>NW_024580671.1:30681533-31109131 GCF_017639235.1 Corvus kubaryi | reverse complement strand
AGATTAATCGAGGTTTTGGAAAGGTTTTGAAGGTCTTGATGTTGAAGCTAGTAATGGCAGTGCAAAGCAGGTAGTTTTTGTTTTTACAGGGCTTCTTGGGAGAGTCGCTTAGACGCAAACTGACAGCCCGCAGCTTACAGTCGCGTGCAGCCAAAAGACGAGGAAATGACTGATCTCTCACCCTCCCTCCGGTTTCCCCTTGGGTGCTGCGCGTTTAGCAGCGCCGAGCAGCGCGGGCGCCGCCGCTGCCCGGAGCCCCCGGGCGGTGCGGGAGGCGCGGAGCGGCGCCGCCCCGGCACGGCGCTGCCTTCGAACCGCTGCTGCCGCACGCGGGGCTGCGGCCGGGGCCGCCGCGGGGCGAGGGGCCAAGGGAGCGGGGGCGGCACGGGGTGAGACCCCCAGGCCACCCCGGCCCGGGCTGACCGAGCAGGAGCCACGGGCACCGGGACAGCCCGACCCCACCGACGCTCCTCGCGGCGAGGCTCGCTCCCCTCAGGGGAGATCCGCTCAAGGGGAGAGACCCCATCCGCCAGCGACCCCGCACGCCGCGCTCACCCCCGGCCCGGCCGGCCGCGCTCCGCTCACCTCCCGGCGCCGCCTCCCTCCAGCCCGGCACATCCAGCCCGGCAGCCGCAGCCACCGCTCGCTCCAAGGTGAGGAGCACAGGGATGGGGGCGGCCGCCAGCCCCCGCCCCCTCCTGCCCCCTCCCGCCCCGCGGCCGCGGGCGCGCCTGGGACTCGTAGTCCCGCCCCCAGCTCCCGCCGGGGGCGTCTCCGCCGCGGCCTACGAGTCCCAGGATGCCGCGGGGCCGCGCGCGTCCCCGGCGGTGCGGGCTGCGCGGGCGCTGCCCTGCTCGGAGGGAACCGCAGAGTCCTGGGATCGTGGAGTCAGCAAGGTTGGCAGAGTCTTTCAACATCGCCGCGTCCAACCGTCAACCCAGCACTGCCCCTGTAATCCCGAAACCACATCGGCCAGCGCCAGATCCTGACGCCTCTTGAACACCTCCAGCGATGGCGACTCCACCTCCCTGGGCAACCTATTCCAGTGTCTGAGCAGCCGAACTGAGAATTTTTTTCAAATACCTATCTGGGTGTAGTTTTTTATTTCTTTACGGGGCTCAAAGAATACATAGGTATCAATTTCATTGTGAATATGAAAGAATTAGTAGTGAAATGCCTTCACAGATCACATCTTTCAGTCCTTGGTTTATAATGTTTTCCATCATAATAGTAGCTCTCTCACCCAAGACAAAAATGTTTTCCCACTTCCCAGATTTGGGTTTGTTCACAGAATTCATGGAATTTTTTTTCCAGCTTTGAAATTACGCACTAAGACCATGAAAAAATTTGTGAAACCGGTGTATACAGGACTTGAATAGGATTTGAAAACCTTAAAATGATTCCTTTACATGGCAGCCCTTGTTAGAATTGAAGAGTAACTTAAATAAAATTCAAATGAATTCAAGGTGAAATACAGCACTTTAAATTTCAGTGTTGTCAAATTGAGAAATTTCAAGATCAAAACATTTCTAAAGTTGCCTTTAGAAGATTTGTTTATTCAAAATAGGCTGTAACAAAAAGACATTTTGTTGAAAAATTTCAGAGTGATAGATAATGCCACATACATCAGACTTGATGTGAAATGATGTTGGATGCCATTGTTACACAGAACTGGGTAAATGGAGATACTTTGGGAAGCACATCTCTGTTGATTCATAGTTTTTTATCCAAAAAGCTCTTTTTTTTCTGAACTTGGAAATCTGTAGCCTGTGTTAGAATGCAGGTGTAATTCACTTATGAAGGTGTGGCCTGGTAGTGAAATTCTGAAATGCTTTATTGCCAGTAAAACATAAATTGCAGTAACATACAACAGAAAGACCTGTTTATACACCCTGCACAAAGGGAAAGGAGAAGAGAAAGCCTCAAACCAACACAGATTAGCAGACTTCCTGCTAGAAAAGTCCACCCAAGTGCAAAGTATTTTGAATGTTCCGGTAATCCTGAGGATTATGTTACACTAATTGTGTCAATGGTTGCATTTAAGTACAAGCTGGTTTTAATTTCTTGGCGCATTTTAGTCTGACACACTCAAAGGTTAATAATTCTTTTTATTGCTTCTTTCCAGCATTGTCTAAAATGGTAAAAGATGCTGTGGTTCTTCAGCTCTGGGAGAAGGACAGGAATTGATACAGTGCTAAACTCAGTAGCAACAAGATGAGAAGAGGATTTTTGGTCAAAACAAGAATAGGGAGGGAAACTTAATACAGAATAAACAATGTAGACAATTGAGGAGAGTAAAAACACTCCTGTGGAGGATAATTGGGGAATATAAGTTAAGGGTGCACACACACCACTGGAGCTGTGTGATGACAGAGGGCTCAAATGGGAGCTTTGGGGGCTCAGTGGGAGCTTTGGAGGCTCAGCCAGCTTGCAGGGGATGGAGCAGTGGAAGCCACTGCTCTCCAGCAGTGCAAGGAAAGCTGCAAGGTGCTGTCAAAGGCCAGATCCAGCACTCACAGCTGCCTGGAGCCCCAGCTGTTGGGCTGGTTGTTTCTTAACTTCCTCTGACAGCTGCTGATGGTGAGTATGGGCAGGGAAGGTGGCTGAGGGGCTGGGAGTGCAGAGTTCTGACACTTCCCACTGGGCCATTGGCATACACTTCCCATATGAAACATCCCAAATGGGTCAGATAGGCTCCATTGACTGGCTCACTCCCCACCATGCCCTAACTACACTCATGGATCTTCTAAGAAGGATACAGTTTTCTAAGGCAGAAAAACCCCTGTATATATTTGTAGTCTTACACAGGTCCTAGGACAGGTCAAACCAGCTGGATTAGTAAAGCTGAGGTGGACATTTCCATATGAAGTGAAACACATTTAATGTACAGGAGTTTTCCCACTGATTTCAGTGGCAGTAGGCTTGGTTCTTAAAATGCTGCTGTTAATTAGTTCCTACACACATCCTATACAGACACATAACTCATGTCAAGCTTTGTTCTTGTCCATGATAACACAGTTATTCTAGCAGAGGCCCAAACATTGGGACATTTTCCTTTTTTTGTACTGAAGTTCCTTGAAAATGGCTGAACTCAAATAATTTAAAATATCCCCTGAGAAGGGTGTGATTTTAAATCAGCTGTCCAGTTGTGAGTATAAACCAGTTGAATGGCTTTGCATGTGCTATTTCTAGCCCACCTGGAGCTATAGGTTATCAGCAGAGGGCTGGCATGTATGCGCATGGTCAGTGTGCAGGGAAAGAGGGACCTGAGGGGATCAGCAAGCTTCATGGTATCAGCAATGTCATCCTAATGCAGAAGTAGCCCTGAAACCTGTGACTACACAGTACCTCCCAGAGTTCTGCCAGATAGAGTCAGGGAAACACCTGAGCCTTCTGACATGGCTTCTTTGCCACCACCTTGCACAGATCTCCCCTGAGTAGCAGAGCTCAAAAACACAACCACATTCTCTTCTTTTTTAAAAGAAGCTTAAGAAATTCATTTCAGTCTATAAACTCAGCATTTATCATCATCCTCCAGTATGGTATTCGTCCATTCCTGGAACAGCATTTTTGCTTGGCCCTGCCTTGCTACGTGCCAGCTAAAACTCTCCCCATCAGGCTCTGTAGTAATTAGCCACACAGGGCCTAAGTCTTTAGGCTTACTGCCAGCTCAGTCCCTTCAGCTGAACCAGGAATAACATGGGGAAGAAAAAGCAAAAGTCAGAAAACAGCAGCAGCAGAGGAGAACATTGGACAATTCATCCACATGTCCCCTGTACAATGCTTGCATCCTCATACCCCATGGTCTTCTCTTCCAGCAACAGATCCACCACCTGTGGATGGTGGGTGCTCTGTCTGCTCCTTCACAGATGCACTGCAAGTGCTTGCATGGCCTCAGCTGCTCTGGATTGCTAACAGCCCTAAAGAGCTCTTTAGGGCCATGCTTAACATAGGCAAGCCCTTTTGCTGACCTTGCTTCGTTCTGAGGCTCCCTTGCCAGCTCAGGATGAAGGTAGCTCCCCTTTACAGCTGGCTTGTTCCTGTTCCTCCAGTGTTGAGTCATTAGTTAAACCTCACTACAAAGCTGATCTGAGTGGGGTTTATCTGGGGCCTTACACTGGCTTCCTGCTTTGATAATAACCAACCCCATTGACTACTAATGGATAAATGATGAGGTGATGCTGTGGCAGCATTTCCACCCAGTAACATTTGCCCTAAAGGGTTAGCAAGTAAGTAAAACATAGAACCATGTTTATGGATGTTGTCATGTCTCTTTCCAAATGTTTTCCTTTCTAGACTAAACAACTCTCTCTACTTGGAACCCCATGGGTTCAAGGGTCTTGTTTCTGCTGCAGTACTTTGCAATATCTCCAACTTGTTTACATCTGTATTTAAGTGAAGGGCTCAACAGCTGACAACTGCTGTCTGTTTTACCGGCACTGGTAGCCGTATTTATATTTACTGTGTTTTATCATAAATACTTCCACTGATGCAATGCAAAGTGGCATTTTTAAAAACTGCTTTATGCTGTTGATTCTACTTCTATAGTTTTGTTGTCTAGTCTGGTATTTACCCAGTTTGTGTGCTGGTACTTTGCTCTTTGACAATGTCTTGTCCTTGAGTGTATTTGCTGTGTTATTTAATTACTACCTTTTTCTATAAATTGTCAAGATCCTGCAAAGCCGGATTTGGTCCTTCAAAAATATTGGTGCTCTGCATATTTTCTCCCATTAAGACAATGTTATCATCTTTGGATGAAGCAAGCTCAAGAGAAAAACATTTAGGTAAAATTATGAGAACTTCAGGTTTTGTTTATTTCAGGAACTCCAGCGGGTCAGAGTTGAATTTTCCTGTATTTTTGTTTAATTTCTCTTATGTTCTCCTTATTCTACGGGAACATGGGCTAGTGAGCTGACAGGAGAAATGAGGAAGACTATAAGGCATACTAAAAGTACTAAAAGTCAGTTTTCATAGTTATGTCTGCCAAAGTTTTACACCAGTAGATAAGCTTATTAGTATATTTTATTGCATTTTTATTGCCATTGATTATCCGTTATCCACCCTTGCTATTTTAACAACTGTTTAATGTCAGATGACTCATTGTTTTCAGCCATATGGGATGAAAAATAAAAAAACCCCACATTTACTGAGTATACTATATGTGTATGCTATGCGAGGTGTTGTAGGAATGGAAAAAGTCTAAGTTGGGAATCTCCCAGTGAGGAAGAGAAAAGCCAGTGCAGAGTTTGTGGTGAGTTTGGATAAAATGCTTTGTATTCCACTGTAGTTGTAATTGCATACATTATTCAAAGGAAAGAAACACAACTGTGAAAAGCAGCTTCTCTGATTATGCTGATCTCTTGCCTGAAAAGTCAGGCAAAGTGCCTCATTATATCTAAAGTCTTTAAAATAAATTAATTCCCTGGAAGCACATTAGCTGCATGTGCATTTTAGATTGAAATATCACCCTTCTATTGATATATTAAAGCAAATAAAACTATCTTAAAAAATAGGAATGTTTATATCTTGCAGTTTTGTTTGTTCAATGGGCAAAACTCTTATTACAATATTTTAAAATCGCTTGCCCAAACATTAAGTTGTTATATTCTTTAATACCCTCATGTTTTGTCTTTCTGCTATTTTTCTGAATAGAACTTTTATCTTGTTTCAGGGATTGGAAGTGCACAAAGTACACTGGTTCTCCAGAACAGTACAGTGAGTTTGCAGGAGGCTGGACTGTTGCAGCAAGTTTCCAGATCATCCAAAGGTCTGTCACATAATTTTGACCAAGCCAAGGTGTTGACTAGTTGGTCACTGAATGATCTCATTTTTTTTCTGCACTGCCTCAGGTACCTGTGATCAAAAACCTCCTAAAAATTAAACACATGTTCAGCTGAACATGGATCTGTAGCAAACACCATTTTGTTTCAGACAGATATAGTGCTAGAAGCAGATGTGCACGATGTAAGAGCACAGCAGGTATATATGATACTTCTCTCTGATGAGGAGAAGCTCCAGTAACTGGGATTGTTTAGCCTGAAGAAAAGGAAGCTCAAGGAGGACCTTATTGCTCTCTACAACTACTTGAAAGAAAGCTGTGGTGAGGCAGGCATCAGTCTCTTCTCCCAAGCAGCAAAGTATGGGACAAGAGGAAATGGCCTCAGCTTGCATGAGGTGAAGTTAAGATTGGATGTAATGAAAAATTTCTTCACTGAAAGGGTTGTCAGGCATGGCACAGGATGCCCAGAGAACTGGTTGAGTCACCATTCCCCATCTAAAGGTATTTTAAGGATGTATAGATGTGGTGCTTAGGGACATGGTTTAGTGGTGAACTTGGCAGTGCTGGGTTAATGGTTGGACTTGATGTTAAAGGTCTTTTGCAACCTTAAATGGTTCTGTGATTCTAAGAATTAACAGCTTTGTCTGTTAGGAACCAGGTTCCTTATGTGCCACACTTGTGTTGCCAGAGCTTGGAAACAGTGGTTTACACTTTCTGGTTTGCAGATAAAGCAAGAGTGCATATTGGTCCATGGTCCTGTTTCATTCATTGCGCCAGGACCTGTTCCAAGGACCATGTTATGCCCATAGGTGGGACTGCGGAGATCTCTTCATTTGTGTTATTTGCAAAGTGCTGTTAAGTGTGATGTGCTAAATATTAAAAAATAACCTTGATGTTTGCTTTAGAATCTAGGTATATAGTAGAAGAATTTCATTTATGATTTCATGTAAAGCCCACATGGCTTGAAAAGTCTAACATCAGAATTCTTTGTTGACATTATCTTTATTGAAGCATGGATCTTCAGCTTGGTTCACCATAAAGTGAAGCATTTTATTATGATAATAGACAGTTTAGGGCTATAGGGGCATTATAACGTTGCTGGTGTAGATACAACTTTGTTAGAAGATACAAACATGACCCGCAATAGAAACAAACACCAAAGAGAACACAATGAAACGTTCACTGTTTACAAATCACTTCATTACTACAGACACCAAATGGCAGTTACTGTAAGTAAATCAGTTTCAGAGAACTGACTACATTTAGACAGGGAATTGGGAATTTCTGTTTGGGGCTTAATTCACAAATCCTTAGTAGAAAAAAGTTTAATGTCAAGCATTCTTTTTTTATCCACAAAACAATGCTAACCAACAGACATATCAAAGAATAAGACCGAAGGATATCAACGCCTTTACAACTACTTTTGCAATTATATCCTGGATTAGGTACTTTGATGATCTTTTTTTAATACATTTTTTTAAGAAGGTAAATAGCCCAAAAATCAGCAGCAAAAATATTACAACAACAAAACAAGTAAATACAGTGCCAATGTGTCATGTTGTAGAAGAGAATACAAAGAGGACAAACAATGATAACTTAATCTTATAAAATGACACAGAGCTGAAATACAGTGCACTTAAATACCTATGTGACAAAGAATGTTAAATTCTGTACTTAGTATGTAGATTTTTATAAACATAAAATCTGAAAAGTCTTTGTGCTTAAACTTTTTTTCCTGTTAAACAGAATTAGTTGCTTACTTCCAATACTGCCACTGTAACTGATATTACAACAGATCACAATTTTCACAGACACATCAACATTAAAACATTTACCTATGAGAAAATAAGTCACTTCTCATTAGTTCACAGTGCGAAAAAGTGGTGTATACTCTGTCTTGAGAAAGGCTTTCAGTTATTCATCAAGCCAGTTGCAGAAAAGTCCTGATACCAGATGCAGTGCTAGACTCGGAGAATGGAAAGCAACACATCACATGTTGGGAGGAAGAAAAAATAAATTTCTCGTTTCTTCATGGATATCGTCTAAGTGACCTTCGTCTTCTGTTGTAGAAATGCCTGAGCCCATGTTGCCGTGAAAAATTCATCATGTAATTTTGTTTGCGAGTGCTGTTGAAATCAAAGGGTGGAAGAAGGAGAGAGTGTCAGTTTCTTTTATACATAGTGTAAATGCTTTTGGAGCAGTGAGCTAGTGGGAGTGATTCTTCTTTGTCCTTGCATGACTTTTTAAGTCTGTGCAAACTGGTGTGAAGCATACTCTTTGTTTAACTTCGACGTACAAGGCAATTGAGAATCTGTCCCACTTGGCTTTCATTTACAATTCATTACCTTAGGGAAAGGTTAAGAGCTTTCAGCTAATGAAAACTGGTGCTGCCTAGGGCCAGATTCACTAAAACTGTATGCACACTTCATAGTGTTTCTCTATGGGGGTTTTGTACTCCAGTTATCCTTCTTTGATCATTAACTACTTTATCTTGAGAAGAGAAGAAAAGCTTTACTCCACTTCGTTATCTTCTACTTTTACTTTACAGGAAGTGAAGTACAACACTTTTATTCAGATTTATGTTTCCCGTCCCTGTGCACTCTCTTCCAAAAGGAAAGGAAGATCTGGGAAATAAGCATCATCATGTCTGGGAGGAGACCAAGCAAGAGAGCTCATTTGCAGCCAAATTTAAGAAGGCACCCTTGTTGGAAGACCTATGTGGAGGACAAGGCCCATCCCACCTAATGCAGATTTCTACTTCTCCCACTGGGGGAAGAAGGAATCATGAGAGGGCAGATCTGTGAAGACCTGCAGTCAACAGATCTCCCATTTGTGCATTCAAGGAATGTTTTCACTTGTGAGTTTTGTCTGTGAGTAAGAAGTGAACACTCATAATGTAGTAAGTCATACTTTCCTCTCTAGTGCATAAGCTTATTTTTAGTGAATGTGGCCCTTAGGAAAAAGGAGTAATTGTCTGCTTTGCAAAATAACTATGATTCTCCACAAGCAAAAATAGGTTTTGTTGTAGTATGATAATTTAATCTAAAACAGTTTGTCTAACAAAATTATACCCTTTTCTACAGCTAATCTTGAACACAATTGACTAAACTGATCAAAAGTTGTCAAGTCAAAATCTAGACTATAAACCTCTAAGCAAATCCAAGTCACTTCCTGACTAGTTTTCCAAGGCTTTGCAATTTTTAATTTTTGGGGTTTTTTTTGCCACTGGAATGTACAAACAAGGATAAAAAAAAGACTGGGCTCCTGGTGACAATGAGAGAAAACAGATGTACACTTGGCACAGCTTTTGGCACTGTCCCAGTAAGGTAGATCTCTAGAGCACCTGGCAATTGAGAGAGGGGTTAATGTTGACTTATTCAAGTGAAAAGGAAAGGTCTGTGCTGATGTGTGAGAGATTGATAGTGGTGAGTGTATGTAACTTTAATGCCATTTGGTAGCTCAAGTGCAAAGCAGCACTGCACTTCAGTCTTCATTCGGGTCCTTGAGTCATCAGGGTGGAATGTCACCCTTGCTCCAATGCCAGGTGTCTCACTGATGAAGGCAGGAGGGAAATTATGACCCCAAACCTGCTCCTGACAGTGGCTGCCATTGAAACTTGAAGAAGTTCTTAATTTTGCCTTCCCATTAATTCCCATTTCTTGGGAAGTGTGTGGTTCCTCAGAGACACAGGGCCTTCAGGGCCACATCCCACCTCCCAGGAGAGCATCCTAGCCATGAGGTGAGGATAGAGCACCTATCTGCTGGGAGAAGGCTGCTCTGCAGCCAAAATACAGCAGATGGGCCTGGGAGAAAGCACAAGCCCAACTCTGAGCAGCTTTGCTCTGGGTACATGGGATCAAACAGAGTCTGCCAAAGTGTTTGGCTGAAAAAATTGCCATTTCTGGACCTGGTCAGATTTAAAAGTGAGCTTGGCTGTGAGAACCTCAGCTTGGGCAAGACTTGGACACATGGATGGGGCACATGCTGAGCTGCAGTTCTTGGCCCAGGAGCTTTTGTCCCATCTCCATCCTGCCTTTGGTCTGCTTATGTTCAGCAACAGCTCAGCAGAGATGTTCAGGACTCATTTTGGACACTGCTGTGTGCACCTGGCCTCTATTTCACTTCAAGTGACCAACCATTTTGTATCTGGTCTTAAAGGGATGGTAAAGATGTTTAAAACAATGAACAAACAAAAAAAGAAAAGGAAAAGAAAGAATTGAAAAAAGGAACAAAGAAATGCTTACCTAGTAATGCAGAAGAGATTTACTTATTTTATGTAACTAATTTTGTTCCATTGGAAGATGATCAAGGTGTTAGAAAGAAGCATATATTTATGTCTTACACTGAACACCATAGCAGTGCAGTGTGTGAAAAATAAGAGAAATCTAAATTCTCGGGAACTAAATGCTTTTTTTTTTCCTTGCAGTAATGTAGTTCAGACTTGTCCTCACTGACATGAGACAGACTTTCCAACTGCTGGCTGGATGCCACAGAAAAACTTGATGCCTGCTATAGAAATACTATGATTTTCACTCTTTCCATGGGTAAATATGTAGACCCTATGCATTATAGTATTTTGTCATATTGCACCACAAAATCAGAGTAGGTCTATATTTTATTTTTTGGAATTAATTTTATATATTGGTAGGAGGCAAGCACTGTATAAGGGAGATCAATAGTGCTTTATAAAATCACAAGAAGAGTTACATAATATAGTCTCCAAGAGTACTTGCACATTCCTTGCATTTGGTGGGTGCAAAAATGCTTTCAATACTATTAGTAGTAATTTTAATTTTTATTTTTACAGACTGATTAAAGGCTTTACCGTACTTTTGCTGTTGTTTTCTTGTTCAAAACACCCAAAATGTGCTGGGCAGCATCAAGCTATATTAGGAATAGACCCCCTTCCATGATGGTGTGGTGGGAACTTTTGTTTCAAAATCAGTGGCAATTTGAAGACTGTTTTGCGAGTGTGTAATGGACTGGTCAGCACCTGCTGAGCCTTCTGTCTTTTCTGTGCATTTATTGAACCATCAGTCAACCAGAAAAGTTCAGATCCAAAGTAGTTATCTGTGTATTACTGATGGAGCACAGAGCAAAAAAACAATTAACAGGAGTGACTATTGTACAATGTTTGACAGTTTTGAGTGCACTATTTAAAAGTAAACAGAAGATAATACTGCTTGAATTTATGTAGGAAATTCTGAGAAACTTTCCAATGAAGTATCTGGAGTTGTGCTAGTTGGATGAAAGCAATATGCAGACTGTAACAGAAGAGCAAAGTTAAAACTATCTAGGGCATGTTCAAAAAATACCTACAATAAAGCAATTTATGAGGAGTCTCTCTGGATCTTTAGTCTTTAGCAGAGCATTATGTTTATTGCATGTTTCCTAAAGCACAATTTGAACTACAAGGCTGCAATTTAAAGTTTATAAAAATGGAACATAGCCAAATGGAATGAAAAATACGCAGTACATAACCCCAGTATATACTAATGTCATTCATTATTTCTGTGTTTTTAATTGACAGGGCACAAAACAGGAACAAAATGGAAACAAAAATATTTGAATAACAAAATTAAACATGAAAAAAGCCTTAGAACACAGCAAAGGTATGTCCCTCAAGACTAAGCTTGGAGTAAATTTTGGTGCTGAATTACAAATGCTTTGTTAGGCAGGTACTGTAATGAAAAAAGTCAAGTGCTCTGACTGAAGTTCTGAGGGCTCCTATCAATGACAAATATTCTTTGGCTTTGGTGGAGTCAACTTGAACCCAGAGCTCAGTAATGTACTGGTTAGTGTTATCTATTAACTGCAACAGCACAAAGCAGCTGGGTTCCATGAAATGAAAGAACTACCTGGGGACACTGGTTTGGTGTCTAAGGGGCAGGTGTGGCTGTGCCACCATGCAGATTGACTGACATACACTGCCTGGCTGTGGCTACATCTCTGTGGTCATTTATTACAGAAAAAAGTGGGAATTGCCCCTTGGCTGCCCATACAGTGCTCTGGGTGCTATCCATTGGCAGGTCTCACTGTACCCTATCAGAAGCAGAAGAAGGAGAAGTCCTTCCCCCCCACAGCCTTGGTGAATGTCCCACTGCAGTATGTCACAGTCTGCTGAACAGTTTCTGCTAAGTTTAACTTCCCCCAATGCTCACTGAGGAAGTGCTGCAGGATCAGGGCCCTCATGAGCTATGTGGCACATCTCAGCATATAAATGATTTTTCTGCAACCCACCATTGACAAAATTTTGTGAAAGAGCTGTAGCTAACAGAAACACACATTAAATACTGATTCAGGGAAAGTACTTACCTTATTCTAGTGTAAAACCAATGACAGCAAACAATGAAATACAACACAAGTTAGAAAATGCCTTTCAATGCATGCAGCACTGTGATTAGTCATAAAACCCTGATGAGGTTTAGAGGCAATATAGGACTTTTCGTCTCTTTTGAAAATAAAAATTGAACAAATTATTTCCTCAGATTTCAAATCAATGTTTAGATTTTTATTTTCTATAAAATTCAGCATGCACTTTTTAGAAACATAATAGAAATGTCATAGAAGCACGAACCGCATCATATTAAATTTGGCATAAATGTTGTGAATATTCAGATAGTCACCTAATGTTTGAACTACTTATGTTCTTTATTATAAATCTGTTGATACTTAATTTAAATGCATTTTTCAAATAATTGCTTTTTACTAAAAAATATGAAGCAGATGAAAATGCTTTTCCACATGAGCGCTTCTTGTTAAATATAGAATATATAATTTGTATTTTAATAGTCCGAAATAAGGATAAACATTCTTTGTACCAAATGCAACAGAAGTTCTCACTAAATCATTTGTGCCAAAAATGTGAGAATATCTCGACAATGAAGAGCATGGAGTGATGGCTATGGAGGGATTCATTCTGCTATCTATCAGTTAACCATAAAATTGTAGGTGGGGATAACATTTCTTGCATTCCTTGCACAACATAAATTCCTTTGGATCAACGTAACAAGTTTTGGGGTAAAGAAAGCAATATCAGACCTTTAGTGTTCATCTTATAACTACCCTTTATTTCTCAGTACCTTTGACTTTGAATTAAGTTAATGAGATGTCTCTAAGGGCCTGCCCTATACACAAGGAAATGGCAGTTGAGTAATGCACATGCAAAGAAGTGTGAGGTGTGTGTGCAGTGGGCAGGCTAAGAGCTGTGCTTCCAGAGAAAATATGCAAATGAAATGCAGAGTTAGACATAGGCTCTTCTTAGGGCAGAAGTATAGGGGCACAGAAAAGCTCTATTTCTTAAGCCTGGGATAAAATACATTTTTATCCTGAGAAGAGCCACATGGAACACATGAGAGTTGTGCCCAAAGCTTTCTTTACAAATGGAGAGAAAAAACCCTGCACTAATGAGAAATAATCAGCACTAGCTTTAAAAGGGACTGGAAAACATAACAACTTGTATCTTCTCCCCACCACAGGACAGACATCAACTGTTGTTAAGTTGGCAAGATCAATTTAATGTATAACATTATCAACACAGGTATTTGGTTTCACCTGTTTAAAAGAGGTGCTCAATTAAAGCACCATTTGCAGCTGCATCGCAATCTTTAAAATTCTGCTTTTTAATGAGTGATTCAAATAGTTCAATCAAAAGTGGAATGATTTTAAGTAACATACAAAAGGATCCACCTTTGGCCTTCTTCTATCACTGCCAGGTATTTTGCATGCATGTATAATCTGCAGGTTGATTTTTTTCCCCCCAGCAATTTTTTTGGGAGCAAAGAGGAATCAAAGAAATGGCATCCTGAAGCCATGTTTGCTGGTGAGAAGGATGGTGGCCTTTGACTCAGAAATCAGTTGAACTGAACAGTGTCATGACCTTGACTGCGCGTCAGCTGTAGCAGTATCTGCACTACGACTTGACAGCTAGGCCTGTGGCAGAACTAATTTCAAATCTTTGGATTGCTGAGAAGAGTTGGGCTATGAAAGCAGGTATTCACAGATCTGCCCCTGGGGTGAGCACTGTAGGGAGGAGCAGGGACGTCCCCTGTTTTGGATGGGAAATAAAATCAAGAAAATCCTTATTTGCTTTACATCCCTACAGACCAGCTCTCCCTGCTGGCAGGTGCTTTCCCTGCTTGCCCTCTTACTCCAGCCCTTAGTCTGCTCAAGGAGAGCATGGCTCCCTTGCCTGTGGGCTGAGGAAAAGCTGGCACAGCACCTAGCTGTGTACCTGGGGGTGCAGGCAGTCAAGCCAGCACTTAGGCTGGGAAAATCAGACCTCCATTAGCTCACAGAGTAGTGAAGAAAACAGGAAGAGATGTGTGGAAAGCCAGGAATTTATCTATGTCCCAAACCACACCTCCTAGTGTAGGTTGGCTCCTTGCTCTATCCCCTCATGGGCTTGCCTGCTGCATCAACATGGGTAAACAGGTCACAAACATGAAAATCTAGGACTGAAACCAGGGCCAGTGAGGATAATTTTCATAGTTCTGGAGAGGTGTATGGGGTCTCATCCAGATGGGTGGTGGAGTGCAGGGTTGTAAGAGGACTGAACACAGACTGTGTTGGACATGGACCATCAACAGGTTATTATCTAGGGATGTTCACGGCCTTCTGAAACAAGGCCAGAGTTCCAACAGAAATTACTTCCAATTTAGGAGGCACAGATTTTTCCTAAAGTATCCCAGCTTTGGGATGAATAAGCCAGACAGAAGCCTATTGACACTCCAATGGTGCCCTATAGAATGAATGGGAAGAGGTAATTACAGAACCCAGGTGAATGGTTTAAGTTCAGGCTGTGCCTCTCTGCAGCCCTGCCAGAGAGCCCTGGGGTGGCTATTGCCCACAGAGCTCTCTCCTGGCAATCTTGGTGGGAGGGAAGGGCACCCAGAGGTCACTGACTTCTTGCCTCTTGCTGCAGAGCTGCCTGGGAATGGGGGCTTGTTCTTCCCAGGAGCAGGCAGGGCTTCTGTACCTTTTATTGGAAAATGAAGGAATATTAAGAATGAAAGCTAAGTCCTATGCCTAGTACTCACAGTGTGAATTCTGGTAGCCCTGGTGTGTGCAGGATCATCTAGGGTAAGTGCTAACAGACACTGACCCAGGCTCCCTTCTGATAACCCGAAGCACTCCATGGAGGTGACTGAATGTCTTCATCATTTTACAGGTGAAGAAACTGAAGTGCTGGGGGTAAAGTGACCACTGTGAGGTGGCCAAGTGAAACAGCAGAGCTACAGGAAAACCCATATGAGAGTATTTATCGATAAGGAAGTGTGTCCCCTTTCAGAAAACTTGTGGGTTATTCGCAGATAAATTTCAGGAGGTCTACAGAGTATTTTGATTAATTACAATGTGCAGATAGAACTTAAGCAAAACAGAGGAGTCAAAGGCATCTGTCAGGACTGAGCACGTGCCAGCATACGAATCAGATGTACCATGGCATGTAATTCTGCCCTTCCTGAGAGCAGCATGTCTCATGTGTTGTAGTTAGCAGGGAATGGAGCTCCACATCTGGCCTTCGGGAAATAAGCTGTAATGGCACCGTGTTTCACAGGACTTGGTAAGGGAGAAATCAGTCCAGTTTGGTCTGTCTTTGTGCACTGTACCAGGTGTCACTTGAACAGGGTGGAAATCCTCTGCCTCTAGCCTGATATTTAGGGCAATTTTCAGAAGAGCCTTAAAGCTCTTTAACAGGACTAAAATAATAAAATAATAGAAAGGAGGAGGCACTGTCTGCCCACCTGGTTCCTTCTCTAGGCAAGGTGTGATTACTTGCTATGGCCATTGCAGTGTAACATATCTCACGACTTCTTGTTACCACTCAACTTGTGTATCTAGTCTACAGCCTGGCAGATCTCATTGTCAGAGAAGTTCTCCACATTTAAGCCTCAGAATCACTTTTTAAAGATCTGTTCTATTCCTACTTATGGTCCCTAATTCAGTGCTTGGATTGATGGATAACATTATACTTTATTTTTTTTCTTACACAATTTGTTCTGTTCATTTTATTTTTAATTGCAATGTAGAAAGACCTGTGAATATTTTAGAATGACCAGTTCCCTTTTCCATGGTTTTCTAAACTCTGAACTTCCTGCAGCTCATACTCTTCCATATCTTTCCTGATGCAGCATCATACAGCCATTGATTAAAACAGAAATCATATCCATCTCTCTCCTCTGTTCCTTCCAGTTTTAAGCTTAATGTTATGGAAGCAGAGCCCAGCAAGGTGTGTAAAAGCAGCGGAGGGTGTAAAGTTACTCAGTGTTGGAACCAGTTTGGTTTGGGGTTGATATGAGTGCCATGCAAGCTGGTGCTTCTCGGTGGAGAGGAGAACAGAACTAACTAGCAATCAGACAATTCATTTTTGCTACTGTTACAAAACATTACTTGCAGTGTCTCTGCTAATTCAGAAACCTCATGGCTATAGTTACATGGTCTAGAGGTTATCTAAGCCTAATTTCTTCACTGCTGTTTTTTAAATTGTTCAATAAAAAGAATGTTTGAACCTATCTATGGAGCAGGCTCGCCTCTCTCTGCCAACCACTGCCAGCGATGAGTTCCTGCCCAGGAAGCCACTAGAATTTCACTTCTACTGGAACTAAATTGTTAGAGAAAAAGCAGGTCATCTCTTCATGATGCAACACAGGAAAAACGGGTTAGCTGCCAGCGAAACCCATCTCAAGAATGGGAGAATCAGGAGGGTGCAGACTTGGTAAAATCTTGACAAGGGGATGAATATAGAGCTCGGATCATAGGAACCTGATATAGTGAACCCTGTTTCTGAACAGTATCCTTCTTACTAAAAAAGGAAATGAATAAGGCATTAGTTGCTAACACGAATTTTTAAGAGGCACAACAACATTACTTTGTGCAATGAACAATACAGAAAAATCTTTTGTATCCTTGAAAGGATATAGATCAGCCTTACACGGCAGCACAACGCTGAACAGGAATATCCTTTCTTAGGTCCCAGCAAAATAGTTTTTTAACAGTCATTGCTGCATTACAGGACCACAGCAATACTTGGAGGTGATAAAGCCCCACTTTCCCTCCTGCATTTTTCCATAGTGCACAACACACCCCCCTGCTGTGCCACTTACTTTGTGTTCATCTCAACTACTGACTTGCAGTCAGGGCAGAGCATCAGGAAAGATAGGATTTTAAAGGTTTCCATTTGAGAAAGGATTCCCTGGGCCACAATGGTTCTTACTGAGCTTAACACCCATGTCATGCTGGAGAAATTTCAGTGCTTTCTGAGGTGGGGTGGGATGAGGTGAAGCTGATACTCACAGGACGACTTCTACGTGGTCCAAAGCCCACTGATCATGACCTGTTCCGTTGTGACGGGGCTGCCACCAGCGCAGTAAGACTCCTTTCATTCGTGCCTCCCTGTCACACAAACATAAGAGCCTGTGAGAGCTGCAGACTACTGGTGTTTTGCATATCCCTATCTATCCCCAAATGGGAACTGAGAGCAAAGTCACATCGTTGTTTCTATGTCACTGAACATCAACACATTGTATGTGTAAAACGTTTAATGGTTAAAAATGCACATAGATAAGGAGGATTTTTTTCCTCATCTAAAACAAGTATTCTTTCTGTTTTTCTTTCAAGTGCATTGATAAACACTAGCCTGGAATTTCTTAATCAGCCTTCCCTTTAAGTCATCTTCTTTGCCTACCCTCTTCATCAACCTTTTTTTTTCAACAGTGATGCAAAGATAGGTTATTTCTTAGCAAAAATGTAACTTGTGCGTTTAGAGGTAATGAATGTGACTGGGTACTCACAAGGGAACGTTATAAGACACTCTTTGGGCTTGTATAAAGTCCTTTGGCTGATGCTGTGCAATTACTTGCCATGTAATTCCATTATTTACACTGTACTGGAGGAGCACTGCCTTGTCTACAGTGTTAGGATCACTCAGATTGGTATTGCAACTGTCTGTTTGTGAAATACTTCCAATTTGCAAAACAAACATGATTTTGCTGTAAAACACAGAGAGAAAAGGTATTTTCAATATGCAAAAGTATTCAAACAGGAATAGCATTTCTAGGTTTATTGCAGTTACCTTATCAAAACTTGGAGCATTTTCAAGAATCATTACTTTAACATGCAAAATAAACTGTTTTCATATCTTTAAAACACAGCTCCCCTTTCAAAATAATAGTTTACTGTGTGTAACATAATGTTGCAGGCAGTAGATCCAATTTTGCAATATATCTGCACAAAACTGAGATGGATAAAAATGCAAATATGTAAATGAGTGTATGAAAAGTTTAACAAGGACAAATAAAGGTTGAATATAATAAAGTGCCTAAAAATATATATCAAATTCTTCCTGGGTGTTCAAGTAAGAAGAGAAGAGCCTGATTTATATCTGGCCCATTGGCCAATTCATCCTGTTTCTAATCTTGCTTTGGACAACTAAATATAAACCAGTCCTGAAAGCTGTCACTCTACTAAGAGCCAGCACAGGCTGGTTACATTTGTTTTTCCATGGCCAAAGAGGCTCAGTAGATGGAAAAGATACTCCTGTTCATTGCCAGGTGAATATAATTCTATTTGACAACTGAAATGGGAAAATGAGCCTGTAATTACTAAATAGCATCTTTAGTCATAACCATCGTGGCGGCCCATACAAACATGGAATTTGTCTTATCAGTTCAGGCACTGGTCCAGGCAGTCTGGTGTCCAGTCTTTGCCAACAGCTTCATTGTCAGTGCTGGCTTACATAGACAGGGCTCTGTTGGGCATGATGAAAACATTTGACCTTTTCATCTGACATCCTCACTCTCCATCTCCCAAATTGAAGTCACAAAGCATTTTGCCAACCCTAATGTTTCCTGCCAGCCACATCCAACTGCATGGCACAGCCAGGTCAGTCCATCCTCATCAGTACTGGCTCACATGGCTGCACATACATGTGAAGAGTTTTCTTTCTCATGAATTGTTAAAAGAACTGTTTAGGCTCAAAGTACTACCTTGCTCGGGTGAGATCCAGAGGCTTGGTCACAGCTTGTCTTATTTGACATCCATTAAAGTAGAGTGAATCTCCATGGGCGTAGGGTGCCAGCTGTCCACATCCATTCCCTATCACTCCCCCCTGAATGGTTTCCCAATTTATTTCAGTGACTCTTTCAGATTCAAAATTATCTTTAATATAACTTGGAAGATCATGGCTGAAAACAGAGCAGTCATCACCTAAAAATGGCACAGTGAAGTTGTAAAACACACAAAAATGGAAAGAATGGAGAAAATTGAGTTACAGGTCATTGTAATTCCATTTAAGGTTGTGGCTCAATATACAGTGTGGCTCAGTATACAGCCTGAATATATTTCAGCAGATACATTAATAATGTGCACATTGATATACAGCAGTTATTTGTACAAAATTGAGGCTGTGAGTCTTATTTTTACAGCAGTATAACTTCAAGAACTGCAATACAGCTTCTCCTGTTTTGCATTGATGCCAACAGGAGAAACCTCAAATTGCTGGTTGAAGGCAAATATGTTTAAAAACTCGGAAGGGATCTGATTTTATAAAGTTATGAGGCTCTCCTGGAAGACATTAAACACTGGCTCCACTCCCACAAAGCACTTAGAGTTTACCAAGGGCACTCAGGTACCATTAGGCATGTGCTTAGCTGCAGTGAGGGGTTAGAGCAGAACACTCTGTCCTGATGGGGCACCGAGTCCCTTATAGATGCCAGTCACCAGCATCTGGATACCATTTGCGCATCCTCTGGGATGCACCCAGAAGGATGTTCAGGGGTGGAAGCCAGTTCTGGGTAATCAATAAAGGCTGGATGGACTTTACATACAGTGCCAGATAGGAGAGACTGCTGACTGAATACAGTTTCCAGCTCTGACAAATTATTAATATTGAATTTGTTACTCAGACATTCCAGTGATGAATTTGGACGTGATACATAATTTTATCTTTTTGTTTAATTTTGAGCTAGATTAGACTGTAGTAGAGGTACAAGAGAGAAATTCAAGAAATGGAACCTTGGTATCCTTCATCACAGATGCAAATGGCTCCAGTCGTGCAATACCCATGGCCACTGCAGAGCTTCGGGCACGCTTCCCCGATGTACACGTGATCGATTGCCCAGCTCTGCTTCTCTAGTTCTTCTCCCTTCTGAATCCACCTGAACTGAGTTGCACTGCAAATATCAAAATCCAAACACTGTATTACAGTATGTAGCAATTAAACACATCTGTACAGTGATGTTCTAATATACCAACAGCAAATGTAACCAAAAATGTCATATAGGGGGCTGTGACTTCAATAGTTGGAAAGACCCACCCTGCTACATCATTGGCCGTAGTGACTTACAGTAACAAAAAACCTCCTGAAGAATATGAGTTATGTATCAGATCTAAATCCTGCAATAAGGAATCATTTTTAATTCACCAGTTGTTCCTAGTAAACCGTGCCAGCAAGACAGCTGTCATTTTACAGATCCACAGTGAGCTGACCTTTCAGTAACCTACCTGGATGAGACATGGTCAGGCAGCTGGATAGTTATTCTTCTCCACATGGAGGTATTGACAGAGTTATAGATGGTAGCTTCATGGAATTGAAATGGGGAGCAGCCAATGCTATTAGATGAGGAAGGAAGACAGTGTGTCTGGACAAGTTGCCATGAGTCTGTCCTGTAGCAAACAAAAAAAAAAGAAAAAAAATTTTAGAACCACTGAAAAAATAATGAAAGGAAAACAGGTAATTTCTAAGGGTCATGACATTGCCTGTCTTACTAAACAAACAAGAGATTGTCAGCAATAGTTTCCATGCTCTGGAGCCACAAATAAACATGAGGTGAGAGGCTGAAGCACAGGTGCAGCCAGGGAGGGTTTGAATGTTGTGGAACCGTTGGTGGTGGCACTCCCAGCAGTGTGGTACATACAGCTGCTTGAGGCTGCATGACAGAAGGATTTATTTAGGAGGCTGCTTCTTAGCCTCTTTCTTACAGTGTTCAGAAGAGTCCCAATAGAATTTGCTACATTTTCACCCACAGTCATTTGAGCACAGAATATACTTTCATTTTTACAAATTATAACATGCTGCTATTCTACAGCACATGAGGCAGTGTTATTGTTAGCTAAAGACCAATTTGGAATTAAATAACTCCCACTTCATTACAGCTTGGTCCTGTATCCTACTAAAACACTTTCCTGGAGATGTGTTTTCCTGTGAGCACATTTTTAACAGGAACATGCTCATGTCTGTAACTGCAAGCTCAATGCCATGAATCTGTCAACATCTGGGATAAATTATAAAGAGAATTTATGGGAGTTATGTAGACAAATCCCAGTGCTTGCACACCGGCTTTGTTCAGATTCTGTTACAACATGAATACCAAAGTAATTGCTTTAATAAATAAAAGCTCACTAGGTTTTTAATGTCATACTACTTTTTTTTTTTTCAGGTCTGTGTATTCTGCTGTCATTTACCTGGCATCCTTTGTATACTCCAGCATCACTGAGTGGAGGTCCCCACAAGAATTTGCCTCACAGCCAACCACGATCTATAGCACAAATAAAATCAACTGCTATAACAAGTCAGGTAGACATTTAAAGTGATATGTAATCAAGTTATGTTCTTTTTTTTTTCTTTATTGGGTGTATAAGGGATTGTAAACTTAGAACTTGGGCTAAATCCATCAAAAGTGGATGGAAAATAAAAGACACAGTACTTCAGGTACTGCTTTTACTTAAAGAATTTTACTTTCTTGCTACTTTTATTTCCTAACAGAATCCTAACACTTCATTTCTAAAGTCCAAATTAAATATCTAAACAAACATTGTTTCTGAAACAAAAAGATACGGTAGTTCCTTGGCATTTCCAAAAGTGAAGCACCTATAAAGTTTAAAATTCATAATGATAAACATGTGGACATAAACTTTAAATCAGTCCAAGTTAGGAACAGAATTATTCTGAATATTTAATACAATAGACATATTTGTTCCATATTACAGTAGAAAGATTACAGCACCCAGTATGCATTACTTATTAGATAGTAAGATGCTAAATTTCAAAACCAAACAGAAGCCATGCTAGAGCTGAGTTTAGAAATAAAATCTTTGCTGTGAGTCATGAAGAAAGAGGGGGAATCAGGAGAGAAAAACTCTGCAATGAGAGTTTAGTAATATGAACTATTAAATGCTGATGGGTTATCATAATTTTGGTCTTAAAACAGGAAAAAGAAGATAGGCTGGGTAAAATAAGCATCTTGGGGAGGGTCTGGACATTCAGTACTAAAAACCATAAGAGACTTCTCTTGTATATAATTTCTTTGGCATGCTGAGTGGGGGAAGCAGTGCTTTAGGGATTATATTAGACATATAAAATAGGTAGTGAGTAGAGAAAATATAAAATAGGTAGTGAATAGAGAAAAGGTGAAAATACTGATCAGTGGAAGATGGAAAATTCTGGAACTGTCTTGTCAAACAGAAGAGCAAGAAAAAAACCATAATAAGAAAATGGATTAGTATTTTGATAACCCTACTTTCATGTTAGTCCCTGGTTTATTTAAGACAGGGTGCTTGAAGAATGACCAAGAACATTTCTGGAAAACAACTACTTGTTGCCTTTGGCCCTGTGTAGAATTCTACCTTAAATCAAAGCAAAATACTCAGAAATGTTTCTCGGATTGTTTAGGTCATTTGCCATGACACAAGTAAGTAGAAGGGGTACTTCCACTTGAACACACTTGCATTTTCCATATGACACTTTTCTCCAGCCTGCTTCTCCCTTGCCTTTTCTGTTTCTTCACGAATTAGGGGAAAATAGTTTATTCTGCATGGCATCTATTCTCACCTTAGAAAATAATTCCTACTGTATCTGATGATCCAGTCATTTCAGGAAAAAGATATTAGACCTCCAATCCCTCTGACTAACCCCAAAAGCATACAGACAGTCAGAATATTCTGACATTTTACATTCATGCAGCCTTTCTGGTTCTCAATACCTCCACTTCATATTTTCCTTTGCTGGTAAAAAGTCACTATTAATTTATTCATCCAATCGAGCATCCTAGTTGGAAGAAGAATAATTTCTGGACACACATTAGATGAATTTTCATTGTGTTGTTTACTTTGGAGAGAGAGAACATTTCTTACTTTAAACTGCATCATGTATCCTGGCTGTATAATGAGCTCCCTGGAGGACAGGATGTTGTGTGTTTTATCCTTTTTCTTATTTGGCCAGTAGAGATGGAATGATGGATTTCCACAGAACCCTGCAGTTCTGACTGCATTAGGGTAAAAGCTCCAGTTTTCTTCATGAGAAGTGCCTTCTATTAAGATGAGTTAAATACAATTACTGCATTGTCTTGGTAAACATCAAGGCTTAGTAATGAATCCACAGAATCACTAGATAGAGTACTTTAGTGATATAGACACTACATTTATGGTATCTGTAATGACACACAGCAAGCTACTAACAGACATAATAAAGACAATCATTTCAAGAGAGGTAATTAAAATGTTTAAATAATAGTACTTTTAAAAAACATGATGAAACAAAAGTATAACACCAGGAATTTAAATGAAATTAATTGGGTTGAAATAAAAAAATTTATATGTGTATATATATGTGCACACATACATATCTGAATATACATATATATATATATAGATATGTATATATTTACACACTTCTATTAATAGCATGAAGAATAGCACATAAACAGTATTAGTCTACAAAATGAAAAATTTGTAGCGCTAAAATAAAAGACAGTCTGCTTGCAAGCTCTCAGGGCTCAGGTGAGATAAGAACAGATAATGCCAGACAACAGGTGAGCTGTGGCAGCCTGTTTTACCATCATCAAACGTATCCACCAGCTGGCTGGGGTTGATCTCTGCTCCCCCGATCAGGATGTTGTCCAGAGCCCACTGCGCCCGGTCGGGGCCGGGCACCACGATCCCGTTGCTGAGAGTAAAAGGCTGCCACCAGCGCAGGCGGGTGGTGTTGGTCAGGGCTTGCTCGGGAAGGAGGATGTAGTCGTGCCTCACTGAGATGTACTTTTGATAATCCATCTCATGGAGCAAAGTCCAGGATATCCCTATAATGAGCAGATGCAGGTTTAGCAATAAGCATATGGTAGAATATTCTAAAGAATTAAAGTAAGATAATAGGAAATAAAAAGTAAGAGCTATGTCTTCCGATAGAGCTTAACTTCTAAGGATAGTTGGCAGCTGTTACTCACTGCAAGAGTAATCTTGTAATTGTAAAAAGGAATCAACTTGGGTGGAAGCCACTGATTACTGAAATAAGGCAGGAGGATTACGGAAAACTCATGAGAAATAGATGGAAATTTTAGATGGGGGAAAAAAACTTTACACGGACAAAAATAACTTTACAATTAAGAATTAGCTTTTTATTTTGGATCTCTGACAGCTTCTCAGATATTCATGGTGCATGTATACAGAACCATAGCTTAGCTATAACTACAGTATATACTTGCCTCCATCAATGGAATAGTCTAGCAGCACTCCCTCCTTTCTGCAAGTCGGTCTGTGGCATGTTGTCATGTTGTTTTCACTCCCAATTCTCCCCCAGTACTGTAGAAACCTAAGAGTAAATGTATATGATCACATCTGTTAGACTTGCACAAATAGCGGTTGCTTTCTGTTTGCAGACATGCTGAAATTGTTCCAAATGCCAGCATTTTTAAGCAAGCAACATCGATGCACAAGTACTACAAAGGTTTCCAAAAACATTGCCTAGTAATTTTCATGGGAACCTCATGGAATTCAGCTAAGAACTGCCCCTGGGAGGGACTAACCCATGGCAAATGTACCAGCCAGAGACAGACTGGATGGGAGCTGCTTTGCTTAGAGTTCCCTGGGAGTCCTGGTGGAATGGGAGCTCATCATGTGTTAAGGTGCCCTTGTATCAATGAAGGACATAAAAGAAGTTGATAAACTGAGGCAAGGTCAGTGGAGGACACTGGAACAATTGGGGCCAGAGCTCCAAGCTAGTGGTCATACACTGAAAAAATAGGAAGTTCCAAATGGATTTAACGGGGGGAAAAAAAAAGCAAAAAAATCACTCTGAGAGTAACTGAACAGTGGTACAAGTGTTCCAGTACAGACAGACAGTAGGATCTCTATTCTTGGAGGTTTTTAAACATCCAATGGAACAAAGTCCTGGACAAACTGGTCTGAATTCAGTGTTACCTGGCTTTGAGCATGAGGTTGGACTAGAGACTCCCTGAGGCCCCTTCCTTCCTGTGATTTAGCAAACTTGCAGAATTTCAGAAGTCAGAGTGTGTGGCTTCATTAAAGCCATGTGGTCAAGAGAAATGATGCTGAAGTTGTCCATGTCATGTCCTTAGCTTCTCTAAACTGACAGAGTTCCAATGCTCTCCTGATATGTCATCCTTTCCAACAGCATAGTAGTGGAAAGGATCTTGCATGGGCACCAAAGAGAGGACAACCAGCAGAGGTTCTGCTCTGAGCTCAGTGAGAGACACAGCTGGTGCCTCCAGGAGTGATGCCCCAGTGACTGGTGTCTTGCCTCTTTGCAGGACAGAAGTTGCTGATTCCAGGACATTTCTGGACAAATTAACCTGCTGATTCACCTGGACATGTCAGACCCTTTCCACTGTGCTAGGGTGAGCTTTGCTCTCTGTGACTCATCTGAAAGCATCAATGCCTTGAGAATCGTAATCTCATTAGTGTCTGTCTCAGGTAGTGCTATTCTTGTGGCGGCCTAGGAATTCCCTGAGCTACCAGCTATGCTGCCTGCTGATTTGCCAGTGTGTGACAGAGTTCCCCGTGACATTGACATGGCAACATGACCTACTTTGCCCCTCGCAGGTCCAGATCTTGAGTGACAGCCTGCCTCACAGTTGGACCTCCAAAATACAGAGTTGTGTCTTCTGCGAGAATTCCACACTCGGTACAGGTATTTCCACCTTCTAAGGACATCCATAAATCTGGTTTAATTTCTTCATTGTCAAAGCGCTCTTTCAGGAAAGTCTGTAAGCCAGGTATTTAACATAAAGCACAGGTAAGTAAGATTTTAAGCCTTTTTGATAACCACAGCTGTAACTGACCTAAACATGTTTGAAGGGCTCAAGAACACTGCAAATTTTTCTCAGGGTGACTGAACATAATCCCTTTTGGCTGAGTATTTGGCCACTTGAACTGAATTAACTAAATGTGAAAATATATTAGAGCTGGATTTTAACATATTTGGGAAGCAATCCGGCAAATTAAAATTGGCATGTGCAAATGAATGGGCATGTTGGGTTTGTGTGGCAAGGTTTTGATGGCAGAGGGCAACAGTGGGGGACTTCTGTATGCATGGGAGAAAAAATACTTTATATTTTTCCCCAGCAAAACCAGCAATCCTGGCATTAAGGAGATAGCAGTAAAACTCCCCTAAAATTGCTGCCATTTTATCCCAACTGTCCTTAATGTGATGGATACATTACTAGTTAAAAATTCCAAACAGACAATGATATTTCTTCATGTAATTGTATTTCAGATGACATGATAACTGAGAAGTTAGTTATTTTTAACTTTTAAATTAGCAATATCTAACTGGAGTCCACTCACTTGTTATTGGGTAACATGAGTAACAGCCAGGTGAATCGATTTTCTAATTTTATGCCATTTTCCTTTATTCCCTACTTCAATATGCTCTTTCACAATAAAGACAATCTTTCTATTTTGATCAAATATAACCATATGTGCAAGGGTGATTTACATCCTATAATGATGATTAAAAGATGAACAGTGAACTTTATCACAGCTTTTTCAGGCTAAGTGTTATTTGCAAAGCAACAAACCCATTCTTGAATAATGCAGTTATTTTTGTTAAAAGCAGTTTTTTTGTTAAAAAAAAACCAGATGAAAGGGCTGCCAATGGATTTGACTGTCTTCAGGCTGATAGGAATCAAAGTTAAATGTCCAGTGGGATCAATCTCTCCTCTCTCTCCTTCTCAGTCAAACACATGCCAAAATTCATTCTTTAAAACATGCAGTAAAATTACCTTCAGTGTTTGGGTCAGGTAGCAGTTTGGACCTGAATACCCAGGATCACAGATGCATTGCTCATTCAGGCAGTCTCCATGACCTCTACAGTTTTCCAGACAACCAGGGCCCAGATAGAAATTATCGATGGCCCACTGCACATCTGAGTATTTCTGGTAGAACCGGAACCTCACAGGACTAGATATGAAGAAAACCAGACACATGCATAAAACAACTTTGCTCAGATGAAGAAACGTGATTAAACGCAATATACTCATGATTGTACTATCTTCTGAGCTTCCACAAGTAGTGGAAGTATCTATTGAAATTGATTTTTTACATATCCATAATGTAATGAACATGAACACTGCTATTCTGCAACTTCCTTGAAAGAAAATGAATAGGCAGATGTCCTGTTGTGTTTCTAGGAAGGTACTCAGTCCAAGACAAAATTAGTAGCCAATTCATACTTACTTGCCCACAAGGCTTTCAGGCAGTGAGTAAGTTACTCTTTTCCATCCTTTTGTGGGAAAGAAGACAGATGGCTGTGAGACACTCCCAGAACATTTTGGATCAGCTGGTAAGCACTGAGGTACTAAGTAACTCCAGCTAACACCAAAGTCAGTGGAGTACTGCACATGGACCTGATTTTGTGCAAGCTTTTCTGAGGTTTTACATCCAACAGAAACCTAATAAAGAAGAGAGAATCAATAATTAAGAATTAATTGTGATGGTGGAGTTTAAAAAAGCATTTGAGCCTGAACAGTGACTACAGAATTTTGCTTGAAATGATGGCAGTAAGAGTGCCTGTATGGTACCAGTCATCTGAAGATCTCTTTGATATTCCTAACACTTAGAATAGACACCATATTTTGATTTAGCTTTCTTCTAGATAGCTCACATTCTGATTTCCAGATTTTGACACTTGTGCCTTATACCTCAGTATCACATAACAAATAAAGTAAGTATCCCCTCCCACACAACCTGAGATTTGAATATTTCAGAGAAGCCCACAGATTGGGGAGACCATCTTTATGCATGGATGTGTAAAGGGTTCTTGCAATTTCCATATACTGCTGGGTTGTTGCCTTGATTTAGATAAAGGGGTGTACGAAGGCAAGTTTGGGTGCAAGTTTGATGTGAATGCATGGCAACGCAGGAGCAGTGCGAACTACTGTGGAGCTGCTTTTTCCTCACCAAGCAGCTGTAACAAAATAGACACCTGGTAGATGTGCAATACCCTTATTACATGATGTCCATGGAACTACAGTGCTGGAAGAGAAGAATGTGTCACCTCTGAGAACAGCCTGCAGTATTAAAGCTGACCAACACAGAGTAAGTGAGAAAAATGAGTATGGCCTAATAACAACAATTTTCCCTGCAGGGAATGGCTCTTGTGTAGGCGTATACATCATCCTACCTCCTGAAAGATCTACTTAGACCTGGAACAAAATGTGGATTTGAATAATTATATTGCAGACAGATTTTACCTTGAACTGCATAATCCAGCCTTCTGTAGGAGTCAGGTCGTGGGTGACTGCGTAGACTTCTCTGCCATCGTGGCTCCCGCAGATCATGACGCCGTCAGTAGAATCACAAAATCTCTCGATTGAGCAATCATCATGGAATAACCAGTGCTCATTCACTTGAAAATTAATGGCAATGTCAGTAATAGACAATGACAATATAAATTGAACAGGGAGTAGTGTTAACCACAAAAGGTGATTCATATATTTATTCTTCACCCTACATGAGAATTATTTAGTATTGCTCCTGAGAATATCACTACCCCATCTTTCCCATGTAAATATGTATTACACTTATCACATTTATTGCTGAAAGCACCTCTTACTATTCTCTTGCATAAGCATTACAGCATTATTTTTTAATGTTCAAGAACTAAGGACCTGAGACTTACTTAAAACATGAACTTCTTTTGCACTAAACAGTTTGAGAGAGCCTTTTAATGGGTGTTGCCTACATGTCTGCACAAAGTGTACCCCAGCACTGGCAGCTGTTAAGCCTTATAAACATATAGAAATGCATCTTCTACAAAATTTAGTTGTAAAAAGTAACTTAATTTCCCTAAAGAATATTTTAAAAAGTTAGGAAATAGCGAACAGACACTCAGGATAAGAAATCTGCTTACAATAACCTGGCACTTCTAAATCCCTTTTTCTTTCTTTGAAATAATCTTCTAAATAAATCCATGCAGTAAAAAAATCTGCATTATATCTTTTCATTTCACTTTTTGTGAACAAAAAACAGAAGACAAGACCTCTACAGCAATGGGATTGTCTGTGATCACTATCACAGTGAGACAAAGATCCAGAGGCTCAGCAAAATCTGCAAATCGCTGCACTGGCTTCTTGCTCCTTAACTCAGATCCAGGTGGAACGTTTACCTGTGGTTTTGTCCTCCATGACCATGTCGAAGGCGATCCTACCAGTGGGCCCCGCGTCGGCCGGGGAGCGCTCGTGCTGCGGCAGGGGAGCGCTGCTGAAGGTGTCGAGCATCACCGTCCTCTGGTCGGCTGAGCCCGAGATCAGCACGTTGTCGATAGCCCAGTCGTTCTGGTCCAGCCCATCGTGCTTGGGCTGCCACCAGCGGAAGCGTGTCCCCATGGTTTTGGCATCGTAGGGAAGGAGGATGTTCACAAAGCTGGAATAAAAGGTTGAAATTAGTTGTAGGAAAGCTGCAGGAGGAGGATATTTTGCAATGCTCTGTGCTGGGTGCTTTGACCAAGTCCATTCCCAATGTTTCCTAGAATACATGGAAGTTGGGAAAGAAGAAAAAGACTGGTCTAGACTATATTCCTCTAGGAGATATTGCTGAAACAAAAATCTTCCTCATCACTCCCAATGTCATCCCTGGGACAGGGGCTCAGAGGCAGGTGGGTGGAAAACATGCCAGACTGTGGCATGGTTTGAACAACCTCACTTGCTCCAGCTGTTCTTATGGGACCAAATGCAACAGTCTGGACTAGCGGTGTATGGCCATGAGGTCCTAATTAAGGGAAGTGTTAAGAAGGAGAATGTTGAAGTAAAATGACGATTACTTTTTCAACCTGGAGCCATTCAGCAGATAGCAATGTTCCAGTACAATTTTATCTGTTCCATTGCAACAGTAGCCAATAGTACACTGAAATCTCATGTCCAATTAAAGTACTAGTGATTTCTTGGTGTGTTCAAATAAAATAACAAATTTCCCCTACATCCCCATTTTCTACGAATCTTTTAAATTAGTCAGTGAGAAAAAGGTCAGCTCACATATATGCATGATTTGAATCTCACAAACATCTGAAAGTAGGGCTTGAGTGTATCCATCCTTTTGATGGATAACTGCAGAAACCACTCTCCACACCATTTTATAACTAACTTATAACAATCAGTGACTTTATGATCTTGCCAGTAAGGAACTAGATTGCAAAGGTTAGCAACTTTAAGAACAGGATGGACATCACTACAGTAGCTATTAATTTATCTTCCTGCAACCATTTACAAATCTACCAGACTGCTACAGGTTCCTAACTATTCTTGTATTTCTGGCCTAGTGGCTGCACAAATGCTGATGCTCTCAAGTATGTGCACTGTGACCATTCATAAATGCGTGTAGGACTGTACAAGCTGAACTCGTAAGGACCTAATATACAAACCACAGTAGTAATGTGTCCCACATATTATGTGTTTGTATGTTCTTGTGAAACATTCAAGACCACCTGACTTTAGCAGAGAAAGTTACACAGGCAGAAAGAAGATATCTACAAACCCAGGCTTGCTGAATTGATCATAGAAAATTTCCATTAAGAGGCTCCAGGTGATTCCACCATTCACAGAATACTCCAGCAGCACTCCTTGGTTGCGGTTATTAGGAGTTATCAGACATCCATACATGAAATAAAACTGGATGAATTCTGCACTGGTGAGGTTCAAGTCCACTGTAACTAACATACGGCTGCAGCCCTTAAAAGCAATGAAAAAATGTGTTGGCTGGTGTTGTCTGGCAAAACTTAGGTTCATGAAAATTGTTAGACTATGCAGTCACTATTAAGGTAGCTTCATGCTGCAAACATTTTAAAATTGTACAAAATTTTATTAATTATTTCAAAGGTAAACTGACTACAGAACAATATATATATATTTTTCCTAAATACATAATTTCAGTCATGTTTCATCTTAAAAATTCCTGTTGTGTATTTATATATGTTGCACCTTCAGTTTTACAATATTAATGTATTCACCTTTCTTCTGAATACAAGAATTGCAGAAATCCAATGCCTCCATTGTAAATCACGAAGTTTTCCATGCAGAATTAATAAATCACTGATTATGTGCTAATGATTCAACTTATTCCAGCCATCAAATGGCAAAGCAATGTTAGTATGTGTGTTTTCCACAATACCTTATATATTTCACATTGCTTAGTCTATTAGTTGGTGTCTACTTAGTCCTACTGGAATGATGTGGATATATAATGCTTCTGTTAGTTTATTTTAGAAAACTTTCGTCAGTTTGAACCTAGCTATAAATTTGACAGAAGAGATCTACAAGCATAAATTTTACATGTTTCTAAAACACTATTTTGTAATTTTTACAATCTTGAAGTTATCTGTTAGCAAACTATAGTTCAGCAGCAGTCTGGGTTATATACCTACATTTGTAGCTAACCTAGGAAATTTTACTATGAGCTTACTCTGAAAACACCCACCTGTGAGACATCTGAAGGATGAGGCTACGCATGGATGCAATGTGCTCTAGGCTGACCCTGCTTGAGCAGGGAGGTTGGACCAGATGACCCACTGTGGCCCCTTCCAACCCGACCCATTCTGTGTTTCTGTGACTCTGTATTGTCAAGGACCATGTGCAAGTTATACAAGTGCAAATAGCTAGTTATTAATTTACCTCTGCAGTCTGATTAGAAGCCACACTAAACTCTGGTCTGGAAGTTCTAAGTGCTATGAGGAGGCTCTTAGAAGGAAAATTGAATGTCTACATACTTATGCTGTGCTTTAATCTATCAGCTCCTCTCAGGAGCCACACACACTGTATCTCATTTTCCTAGCTGCACGATAGCAAGGAACATAGTATCAGCTTTCCTGGAGTGTCTGTAGGACCTGTTTGACTTCGACCTTCAGCCAGGCAAAGGATTTAATTTTTAAAAACGTTTTATATGTTTAATAAGTTATGCTGTTATTTTTTTAATGCCTTGCTATTTAACTTTTTAAATCAGTCCTGTTTATAGTGTCAAATGGAGCAAGCTCGTCCCTGTGCTGGACACACACCCCGCTGAAGTGAAGAGCCATCCCAGAGGCGACGGCCCCGCAGACCGTGCTGAGTTTGCCCCCGTTCACCGTCAGCCAGTTCTGGTTCGAGGGGGAGCGGTTGAAGTTGTCCTTCAGCTGTGTCGGAAGGGGAGTCTCTGGCTCGTCGCAGTACAGCCCACCCCAGTGCTCGTCGCAGCTGCAGAGCAAAACAAATGCACAAATCAGCTGGCAAAGGCTCTGCATGGAGGTTTAATCAGTGCCATGTTATTAAACTACCATCTCATTCTGCATAGTGGCTTCATTTACCAGTGCACAACTGGTATGTGGGGGTTTCAAACATCTGGCATTTTGCAGTTAATATGAAGCAAAAATGACTTTTTTGCAGGCTTAGTATTATGTATCACTCAAGCTTCTAATACAGGGTACACTCGGTACACTCCCAAACACACTAAAATCAGTAAAATACATTGTGCTTGGATAGATAAACCAAGAGAATGTGCCAAGCCTAAAAATGTCCTGCTAATGTTAAAGTTCAAGTTTCTGTAAAATTTTAGTAGATGGGTGCTTTCTTATCTTTATATAGTTCTCCTTTTTTTTTTCCCTCTGAAAAATGTTCTTGTAATGTGTCAAAGACTGGATAACAGCTTGGAACTGTGTTCTGCTACTATGAGATTTCACCAGGGATATTGTGTCTTGGTACTTCAGTGTTGTCAGGATAGAGGAGAACACAATAATATGTCTATTCTGCAGTGAAATATATTTCTAACAAATACAGGCACAGTGCAATGTATTTGTCACTGTGCAATACAACCATTCTCCCATTTCTGTTGCCATTTGTGGCTGGAAAAAAAGCAATACATCCATCTGGAAGGTATTCCTCTGTTGCCAAAACAAGCAAGTCTGGGGGTTGTTGTTTGCTAGCTTTGCAGGACTCTTTGTGGATTGTTACACAAACAGTTTGAGGATCAAGCCAGTTTGCCTCCCCTGGCAAACCATACCATGAAGCAGAGCCATCAGACCATCCAGGTAACACCCCTCAAAAGGCAAAATCTGGCCTTGTGAAGAACTGGCATATATCCCACTTGGTGGATATGTCTCACCTCCAGCCTGGGTTCTCTGCATCCAGCACCAGGCTGAGAGCACAGGGATATGGTATGAAACCCCCTGGGAATAAGGGTAACGTATTCTGGGAAGCTCCAGGACTGGATGTCCCTAGAGGGATGTGTGAACTCAAGAGGTTCCCTGCCTGGGTTCAAGAAGTTCAAGAGGTTCAAGAAGGTCCCCTGCCTGGTGGGAGAGGAATCTAGATGCAGCACAGGCAAGAGCAGAGGTGATGCATTGCCACTGAGGAAAGGACTGTCTGCTTTGGCCATGGAGCACCAACAGGCAGAGGTCTGGCTGTGCCAACCCCTGCACTTCCACTTGTTACTTCTGTTCCCAAGTGGTCCCAGTGCCCCGCTCAGTTTTAACAGTAAAATCCACCTTCCTTTGTAGAATTGTGTCAGTTGTTCCCACAAGTTCATCAGAATGACAGAGGGAGAGTGAAATGCTACAGCCCTGGGCAGGACAGGGAACAGAACACTTACACACAGTTGTCTTGTGTGCACTTCCCGTGGCCACTGCACATGTCTATGCAGCCATCCCCAATGTAGACATTATCAATTGCCCACGTTTGCTGCTTGTCAAAAGGAGCAGGCTGGTGCCAGCGGAAACGAGTTGCTTGAGACCTTGGGAGAGAAAGAAAAAAAGAATTCTGTATTTTCTAGCCAAGGTAATCCTTATTTTGACTAAAAGGAAATGTTAGTCTTAAGGCTAGGCTGATCTTGGAAGATTTGTTTGATACCAGCATGATCCAGGGCTGATTTCTGACAATGACAACATCCCTCCAATAAAAAGGTGCCCAAATTTTGATAACAGGACAAAGCACAGGTGCTTGGTATCAAGTTGAGAGTGTGGGAGGTAGGAAGTGGATCACTGGTGAAAGCAAAGCAAGTGGGCCATGGTTGGTGCAGTGGAGAGGAGGGTAGGAAGAAGTTGGTACTCCCAATTGGAAGCTCAGGCCAGTCATAACCATGTCCCAGCACAGATCCAAACTTGAGGGATAGCTAGGAGCTGGATCAAGCCAGAATAATCCAAACCCTCCAAGTTTCACCCTGAGTCAGTCAACAAGTCCAAGTCAACAAATTTACCTGACTTTTTCTCTATGGATTCTCCCAACTACCCTTAGGTAAGAGCAGCTCTAGGCAGTGGGCTGGGGACAGGCAAGAAGGCCATGCAGGGCTTGCAGCATGACCCTGTTGTTGCAGTTTTTTCCCTCCCCTCCACCCAGGGTTTGGTGGGAAATGCTAAGAAATTATCTGTGGCTCTACTCAGTAAATTATTTTCATTTTGTTGATTAAAATGGGCTTAGCTCCCTATATGTGAATTAAGTGTCTCAGCTCCCAAGATAGATGATTAAAATCTATCCAAAACAGTCAGGGGACACCAAATAGCTATTCAGCTCATGCAGGTGGAGATTGTGAGTCAAGAGCTGTGAGAAGATGAATTTCTGTTAACTGTGAATTCAAGCTGATCCCTTTTTGACTCTACAGCACTAGATGGCAGCATTGAACTTTTCGTAGTCTGTTTTCTTTTGAAACTCATAGAGAAATCACAATTACTATAAACACCAAAACCCCCTAAAACCATTTAATGTAAAAATGGACCTCATATGATAAGGTCATAATTATCCCATTAATTATTTTTTAATGAAAATGCTGCATGAGGTGAATAAATAACATGTTTATCCAGAAAGAAATCTACTGCTCTGAGCTCAGCTCAGCTGCTCACCAAACAGCATTTTAAAAAGAAATGTAGAAATTGTGAGGAGGTCCTTTCAAAATAAAGACAAGCACCTGTATCTTACACTGCCTGGTTTGGCTGGGCACTTCACTAACAAGTTACAGAGTTGACGCTCCTGTGGGAAGCTTTGTGTTCACATTTGCATTTTAAAATCGGCTCTAAGCTAAAACTAAGTGTTCATTGCCGTCTAGAGGCCAGAGGTGAGGTAGTGCTCTGGAGTGCAGAAGCCTTAACAGGCTACACAGACATGAGTGGTGAGCACCAGGCCAAGTTATTGACTACATGTGCCTGCATGAGGCCTGCATGTGCCTAAAACATACAGGCACAAACAATTGGAGACACACACCCACTATTACTCAGCTTGAAATAATAAAGCAGCATAAGAATGATATTGCATCTAGACTAAAAGGCCTATTAGCTGCACTGTTCTTATCCTAAAGCTTAATGTGTCTCTTGCTTATGAGATAAGGTTGTAATAACCTCTCTCATGGAATGCCTTTCTTAATAATTTTGGGAAATGGTACTACTTGAGCCAAAAATTACAATTATGGGATTGGACAGAAGTGAAATTTTCACCTCGGTAGGGCATCAGACTTCTTGTGACATATACTGCTCAAAAAACTCTTCAGTCTTAAAATCACAGTTATTTTTAAACCTGAGTTTATCTCAGGTGGCAGCTTCCTTTCAGGTCCAAATTCAATTGGTTTGGAACATCGATCCCAGCTGTGATTTATCCCATTCAACCCCAGAAAGACTATTCTGAACGCAAATTTGCAGTCTTTATACAAGAACTGTTGGGGTAATGGATTTTTACAGACAATACATAGCAAAGCTGCACAAAAGAGGAAGCACAGAAAATTAATCCTGGGAACAACTCCTAAAAAAAGTGCTATTGCTTGATGTAACAGCATGGAAGATAGGGAAGAGTCCAGATGCCCCAAATGATTATAATAGAACACGGACTTTTCCACTACTAATGTCAAAATGTGTAGCAACTGTATAGGTGCTTTCAGTACAGTTGCTAAAAATAAAGGTCTGTGTTTCCAAACTTGTGTGTGCCTTAGGTAGCATCTTTCATGACAACTGTCTCAAGGCTTTTCCTGTGCTTTGCTACTTCTGAGCCAGCAGTTAGCTCAGCCTATGTCTATCTGAGGAGATTGGGCTCAGCAGGAGGAGAAAAGTTGTGGAGTCAAATAGTGCTGAGAGCCTGATGCCCTTGCTACCTGTGTTTCAATTTTTATAGGATAGACCTTCATTTACTTACATTTATTTGTTGCTATATACATGGACAAAATAAAAAAGACAAGGTACAATTGCGTTAACTCTATAATGTATCATGATGTTCTAAATACCTAGTTATGCTTTTAGATTTATTCTGCAGAAAACCAGAGGGAGTTACCTAGTATAGGGAGGCAGAGGCAAAGTAACCCGAGTCCACTTGTTGAAAGTGTCTGAAATGAGAATCCTCTGAAGATGGTACTTGTTGCATTCCACATTAGTGGGAAGACAGTCCCTCAAAATTGGGTGCCAGGTCAGCCCAAGGTCCACTGAATATTCCAGTTCAATAGCTAAGGGTGGAAAGATGGTTAGTTACTTAATTTAGAGAGGCCTATCCATAGACCTATAATAAAGTGCAAGCCCCCGACAGTATCACAAGTCTAAACTAAAGTGGACAAAATAACCACTCAGAACTTTTCAAACCCTTGTGTCAGAAGCACAAAGCTACCTCCTTTGGTGGCAGTGCTGGAGGATGTGTTACATACTGCTGAGCAGGTAGAGCTCAGGAGGAGTCTGCAGTACATCTCTGCATCCACCACCTAACTCAAGAGACCACAGGTGAAAAGACAGAGCCAGTGTTAAGTTGCCAAGATTAAGTCAAGACAACTTCTGTAGCTGCAGCATGCAAAAAAGTGATGTGACAGCACCATGACCACCAAATTTTTTGTTTTTCAGGCTTGAAGGGTGAGATTCAGCTGGATGTGATTGCTGGGTAAAGCTGAGCAACACCCAAATTCACTTTTGGCTCTGTCACAAGATGGCTTAGTCAGCCTTCCACCCCTCCTGCAGACCAGCTCGTTTCATTACCCAGCACAATTTTAATTTGAGTTTGTTAGTCAGTGAGCTTGTTTCCATTCAAACACAGTCTATCCACATTAAACTAATGTATTCATTTCTCAGCAAAAATCAGCAGTTTCATTGTTTTGATGTTTATGGCTTATAAACTTTTATTATGAAAATTAAAGGTTAGTCAAGCTCCCTAAATACTTCAAGTCAAACTTTCATGCAGCCATGAAAAAGTAAATAATAATAGGTGCAGAACTCTAACTTGAAGTAAATGTTCCAGCTGCATTCTGGCTGAGCTGTCTGCGTAAAACATGAAGCGTGGTTGCAGTGACAGGGGTGATAAATCTGTGATCTTTTTCTGATTACTGCAGACCCATTTCTTCTACCCTCATGCACAGGAAATGACCCTTAATCACCCAATCAGTCCTACTTGATGTTTCAGCACAGAAGACAGTGCTATAGAAATACAAGGACAAGTAGGTACAAACAAGGGTAAGTGAGTTTCTAGTGCTAAATTTCCCTCACCAAAAGAAATGTTTGGCTCATCATGACTAGAACCAGGATTCAATAGCGTCCTGCCTAATTTAATATGAAGTTAAGATAATGATAAGGGTAGTAGACAAAGAAACAAACAAACAAGCCCCGCCCCCCCCACCAAAATACGGAACTGTTTCTTTGCTGGTATATAACTCAGTTGCCAAAACAATTCTAAACTTAGCAGAGATGATCTCAGGATGCCGCAGTCTTTTTAATACCGAAAGAAAGAAAAATTGTTAAGCATGTGAGTAGCTTCAGACTAGCAATATCAGAGAAGCTAAATGTGGGACTTCATGTAAAATCTTTTTCCATTTTTATACAGAATTGTAGAGGAATAGTCAGCAACCCAGTATATTAACACATACCACGTGATGCAATGTATTGTATTCTCATCCTCATTAAATATATCTATACCTCAAAACCCTACCCTAAGAGGATGTGTAAAACAAGCATTCAAAAGCTTGTTTTTTAGAAAGACCTATTTCTTGCATACCTTAGAATTCCCATAATGAACCAATTAACCAGTTTTTAATGTCCATGTAATGTATATTGAGTACAAAGCACGTTTTTATTTATTTCTCTATCTATATGTATATACACATATAAAAGCTGGCTCTGCACTCAATAGACATATGGAAAAAAGGAAGCTAGGTAATTAAAAATTGCATTGTTGTGTGTACATAACATATATATATATATACACGTGCATATATCTATGCTCACATTCATTCATGGATACATATAGATCTAGACATATTTATTATTTCATATGGACAATATAAATTTTTTCAGTTGATGCTGTCTTAGCATGTGTCAGATGTATGTTGGTATAAATGATTTCTTAGATATATGGGTACAAGTGAGATCAGAACTAAGACTACACTGAAAATGCAAAACCACAAAGCAAAAAACATATGCTGGGAACACCTAGCTGCTTATTATTACACCACCACCCCAAGCAGTCTACTAAATGGATGCTATCTACTAAATGGATTTGAGTAAGGCAGCTGTTAGTCTTTTTCTTAAATGGATTGAACTGCAACTTAGGTGCTCGAAGGGAATAATACACTTCAGTTTATCTTAGGCTTCAGACACCTGGAATAAAAACGCTGATGTTACAATTTCTAACAGAAACATACAGCTTTCTTTTGTTTCTCAGTTCTTGTTATGATGAATAATGTAACCAGAAAACAAGTGAATTTTCCTCTGCAGTAGAGGAAGAGGAATGGCAGGAAGAGGAATGGCAGGAATTACTAAGAAGTTATTACCATAACAGGAGTCTGTGACAGAGCAGGATGCTGCAAAATCTATTTGCAAGAAAGAGTCTTCATTGACAACAATGTCAGTGGTGACAACATAGCGGGTGCTGGCTTTCTCAATGAACACCAGAGCATCCCCAGTAGAGCCACAGACTGGCATCTTTGTTCCACCAGGGTGGAGCAGCCACTTCCTACTATCCAGTGTGGTGAAATCATCTTCCAATACTGTATTGCCAGAGACATTTCCTCCAATAAGAATCTGAAACATTAGGAAAGAAATTGCTATTGAAAAGAAAAGATGTCTAGAAGTCCTCATAAACATATATGTGACATAGCAACCTGAGGGAGGAGGAGATGTACCAGTCTATATGTATTTATTCTGCTGGTCCAAAATGGAAAAATTTACTTAGTAAAGAGCTTAGTCTCTTAGAAGAGAAAGGGGAGTATCTCTTTCCTGTAAAGGAAAGAGATTGGCTCAGCTGCAAAAATCTAAAATTCAGGGAGGTGACCTCCATTCTTGATGAAGTAAAACTGCTCACAAAAATAAGTGTTTGTAGAAACAAAGTGATTGCACTTTCCTAGTGATTGTTCTGCTCTTCTGCAATCTGGTGCACTACTATCAGATTGCACCTGCTGATGGAAGTGGGGAAATAGTCTCTGTTTTGTCATTGACTATAAAACATCGTTTTACTATTCAACAGCAAGCAAGGTAGAATTATTTTTCATTTGTTATTCTGAATTCAGTTTCTGATTGTTCTGAACTAATATAACTACATTCAATGAAGATGTAGAAACAATGAGTATTTTTTCATTTTTAAAAGGAGGGATGGGAAGTAAAATTTTGTAACCACAACATTAAAGGGGCTGGGTTTCGCCTAACAATCTGAACTAACTTCTTTAAAAAAAATAAATATTAAAGCAAACTGTACTTGGACAACCCAATGACACTACTTAGAGAACAATCATTTTAGAAATAAATCATTTGTGGTTTATACCAAGTCATACAAAGTAATATAATAATCTTTATAGAAGCAAATCCTAAATAGGAAACTTTATTTTCATACAGATTGGTATTTTTCTGTAATTTTTTTTCTATTACATTCTACCAAGCCAATTCCATATCTGGATACATATTGAAGTACGTATATATTAAAGTTTAAAATCAGACTTGCATTTTGCATGGTAAGGCCTCCTGCAATGTGAACCTGAGGCTCTACACATGTGTAAAAGACTTTCCTAGATTCAAAATGGGCAATCAGTGCCCCACGTGGAAATGCTGCATTAAAACCATGAGTTCAGCAAACAGTAATTGTGCTCTAAATATTTTTTTACAAAGCATTTTTGCTTGTCTCAGTGAAATGGTACATGCCAAAAAAAGGGAGACATTAATACTGAATCCAGTCTAAAATTGTGTTAAAAGAAGCAACTCCCTCAAGGTTTCCTCACCTGGTCGATCACCCAGGGACTGTAGAAATGCCCGTTCTCAGATGGTTGCCACCAGCGAAGCCGAGTGGAGCTCGAACGGGCCTTCAAGGGAATTTCCAGGGCAATGTATCGTCCCACATTGCTGGAGTTACTGAAGAGGAACTCCTGGAGAAGGCTCCATGAGAGGCCCCCGTTGAGTGAATACTGCAGCAGCACAGGCTGGCTCCTGGGGTCAGGTACTCCCTTGCCACATCCCAGTCTCATGAAGAACTGCACAAATCTAACAGGGGGAGCATTTACTGGAAAGATTTATTTTCTACAACATCCTACACAATGAACCAGAGAGACTTGGAGTTTGTCAATTGACTAGCACTGTGATTTCTAGCTGTAAGAGTCCACTTTAGGAGATCTTATGATTTCCTTTCCAAAGCTTCCAGAATATAACTAGACAGACAGGTGGTATGACAAAAATTCATTTTGCCTGTGTGGTAGTTTGCCAGGCATAAGAGGCTGAACAAAGCTGGTCATTTATGTTTTCAGCTTTTGTCTGCATAGCAGATGGTGTTGCAAGTATCAGAAACATAATCCTGGGTGAAATTTTTATCCCCGTATCCCATGAGTACAGATTTTAGTGGCAGAAAAGCAACTGTGCTCTAAGTAGATCATAATTTGCTATGAATTTGCTGAAATGCTTAAATTCAAAATAAGCATCCCAGTTTTCCATTGGCATAAACCAGAGAAAATCTGGACAGGAGAACAAAGCACATTTCACTTTCAGGGATCATTTTGTCCATTTTGTCAGCCTGGGAAATTTGTCTAAATTACACCGTTTAAATGTGCCGGCTTCCCTGAAGCCAGCCCAAGCCACCCAGGGACAGCAGCCTTTCATCCCCCAGTTAATTGGCTTCTCCAAAGCTGCACAATAGACTTGTATCAAACTGCGAAATCCTTCCCATCAGCCGATGCTCATAAATAGCTCCACTGTGCACTTGGAGTGGAGGGAACCGTGCTGTAATGATATTTACTTATTGGACTTGCAGGAATATTACAAGTATTAATTCATGTTTGCACCGCTTTTGCACAGCTTTAGAGTATTTTTTGTTCTAATTATTATTGCATTAGTGCTGCCTGGCTTGTGGTTAAATGAAATGGTGCAAAAGAATTTTGGCATCAAAAATCTTGTTCTGGTTTGATCTGCAGGTAGATCTGATGGGAGTGCACCACAGAGGTGCTGGGCAGACAAAGCTCCAATAAAACACCAGACCTACAATTCAATTAATTCTAGTCCTGACTGTGACTCACAGTTTCTCTTGCTACTATATATAACTGATTTTGCTATAGATTATATGCACCTCCATGTCCCAGACATAACATATTGCTTGTGCTGTAAAGGAGCACTGGGTACCCTCATGGATCAACATATCAAATGTAATGGATTTGCTTCACTGCTGGCAAGTCTTTCTGCCTCCTCAGATTTACTCCAACATTTGCCACATAATTCAAAGGAAATAAACCCAGGTGACCTTGTCTCTGTTGCATCTGATTTCTGTGCATTGCTATTCTTGCATCTCAGATTTTACTAATGTAGTAATAACCGACTTGAATGTAGGTAACAATGTCTAGCAGATAAAAAAATAATTTTAAATATCTCTCTTCTTATCCCAAAGATATTTTGCAAAAGCTTTGAAAAATGGAAATGGAAAAGCAAAGTGTTTTTTGTAAATCTAGTAACACTCAAATGTGTGGATATTCTTCTAGTAATTCAGAATTGAAAGGAATTTGATCGGCTGTGATACCTAAAATATTCTGTCCCTACTGACATTTCATGTGGTGCAGTTTCAGCCACCAGTATCACCATCAGGGTGATATACTGTCCCCTATGTTAAATTCTTTAGCATATAGATGTGATGGCAGTGGACAGTGGATTGCAGAGTCCACTTAATTTCAATCCCCAAGTGCTGAGTGTGGCTTGCAGCACTGACAGACACCACTGCATGCCTGTGTTCTTCAGGGGATCTCCCCATAAGGAAAAGGGAATGTGACTACTGAGTCTAGCACCCTTAAAAGGTACTTGTTCTCATCACTCCTGGCATAAACTGAAACTTGTCCCCAAGTCCTGTGCAGAACTTGGCACATCTGTGTCACAGACAGATCTGCTGTGCTTTGCAGATGGCTGATAGAGTCAGTCTGGAGATGAAGAAAATCCCACTGCAATTACTTTAGGTTGCTAAAGAGCAGCTCCCAGCAATGCCACTGCAGTGTGCCTTGCTGTTCAGAAAAGAACATACAGTTATTTGTTGATAACTGTTATTTTTCATAAGTATATATACAAGAAATTGAATGTTCAGCTTTGTTTTCCTAAGACAGAAGTAATTTATCTCCATATAACACCTTGAGGTCAATATATGCAAATCCAGCTACAAACAGCCATGGAGAAGAGATAAATGATGGTTCTTTGAACATGAGCAACAAGAAAAACATCATTTAGTCTAATGGAGCAACTTACAAGATCTTTTGTATCTTTTCTTAAACAATCTTTTAGTTTCAGAGTGGTCTAGTAATCAAATTAGTGCTAAGAACTGGGGTTTGTTTTAATCAAAAAAACAAAAAAAAAAGTTATCTGAAAAAATTTTTCTGTGAGGAATCTTACAAATTACAGGGGTCCTTAAGATTACACATCACTGACGTTTAGCTAAGTGCTGATCTAAAAGCTACAATGATTAGATATTAGGCATTTTTACTGACCATGAGTCTTTACAATTAAACCATTATTTAAAGCTTCAATACCAATGCTGACAGGTAAGAAGTAGATAAAATTCCTGTTAAAATGTTTCCCACAGCACATTAGAGAGGAGTAGGGTATTTAGAGATCAGTGAAAAAAAGTCCTGGAGAAAATTCAGTCTTTCCAAAGTAATAACATAAGAATATCAGCTAAGGCACAGAATAAACTAGAAAACAATGCCTATTTGTTAGCATGCTCACAACTGGGATGGAGTTTAATTCATATTAGTCTAAATTTTTTTAATATGGCTTGCTTAGCATGTCTCACTCATCACATATCTCCTCTGCAGGCTGTAAAGATACAACATAAACTGTAACTACACTAAAATATTTGGTTTTGAATAGCTGGTGACAGCTTGATGGGAATTTCTCAGTGAATTATTGGAAACAAATGTGCACAATAAGAAAAAAACAAGCTTCAGAAATGAAAGAATTATGAGATGACAAATGTAAGAGTTATACTTTCAGCAGATACTCCTGTTTCAGCAGTGGCTCCTAATACACCAGACTGTAAGAGAAGCAGAGCATTTCTCATGTGATGGGTTTAGAAACGAAAAATTGCATGAACTACTGAAGGTGTGGCATCAATTCCCAGAGTTCTTATTCAAGGAAAAAACCAACATTTAAATGGCTAATGCTATTAAAGTTCAATTTAAATTTAATTTAACATGGTAACAGTGGTTAAAATGGAGCATTTGCTAGTGTGAGGACCACAGAGTAAGTCAGCTTGATTTACTAGAGAAGTATCACATATGCATTATTCTTCAGTATGCTATTTCCTCAATGAAATCCTGAAAGAACTTTTGAAAAGGGTGTTACCTGGCTTGCGACAAATCTAGGTCTCGAGTCATCAGCATACGTAAACCTTCTTCATTAAAGAAAAGGTTGTTTCCTCCAGACATGATACCACATTTCCTTGACGGCTTTCCACCACTCACAAGGAGGAATCTATCCGACTCCAGCTGACCTGAATACACAGTGAATACATATTTATGATTTACTCTGAAGTGCTCCTGCTGCAAAAGTGCTACTTCCAGAGGAAGAGAGATAAATTAAAAATCACACGCTGACTGAGAAATATTCAGTGTTTCCAATACCATGTATTCTAGAAAGCTGACGCAAATCAAAACAAAATAAACAAAATAAACCCAGAAGTATGAAATCTGGGATCTTAGTTTCCAGTTTTTCACCAGGTTTTCCACTTTTCTTCATTTGTCTTAAGATAACAACAACATACTCAGGTCTTTAAAGAAACCTTGGGTATCATGTGGTAGCATGCAAGCAAGGGCTGGCAAAATTGAAAATGAACAGCAACACCTATAAAGGGATGAGTTTGGTTCACAGGTGCTGCTTTATGCAAAACATGCTCCTCTTGCCGTGCTTGCTAGCGGGGGAAGCCTCAAGGGGGTTTTCGAGTTGTGTGCGTGGATGCTCTGTGTGCCCAGGCATGTGTGAGGCTTTCAGTTCCCTCCTGCCTTCCCTCTCTTGGGATCTGCTCAGGCTGCTGAGCACTGGCTCCCACTGCTGAGACACATGGTCTGCTCTGAAACTGTGATTGCTGTAGTAAGGCCAGTCAGATTTCCCTAGTAGTGAGAAACGACACTCCACTATTTGCGTCATGTGCAAATGCTCTGTCTCTGCTAAAGTCAAACTACCATCAAAACAGTTTTCTTCTAAAATTATTTTCTACCTGTAGAGTTTCTGGGAGTTCTGTTTCAATGAAGATTTTGTATTCCAGCATTAACAGTGCATCAGACATTCACAAACCATGCTTGCAGATGGCATCTGAATTACTTGGTTTGTGGGAATACCCCCCAGGTGTAAATTCTAATCAGGAGCATGCAGGGGTGAGGAAGGCTTTGCTGTTTAATCCCTTGAACCCTAGGTTCCACTAAGATGGACAGGCAGTATTCAGATCCCCCTCCCAAAAGAGATACCTTCAAAGTCATCCTTAAGGAAGTCGGAGTTCTTGGTGCTTATTTTGCAGGTTGGCCCGGAGTAGCCGGGGTCGCAGATGCACTTGGTGCCATTGACACAGCTGCCGTGCCCGTTGCACATCTCCTCGCACTGGGGGCCAATGTACACATTGTCAATGGCCCAAGTCACAGGCTGGGATCCAGCAGGGTAGAATCCTTGGTACCACCGGAACCTCGCCAACCTGAAAATGGCATAAAAAGTACCTATTTTAAATAATAGTTCCATCTTTTTTATTCCATACATATACCATTATATGCACGTATGTATTATTCTTTCTGTGGGAACTGGCTTGATAAATAGATTAATTCTAGAAACTGACTGCTAGATCTAATTCCTTCAGTACCTCATGCATCTTTATGTTGACAATCAACCCAAGTACTGACAGAAATAAAAATAACATTATTCATTAGTTGTAATCCCAAAATCAAGTGACAGACATAATTTTTCAAGATTTAAAATCCAGCTGCTCTTATCTCCATCATTCATGAAGAAGATGAATGGCCATAGTCTGGTGGATTCTCTTCTGCTTTGGGGTACAGTGGGTCAGACCAGGCCACTTTCACCCTCTCCTGGAGAGTGAGATCCTACTTCATGCTTCCATCCTGCCCCCAGAGAGACCACCTGGTAGGGGTGGAATCTCACCCTCAATTACACAGAAAGAAAATGTGATCTGTCATGTCACCAGGTATCCAGCTTGCTTTTGGGCAGCTTAATCTTAAATCAGGCTGATATTGCAAGTTGTTAATTTAAACTATATTCTCCTTTGGGTGCTGTCCTGTCATTTTTAATTCATCTCCTAAATGCTACTTGCATCAATGCTGCATATGGAAAGGAACAACTGGGGAAGGAGGGAAAACGAATTGAAATGAGGAAAACACTTGAGAGACTAATTTTATTCTCGGTTGAGAAAACGTTTTAAGGGAGGAAGGAAATGAGAAGATTGAGAAGGGAAAAGCACTTAATTGCCTTGCGTGTTTAATGTGTCTTGTTAAAGATATCTAAATTCAGCAGGTGAATCAATTCCACAGGTAATTGTAGCTGACAATTTTTTTTCCTTGATTTTCTAAAAAGAAATATTTATGAGGAGATTTAGGTGACAACTGATAATTAGTGAGTGGGGACACTACTAAGTGTTATGAGAAAGACGCCCAAGAACCAGAGTTCTGCTGGAAGTCAAAATCATCAACTGTAGCTGCTGTAAAGTATTTGAACCTTGATAGTATGCCCCAGCCAAACCATCTTTAGTTATTTTTACCAGAGCCCTCAGAGTGGGATCAGGCTGGAATTACCCTCACTGGCTTCACCTGGCCTTTCCACCTTCAGCTGCAGCACATCAGCCCCAAGAGGGTTTTTAAGCTCCAGTCTGAAGGGTTGAGGGGAGAGGTGGGATAGGTTTATATTTGGTCTCTGGCCTTTACTGGCTTGTTGTTTGGCTTTCCTGGACTAACTTGGCTGCTAATCACTGGATGGGTTTTGTTGCTGTCATCATCTCGATGCTGCTTTCCTGGATCAGGTGCCCCACCTGTTAGAGCCATCAGGAATTCATCGAGAGCTGAAAGGTAAACTATGCTAAATTGGAAAAGAATTGGGAGAGAAGAAGCTGAAAAACCTTGAAAAAAAGTTGTAAAATGCATAAGTAGAGTAGAATGCGTAAGTAGGTAGAATGCATAAGTACTGTGTTATGTAGAAGTTGTAAAAAGTGTAAGTAAGAAAATGTCTAAGTCGAGTGATATGTGTATGTGTAAGTAGTGTAAGTAAGGTATTATGTCAAAGTTGAGAGATGTGTGAACATGGGGTATTTTAAACAATAAGATGCTTCTGTGTAATCATATTGATTTGTTGATCAGAAGGCATGAGTTCCTGCACATAGCGTGCCCTGAGGTGAAGGACACAAGTGTGAGGCTGGAGGTGTTACAAGCTCCTCTTGAGAATAGACCTTTGCCCCACATGCTGGATTTTTCTTCCTGATTTGTGTCAGCTCCTCCTGTCAGGGTTGCTCCTGGTGAGGGTGAAGCACGACTCATGTCTGAAGCAGAGAGTGAACCACTGGTCTTGCTAAAGTTCTTTTGGGGTTTCTTATCTGGCTCAACAAGCCCTGGACCTTACCTTCAGGATGTAACTGGAATACTAACCATTACTTACAGCAGTCTGTTGATAACATCTATTCATTTCCAAAATTACATATGTAGTGGAAATAGCTTCAAAAGTCTTTATTCTCTGTTAAATATAACCACTTGACACTTTGGGGATGAAAAGGCTGGGGGATTGTTTTAGAATTACATGAGTAGACAGGCTTGGAAATTTTTCTTGTTCTTCCAGTGGATTCTGGTGGAGAAATCCCCCCTTCAGCCTTCTGGCCCAAGGATCTAATGCACTGCATGTCCCATATAAGCTACTCTGCACTGCTGGGCTTGTCTGGCTGCTATCAATGGGCTCCTGGCCTGGTGTGTTGGGAAGGAATAGGAAGGAAGGTAGAAAAACAGGATGGAAGCACTCAGGAACAGAGGACTAAATCAAAATCCTGGAAGGTTTAAATGAGTTAGGAGACTGCACAGTCAAAATTTTCATTTGGAGGAATGCATGGTTAGGTCAAGGGTAAAATAATGCTTTTGCACAAAACCAGGAAGCACAAGTGAGCTGGTGAGAGATGGATACCTGTTATGTGCTTGAAATGTTAACTGTCATAAACCAGAAAACTCAAGTTTAAAATTTAAACATTTTCTTAAATTATTAAACATCCAGTCTTTCCAAACTTGAGTCCTATTTCTTAGAAAGGTCTTTTCATACTTTCAGAGGCACACATGGGCGTCATTTATTTAGTGGAGGACCCACTGACTGCAGTAGTTTCATAAGTACTCAGTGCCATAGCTGCATAGACTCACAAAGTCTCATAGTTACACAGCTCATTTTCATTCATACATGCTACAGTTTAATCATTAATGGTGTGATCTTTTACATAAAGTGAGTTGATGCTAGATGATAGCTATTCCTGAAAAAGTAAACAGTAGTGTTTTTACTTTGAAAAGTTACATATTACTGTACCTGCTACCACATACTCTTATTCTACGCTGTGTTTTCATCCGACTTGATTTGTTTCTCTAAGTTTCTAGTGACTGAAGCAGTTATTTCTTAGAATATTACTAATATAGCTGAGACTGTATTTAAATGAGACCATTTCCTCATACTGAAGTAGAATCAAGCTTATACTAGCTCACATTTTACTGCATTTTCTAATGAAGCTCAAATTTCATGCAAAAATATCATCAGTGAATTTAAATGGCTGATGCAGTTCTGTGAAGAACACTCGAAGCACTCTACGAACAGTCAGTTTTGCATTAATTTCACCAAGCAACTCTCTTCTATTAAACTGTCACTAATTAAATATATAGGTAATAGGAAATTGCCTGTGGTTATTCTACATCAGCATTAGGCACAATATGATTTGGGGAATCACCTGAACAGTAGCTAACATTCAGGGCAAAAAGCAGAGAAAAATCGGTCCTCCGGTCTGCTCTAGTGCTGCAATTCTTATGCACCACTCTTGTGCTGGAATGAAATTTTGGGTGAAAAACAGAAATAAAAGCAAAGCAACAAGCAGCTGGGCAGGAACAGAAGCTGGACACTTACCCACAGAGGTGCAGTTTTCCGAAGTGAATGACCTCTCTTCTCCAGCCCTGGGTAGTGCCTGCGTAGTAAGTGCTGCTTGGGTGATGCTCAGTGGAGCAGAGGGAGCTGAGGTGGCTGCTGCTGCTGTAGCACAAGGGGAGCAGCAGGTGCCAGGTGGCCCCCAGGTCTCGTGAGAACTCCAGCTTCACTGGGTCAGCAGAGGAGCTGTCTGTGGTGCAGCCAATATTGATCTGGGGACCAAGGCATCAAACACAGAAGGTGACACAGGGCAGGCTGTGGGACCCCCAGCCATTCTTCACCTTAGTCAGCCTCCCCCATTTGGTACTGTATTTATTTAGTCCAGGAAAATGGTGATTTGGGAACCTATTTAACAACAGGGATGATGCACTCAGGACACACATGAACAGGAACTCTTGCATGTTGCCCTCCTGTCCATGAGTATATCACACTACGGCCTATGATAACATGAACGTGATAAGAAATCCCCAACAACTTCTAGCTAGAGAAAACTGTCAAGTTAATTGGTCAAATCCCAAAATAGAGCTGCTAACATTGCTGGAGAAAATGCACCAGCTCTTGCAGTCCTCTAGCAGGTACTGAAGTAACCACAGCATCAAAAAATCTGCATTATTAAAAGCAGAAATATACAAACAAAAAGTGCAAACACTAACTTTTGGTTAATGCTGAGCTACACTATGGTCCTCTTTTATGTTACATTTCAAAAAAGGAAGCTTATCAGCTCAATATGTTCAGCTTTCACACTCACTACCTATTCGTCCATGTATAATGGCAAAGCCCTAGAGCATCACAGCTGGATGAGATTTAGATTCAACATCACCAAAACTTAGTTTGTCAGTGTCAGGCTTCTCAGGGTGTGCTTACAAGATTCCTGATAAAAAGAACAGTAGAAAAGGCAGAAAACTTAAATGAAACTAGTTCTACTACTGAAAAAATACAAAATGTTTAATAGAGAATCTGAGACCTCTTAAGATGCATTTTCTGCATACAACCAGTGCAGATTAGTCTGCTTTTCTTTTACACTGATATGTAGATGTTCTTATAATTTCAAATTGCTTTTGTAAAAGAAGAATTATTTCCTTCACAGAATGACTCTCTTATAAAATAAGATGTACTGTACTTACCGTGCAACAAATAAAAAGTCATTGCTGATGAAACATAAGGCCTGTATTAGAACTATGTAATATTTTGATATTCCTATGTCTTTGTAGCAAAAATAAGTGTCTTTCTATCATGCTGTTCTGTTAAAAAAAACTGTTTCTAAAACACATTACTTAGAAATGTGCATGAATGTTGAGAGTATCCTACATTGAGTTTCCTTCATCACTCTTCAGTGCACATGAGTCCCATCAACCTACATTTGACTAGAAGGGTTGTCTACTCATCTGGAAGCTTAGATGCTTGACCCAATATAGGTTTTGACTCTTGAGACACAGAGAGAAACTCTACTGCATTATGCATAACTCCTTCATTTACACTAATGTTCTTAAAAAGTGAGCTGAAAATGATGTTCTTACCACATATGGAAGTAAACATGTAGATTTTGAGTTAATGCTCTGAAGGCTTATGAATATCTTAAAGTGACCTCAAATATTTTTGTTCTACAGGCTGTAATCTATATTTTAAAACAGAAAATGGTTTACATTCAATAATTTATGAATTAGTTGCATGACAAATTGAAGTGTGCATGAGTACACAACTAAACCTAATTTTCTTGGAAAACCCTTAGTATCATTCTAGTAATTTTTATAAACTTGTATCATTTGCTGATTATTATGTACCTCATATTAATGCCACAACATGCTACATTGTTGTTAAAAGCAGTCTGGAACCGTGGCATGGCAATTTACATGCTAGATTCTTTTCCAGTTTCTTACTGACAATACAATGACCTCTCTAAACTAAAAAATACTGGGCTAACTAGTTACTGCTACCTATAGCTGCCCTAGCCAATGCAGAGTTTATATTCTAGGATAAATCAGAGAGTTTAGTTTAGACTCTGTGTTGTCACTGGGGTACCTGTTTCCACTGACTATATGAGAAACACAAAAATATGCTCCTTATTCACGAGCTTTTGTTAACTCCTTAAGATGGGACGACTTCAGGCCATGATAGCCAAAAACCAGCCTCATCTAGAGCATCTATGATGTGGGCAGAAGAAAAAGGAAAGCAGAAACTTGTCTCTCTGAGATAGTACCACAGTGCAGTTCAGCCAGCAGGCAGAAAAAAATTATTTTCTACTGTCACAGGTGAAGTTGTAGCTCTCCACTGGTCAGCCTGTGAAAATGCTGCACTCTTACCTGGAGCAGGCTGTGAAGTGGCCATTTGGCCCCCTCATTACATTTTGCTCGTCCTCTTTCCTGCCAGTGGTGACTCTCCAATGCACAGGACATGGACTTTAATGCTATTAGTGCAAGTGTATAGGCATGAACAAAGTAGTAATTTAGGTAAGAAAGTAGAAGACTTTGAGGCAGAAATTTCCCTTATCTGTGCATTAAAAGCATCATGACACATTCACATGAGGGAGAGTCATGTCAAATCAATTAGAGTCTCTACTTGGCAATCAGAACAGCTAGGCAAATATGCCAGAGCAGAACGTGGAAGGACATGAAGAAAAAGGCAAAAACTTTGAGGACAAGTACCTCAAATTGTATGATAGTATTTTCATTTACGCTCAGGTCCCTTGTGGTAATGGAGTGCTCTCCAACTTCATTTGAAACAAATACCATAGCTGAATCTTCTTCCCTGTAAATAAAGGAAAGGAGTGTTTAGACTCTGTTTACAAAGTCACTTCTTTCTACTGCATTGCTGAGAGAATCTTACGGAGCTCTTTTAGATGAATATGGGCAATAAAGCCCAATGTTTCCACCAGGATAGAAAAACCAATTGTCTTCTTTAGGACCAAAGTCAAAGGTATCCAAAAGGATAATGGGATTCTTCAGGTTATTTCCATCAATAATGAAGTCATCAATAATCCAGATTTCTTCTTTTTTGCCTACAAAGAAAATGGAAATATTCCTACTAAGACCTAATACTATTATTATTAGAGAGCATTACAGCAGCCAGTATTTACAGATTATGTGAAGAGGATGCTAAAAGTGTGGGTTCACTATTTTCACTTCCCGTGAAAATAGTCCCCATACTGCTCTGCAGCCTGACCCTATGGAATTAACTTTTATTCCCTTAAATTTATAGAAGTCACAGCAAAACTAAGAGTGGAAAGCAATGGCTGTTGAACAATTATCTTCTATTTAAATCACATTTACTTTGAAATTCTGTCATTGTTTTATTCAATTAAGAATCATCTAAATGAGCGGCTGCTACAGAGTCCAAGCAGCCTGAAAGTGCAATTTCATTCTATGTCCTTGTACTCAGCAGCTTGTATTTGCCTGGGAGGAGTTCTTCCATAGAGATGGAAGCTCTGAAACTCGTTCTCTCCAATGGATTATGTATCCATATACATCAGAAAATTGGTATTCTCAAACTGAAGAGGAAAGATTAAATTGACAGATATTATGTGTAACATTTTTTCACTTATCTTAAAGTGTTTGAGTTGATTAGAGAAAAGTTTATGTAATTGATTTTGGCAGGACACGTCAGAAGAATGAACTGAAACTGGATTGTCAGGACCAGATTTGAATTTGGTTGGTTTTTTTTGTTAAGGTTGTGCTAAGAATTTGCCTACCTGGAATAAACTGTTACTGAATTGCCACGTCTAAATGATTGCTGGAATTCTTTAGAGCTGTTAGTGTCAGTTTCTGCTAGGAAATGTGCTCACAGTAACTGAGAGCAGAGGAGAGCTTCCTTCAGCTGGCACATCTCCTGTAATCAGGAGGAATGAGCTGTGTTCCTCTTGTGGTTTTCCAGTCCTTTACAATTTAATCAAAAGATTAACTGCTCACTACATACTCTTTCTAAATGGGTTTTTAATGCCTAGTTAATTCTGAGTAAGGTAGACCCAGTTCCCATTTACACTTGGGACACTTTTGTATAATTGGAGCGTCCTAATGGGGCCTCAGTGTAAGTGAGAATCAGGTCCATTAAAAATAATGAGAAGAACCTGAGTGAAGTTAACTTTATTGATGTTGCTTGATCTCCCACTCCCTCCAGGGCCAAAGCTGATGGTTTTCTGCACACAATCCAGGGATATCAGGTGAAGGTACTTCACTTTAAGTCATTCAACTGCTTTATAAGAACAGTAAACATAATCCTGCAGTAATTCTAATTGAAGGAGTTCAAACACAAACCCCCCATGATTTAAAAGTCTCTGTAATTGTTCAGTTCAAAAAATCTACTCTCTTAGAGATACTGCGCTGTGCAAGAATGGACCTGGATTCCCAGAGGTGTCTCTTCCTTACCATTGTTGTAAGGTTGCCAGAGCCTGAACCGCGTTGTGTTGCTTTGGGCTGCATAGGGCAGTGGAACGTTGATAAAGAGGACATCTGTAGTCTGGGTGAAGTAAAACTCATCTATCAGGTGCCAAGTTATGCCACCATTGACAGAGTATTGCAGCAGGATGGAATGAGACCTCTCGGGTGTGCCTGGAGAAGAAAGGACATGGATTTACGTTCATTAAAATCCAGTAAGTTCAAAAATGCTTCTTCAATTAGAAATAAAATTATGTTGCTCTGACATCTATTACAAAGCATGGGCTTCCTTTAACAACAACTTAAGCTGTTGAGATGTTATGCACCTATTGTACACGTACATCTTCCTGTGCTTTCCCTTGCTTGTCTGTCTGCAAAATGCAAATGAAATAGGGCCTAAATGTGCATTACTGTTCATTATACATATGATCACAGATAATTACTTAGATGAGAAGCTATCTCAGTGTTACACTTTTTTAGATTAGAACAAACCTGCTCCTTCTACTACAGACATATTCCAGTAATGCAGCATTTATTTGCTTGTTTTGTCCAGGTACCAGATGTTATCATTACCATTGGTAGCACCCACAGATAAAGACACAGTCCCTATCCTCAGAGATGTATAGTCTATGGCTCTCACTGCAGACACTGGGATGAGAATATTTATGCCCAGAAATAACATAATTGATGGAAAGCACTGAGGATCTTTATCAGCATGTTTTAACAACAGCAAAGCAATATTCTGTGCTTTGAGCTGGGCCTAAAAGTCAGCAGAACTGACAGTAAAATTTGCATTTTCTAACTACCAGCTCCTCCTATTTTTTTTACTTTGAGCTTTAAAGAGTAGAAAAACAAAAGCTCTTTATAGCCCTAACTATTAACACATGCTAATTAGAACCCAGCACTCACACTTGATGCTGGTTACCGTTCACAAGCTCAGCCCTCAGCATGTATTTGGTCAGTGCTGTCCATGAATACCAGTGTCCAAGGTATCTCTGAACTGAGGTCTCACTCAGACAGATTTATACTCTCTGCTCCCTTCATAGTGTGGCACAGTGATAGCATATCCCCAAAAACCCAGTCAGGAACCAGCAGAAGAAAAGGACTAAGGGACAGTTTCTTCATCCCTTACTCACTGTGCAAGCTTCTCCCTTGTTCTGTTCTTAAATTAACCACACTTGCTGAAACCAAAGTGCCTGATGCACACACTCCTGCTCCCCTCAGCTCCAGTGCAAGTATTCTACCACCACGGAATGGAGCAGGGAAGAGCTGTTTGCAGTCAGGAGCTGATTTCAGCTTATCTGTGGCAATTAACAGTACACAACAAACTGCTTTTAACACTCACGGCCAAGATGTGCCCAGCTATATTAATTTGTATTCAACATTAAGGAATTTGTTGGGACTAAGTCCTGGATCCAGGAGTAGGGCTAACAAGTCATATAGATTTAGTAAGGAACAATTTCTCCTGGAGTTTCATGGTCTTACTCCTTGTGGATCAAGCGGCAAAATCCAGGCTTGAGCCTTTGGCTATTCCTGCCTTAAGAACAATGTTTTTACTCACTGTATTTTTAAATATTTTTTCAGTGATCATATGAAGAGACGTTACCAGGCATAGTTTTGTAAAAGAAGTATTCACGAAGAGTTTCCTTATAAATATGAAATATTTGGCATGTTATAATTTTGGGGCATATTGTGGTTTTGGCTGTTACTGTTTTGTCTCTTTTTGATAAAGTACCAAACCCAGTAATAAATAGCCCAATATATATGATTAAATGCCCATTAAAGAAAATCAATAATAATTCACAAAGAGCTGTATTTTCACTTGTCCATACAGAGATTTGTCTAAGATACTTATTTAGGAAGAAAGAGGGGGTTCAAAACTATTTTCAAGCTGTTGGCAAATGTTGAGTCAGTTAGAGTCCAGTCCCAGAGCACTGAGCTTACCATAGAAGCTATAGCTATCCTCTTTATACCAAAGGGAAAGGAGTGTTTCAGCATTCAGAGTTCAGCCTGGAAGTGCCAATTCTACCAGCAGTGCTGGGAAAACCTTCTGAAATTTCATGGGAGTAACTCAAACCTTCAAGCAGGTTAGTGGTTCTCCATCATGTCACTTCAGACCTGGATATAATTAATTTTTAAGGCCAAGGATGGCAGGGCCTTGGAGCAGGCTAAGACTGAATCATTGGCATGAAAGTCCTTGTACTGGAGGAACTGTCACAAGTTATTTACACCGACACATAAACTTGTCTTGCAAAGTCTGACTATTCTTCATATCAATTAAATAGAATTATGGAGTTTCAGTTATCTCTAAGATACCTATTAGGCAGTCATATGGTAAGAGATTTTAATGCAGTGGACTGAAGCTTGAAAAATGAAAAACACTGTAGTTTCCTATCAGTCCCTTAAGTAATTTCCTGTAGGCACCATTTTATGTCATAAAAACCCCAGATAAATTAATTTTTTCCCAACATAGTGGAAAATCTCTAAAAAATCTTGAGCTGTTTTGTTTCTCTTCTCATCAAAGACTTTACTAGCTATGCTATTTTTGATGTCACTACAGTTCACTTTTTCCTTAGGAATTGCACAGACAGCTGTGTAGGCTGGGAGCAAGGTAGGGATGATGCAAAATTTCAAACAAATTCCCATATAATCTACCATAAACTGTTGATCCCTACTATACACTGAAGTAGAAAATATAAATCTGTATTCTTTCCTGTTTGCTTCTATGTACTAATAAAGCTAGAGAAGTGATAGTAAATCAACAGTGATCTTACCTTTGGCAATAAATTTAAATGAAAACTGGATGTACACTGTATTAGTGCAGTCTAGATCTCTTGACACAAGCATTCTCAGTCCTTCCTGCAAACACAGAATATAAAATATGAATAGCAGTTCCCTTCCCATTATCGAAGATATTCTGTAGCTTATTGTTACCTGGATATTGTCTGCTACTGACTGCTGGTGGCAGCAAGAGAGGAAGTTCTCTGTACCACACCTTTTCCCAGGCAGAAGATGGGGACAGTGACAGCCTTGGCAAAGGGAGCCAAGATCTGGCAGAGGCACAGCAACATGAACAGGTACAGACACAGCTCACTGAGTTTGTGCTCTGAACTGCTGGGCTGTGATTGGATCTGCAAACACCGATCTAGACATTGAGTCCAAGCTACTACACTCATTTTTTGTGCAAACTGTCCAGTGGCCAAGCACCCTAATTTCCAGGCACGTACAGTCCTCTCTAGGAGTTCTTTTTTATAGCTCAAAATAAATTTTGTACAAATATCCTCTTCTGGGGCAACCTGTTGACTGGTAAGGAAAGGGAGCAGACAGGAAAACCCATAGGGACCCCTGAGTCCCTGTCCATCTCTACAGATGAGCTTGCTCTTGTGGGTCCTTGGGCCAGAGCCAGTCCCTGTTCTGCACAGGTTTGACAAACCTCCTCTCAGAGCTTCCTTCTTTCTCAGATCCATTCCCCCAGGGGAACAAGCTGCAGGAACAAGCAATGCAAATTTTAGACAACTCACATCTCGTGATTTGGGATTTAAATAATCTAAAGAGGTTAACCTGGAGTTAAGGTTTTGCAAATAAATATTTAAAGGATTGATTTATACACCAAACATTATTTAACTTCTCTTTTTGGGGGCACCTGAGTTCACAGCGTCAAATGAGGACTTGTGCGAGCTGAGAATTTGCATGCTTGTGAACAAAAGTCTTTTTATTATGCATTTTGTTAAGAACTGAGAAATTCAGAAAATATATTTCCGGGCCTTTTGAAATCTGCAGTCAACAAAAAAAGGTCTTTAAAGAGCTAGAAAGCATCAAAAGGATAGAATTGAGTAAAATACAGGCAAACTACATAAACATTGATTACACAGACTATAGCCCTGACTAATTTGTATTATTCAAAATACTAAAGAGACAATCAGGCGACTTCAAGATGATTGCAATATGTACCATATTTCCAAACAGCTCACTTCAAGAATCTCAATGTAGAGTTTCATTCCTTTCCTTTGGTGGTCAAGGAGGAGTTTATACCACAAATGGAAGCAATACACAACAAAGAGATGAAACTCATTCGTTCATAAAAAAAACAACTGTGAAAAAACATGGTGCATGTTTAGGAAAAGACAAGAAAAATGAAAATGTCAAATTCTAGCCAAAAGACTTCAATGTAAGCATATGGAGCTAACAAGAGAAAATTTACTTTCTATTTTTAACTACTGGTTTTCATTCATTTTTTTCAATGTAAGCAATCTCTGACCCCTTTGAAAATGAGAGCTGTTCCAGACTTGATGGTATCACCATTCAGGTTTCCCCTCTCAGCACCGTAGACTTCAGGCCAAAGGTCTGGATGCAAGTTACCATTGAAATCGTCCTTCAGGACAGATGGCAGAGGAAGGACAGGGACACAGTATGGACCTCCAAAGCCTCTGTCACACCTAGCAACACATTGGGAAGAAAAGGCATTATCCATCTGGCCTGGATAAAACACATCCTTTCCATGAAGCAGCTTAAGCCGTTTTCTACTCACATGCAATGACCTGAATCACAGATGCCGTGCCCTGAGCACATCCAGGGGCACCCTGTAGCCAGGACCACATTATCTATAGCCCAAGAATCAACTCCAGAAGCATAGTTGTACTGAATCCATCTGAACCGTGTTCTGGGAGAGCTATTAAAAACAGAGGAAATGCATTTCAGGATTCAAAATTCTGCTCCATAAAGTGCTAAATAATGAAGAAAATCCCACGGATGTCACAAGACAAGCATATTAATAAGCATGGCCCCCTTATTTCAAAAAGCTTCATGTTCTAGTTGAAACTGGAAGTTTAAATTTCTCAGGTTAGTCTTTTAGGCAAAATTCCACCATATTCTAAAGGAAGGTGCTCAAAGTGATAATCAAGAAAGAACATTGCTGAGACACTTGCTGATCAGCAAAGTGGTAGAGCAGAAATTAGTACTTCCATTAGCATTTGACAGCTCCATGTGTTGCTAGCAGAGCGGAAACAATAAAATTGCTTCAGTAAAGTAAGTAATGAAAGTTCATTTATGTTAAGTGTTGTGTAAAGAGAGAAACAATGGTTATATATGTTCATATATATATATAAAAATGTATGAATATATATGTACAAACATGCAGGTGCATACACACTGCTGTCACTGCTGACTCCCTTGTTATCCTCAAATGAGGAAAGTATTTTGGAAAAAAAAACCTCTTTGGAAGATGATGTATGGCCCTCTGGAATGAACTGTGGAATTAGAAACCAAAATGTGAACCCCAGGCCCAGTTCATTTAATGTATCTCCATTTTTACCACTGCATTTTTTGGGTGATGAAATGGACAGAGGTAATGTGTAGGGTGCTCTGAAGAATTACAGAACTACTCAGAACAATGGTAAGCAGTGTCATCATGCCCTGTCATTCCTAAACTAGAGCATGGTTTTCTTTAGTGAGATGGATGCCAGCACATCTGCCACATCCATTTACAGCCATGTGATAACCTGAGGATGTCAGCAGAACTCTCCTCCCGGTCAAAAGGGTGGAGGTGGCACGTCCAATGACATGTGTTCTGACTTACTGAATGCTGTGACTGACACGCCTAAATGTTGGATGACAACTTATGTGCAATAACAGAAAACGCTACTGCAGGAAAGGATGGGACAGGGTATTTATTCTTGCTTCCTATTGCATAAATGTTAGAAAAGCTGGTTTAGCATTCTTGTTTTAACTGTCATAAATTATAGGCAAGACTCGAGAATTCGCTCATCAAAGTTGTTACTTCCTTAATTCCCTACAGTTCACATTATAGCTGATGAAATATTTTGAAGTGAAATTTAAAATTCTGGTGGCGTGACAACACACATTTAAAAATTTAAAAGACATGCAGAACATTCCCAAGCTGGGGGATGTTTGTTCAAATTAGATCAGCAAAACCTTTGTCATGCTAAACAGACAGAAGAGCAGCACTCACTTGGTTGAGGGTGGGAGGTAGACAGTAACTCTCTTCCAGTTTTGGAATCTTTCTGAAGTGTAGATGGAGCTCTCGGTGTACTGCTGACAGCCAATTGTTGGGGGGACACACTCCTCTGTCACCAGGTGCCAGTCTCTCCCGTTGTTTAGGGAATACTGCAGGTGAACACTGTGGGAATTGCTGTATGGCTTGCTGCAACCCATGCTCAGCTCAAACTGCAAGAATGTGGAGGCTGATACGTGGAAATCCCAAGTCTCAGCATAACGAGGTTTTCCTAAGAAAAGAGAGAAAAACAACAACAACAAAGTGTACCTTCAGCATATGCTTTCAGTAATATCATTCAAATTTGTTACCTCTATCTTCACCTTTTTCCAGCCTTCTCTTCCCTGCAGATTACTAAATACCTGGATTTGTCTATACCTCCCATCTTTTAAAACTTGATCTATGTGTAATTGATAGAATAGACTCATAGAAAATGTAGCAGTTTGATGACACATACCAATGTTTTCACTGAACATCAGAGCTGTATCCATAGACAGGCAGTCAATGTCCACTTGACCTCCTTGTATTCTGTACCAGCTTGCTTGTAAATCCACAGTTCCATCAAATTTATCCTGGAAGCCGGTCTGAGAGCTGTCATTCATCCCTATAAGCACATCATCCAAAGCCCACTGAGCTGAATGCTTCCCTACAAAAACCAGAACAGACAGGTTAGTGGAGTCCCTGTAAGTTGTTTTTTCTGCTCATATGCTGTGTTCACTCAGGGAGCAGTGCTCAATCACATAGACTGAGTGCTGTTAAACAAGACTAAAACATTGCTCAAGGATGCACCTGGACTCTAGAGTATGTTTCTACTACAGATAAACACAGGTATTTCCCTCTTCATTTCTTTAGCTTCAGTGCCTTTGCCATCATATGCTCTCCCTCTGTTTGGATGAGACACTCCCTGAGCCCCTAGATTGGAGATTTTCATTTTATAGGTCACAACCTTCCTGCAAATCCCCACAGCTGAATTGGTAAGGCCTCAGTCTAATTCCCAAAATAGCTTTTGTATGAAAGTGAATAGAACATGAAGGAAAATGCGGAAGGCTCTGCATACAGATAATATCTAGAGAACAGCTGTTCTCCTTCCCAGAAATCTTTCTCCTCTTGCTCTCCAGCCTACAGGCATTTCACTTTCATCATCATCTCCAGCCCATTTCCACAGCCTTCATTTCAATTCACCTTTCTACTGGCATGCTGAAAAGAACATCTTACTGCATGATTACTGCCCTCACAGGAGAGGAAGGAAAGCCTTTACAATAAATTGGGAGCTTGCAGCAATGTGCCAGGAGTTTTGCCTTGCCACCATGAGGGTCATGGCTGATAGGGCCACTCTGCGCTGAGGAATGGCAGACAGAAGATAGTCCATGAAGGAACTAACATCTTTGAGAGAAGTGGTTGTCACCTGTATGTGCTGGTGTGGAAGGTGATATTTCAACCTCCAGTCATAAAACTTTGCTTTTACTGGAAGCCACAGGGCTGCCATCAGGTGGTCTTAAGAGTGATCACCCTCAGCAGGGACAGATGTCATCCAGATGCCAACAAGGCAAGTACAGGGAGCAATAGGTTGGACATTGCACCACTCACCAATGCAAATGATCATCACAGAATGATGGTCTGTGGTGCTCCAGTTGTTGCTCAGCACTTTTTACTAAAGGAACTGTCTTCTTAACTAAATCACATCCCTCTTGTCTTGTCTATTCTCTTACCGAGTGAGGACAATTAAGTCCAGCACATACAAGAAAATGTATGAATACAATCGGCCATCAAAATGATAAATGATGGCTAAGAAGCTGCTTACCATAATTACCTGAATGTAAGCTATGTGCTTTGCTCCCCAAGGAATTGCTGTTGAAATGTACTTTGCTATATTTCTGAATATTGCCTTATATTTCTTGCAGATCCAGGAGCTGCTGCTTTGTGCAAAGGTAAGACATTTAATCAGGACACTTTTAGTAGTGGTAATGTGCTCCCATGAGAGGTGGGAACTCTCACAGTGGCTGTAGGAATCAGTCAGCACTAGGGTTTTACTTTCAGCTGAGGACGTGGGAAGTGGTTGAGTGGTTTTGCAGGTGCAGGGGAGCTGGGGTCTGGGACACCAGAAATGGTGGGAGGAGAGGGTCCTGCTTTGGAGTGTGGAGATATTAAAATAGTGAGATGGGAGCCACCAGGTAGAAAAAACGAGATAAAGAGTGTAAGCCATTTGGCATCCCAGGTCACTCTATACTCAGGTAAAAACTCTAATTTTATTTTATTTTATTTTATTTTATTTTATTTTATTTTATGTAGTATTCTTTTCCCCTCCCCCTGTTATCACAGCATCTTTGATTTAAACTTAGCTCTTAAACTATTTTACTCTTAAGCCCACTTTTCAGCTTGATGCTATAAAAAAAAAATCATCCCCATAGTGTGACTCAGGAAAGCCCAAATATGTTCTTACAACACCCAACTGTTTAAAATACCGTGTTTTTCACGAGCTGAGGTCTCTGCACAACATGTCTATACCGAGTAGCACTGACATGTGGGTTGCACAAAGCTGCTGAATGAGTTTTTAGGATGGCCTTGCTTACCATGTTGTGGCTGCCACCAGCGGAAGGCGGTGGCAGGGGTCTTGGCCTCGCGGGGTAAGTCTATGGAAACAACCTGGGGCTCCAGGTAGGACATGAAGTCCAGCTCTCGCAGCAAACTCCAGGTGATCCCATTGTCATTTGTGTATTGAACAACAAGCCCTGCATTTAAAATTAAGAAAAGCAGTTAGTGGGCTGTGCAGAGCAAAGAGGTGGCAGTTCACCCTGTACTCAGGAACTGCCAACTCCCATCCTGTGCGCAGGCCCTTTGACATCTGCCCTACCCTTTAGGCATCTCCCGGCCCAGAAGCATTTTGTGGAGAAAGTCCTACTGCAAATGTTACATGGGTCAGCAGTTGCCACATGAGATCTTGACTGTCTTCATCGAACTCAAAGGATCAATTTTTTTACACCCTCAGGGAAACTAATGATCATACCACAGAAATGATAGGAATAAAGTGATTTTTCTTTACACAGTATTTAGTTCATGTTGGATATCCTTGCAGTTCATGTGGAAGACTAAGTTATAATTCTGATAGCTGGGATCACAATGTTCCTGCTATGTATGCAAACTCACAGCATCCTTGGAAATTAATTATCATAATATTTAGACAATTTAAGATAGTCTTTGTATCCTACACACAGTATGGCAAATACTAGGACACAACAGAAGCCCAGCAGAGCTCATCAAAGGGGATAATACAAGAAAGAAGCCCCTGTGTATATTTCTTCTCTTAAAACTCTTTTATATTGGAGTATGTTCAAAGATAATTGAATTTTCTTGTGTCTTATACTGGTGCAAATGAGAGGAGAATCAAACCCTTGGTGTAATCCATGCTGCAAGATGACAGCTTTCCTCAGTGAGTGAGTCAATGTAAATGCCAAAGGAAACAGTCCACTGACACTAAATGATTTATACTGAGAGGAAAATTAAATCTTCTCACCTATCACATCAGTGGTCTGTCTTCATGCAACCAGACCACTTTACATGGGAATCTGCTCCCAAAATGCTGAACCTTCTCAAACACAAGCATCAGTCCTCCACCCCAGTAACTTAAAGCATGTGGGTCAAATAAAAGGAGATATCTGGGAGAGATGAGTTTATTCAGACTAAATAAATTTTCAGCTGCAGCTTTATAATTTTGCATTTTGGGTAAATCATGCATGAGCTTGGTTTGGAAGGCAATTTTTTATTAGACCCACTGGTGTAGTTGAGAAGATGAGCAAGTTTTCAGGCACATAACTCTTCTTCAGGTCAAAAATGGAGTTACCATGAACTGGAATTTAATTCCTTTTATTTCAGACCTAATGAAAAGTCCTGTGTAAATTGTAAATTTACCTGTTTTCCAACACTATCAAGTAGTCTAATAAAAGCTATTACACCTTGCCTTGTGAATGTTGTCTTTCTTAGACCATCACAGCTTCAACAGTTACTCCTACAGATGGATCGCCATTATGTTTGGTGTAACTAATTACAAATAATAACATCAATCAAAAGTAAATAGCTTTCTGCAACACTTATGAAAACTGAGGAGGTAATTGATTTATGTTAAAATAAAAATCTTTTTGATTTTGTATAGGCAGCAAAAGGCAAAAACACTGCAGAAGATGCAAAATGAAAAAGGGTTATTATAAAGAAAAGGGGCTTTACCTTCATTCCTGGCTCTTGGTCTACTGCAGGAGTTACCAACAGTCTTGCTTCCAAGTTGTACATAAAATTGAACCAGCCTTTTAAAAAAACACAGGATAGAAAAGAAGTGTAATCATCTTCTGATACCACAAGATCAGTCAGGATAATTTGCCCCTCTTAACTAATGGCATTTTCAGTTAGGTCATTATTCCAGGCTTATTGATTAGGGAATATTCATAGAGAAATCAAACGTGAGCATGGTAAATAGTGAAGGACCCAAGACAGAAGAAAGTGATGTGGTTTATTAATCCCGTGCCTAATAAATGTGGTTTTGAGTGAGTAGCGGAATTTAGCAGTTCCATCTCACACAAGAGGTGCAAAATCTACAAAGCAGGCAAAGCTGTTTCTTACATCAGATCTTACCTTGGCCTCTTGTAACTGGAAATTAGGTGAAGCTTTAAAATACAGCATTAGACTTGTAATAAAATTTTTATATCCTCCTAAACCACCAATCCTTTTTAGACCCTTAAATTCTTGATGTAAACAATTTTCAGTGAAATGAGTTCACTGAAGATTTTGTGAAGTAGGCCCTTTGATTTTGAACCTATACATTATGATTTCATTGAATATTTTCTTGTTCTCACATCATGAAATGGTGAAAAAAAGTTCCTGGTCTGCTTTTCTTGCAACCTGTCCTGTAGTCAGTGCTTTTATAACTTCCCTACCTTCTCTTATCCCTTTCTACTGTAAACCATGGCAACCGTTGCATCTGAGTCTCTGTATGAACATTTTTCCGTGTCTTCAATTTTTCCCAAAACTACTTCCTGCAATCCTTCTGATGCCACAAAACTCCTTGAGACAGGATTTCTGGTTTTATTGACAGAACTCTGGATTAGTCTGGAACATCCCTGTTTAGCTGTATTTGAATTAAGTATTATTCCATCGTTCTGCTCCAAAATACTGTTAATTTTTTTCCCCCAATCTGCAGCCATGCCATAGTATCCCTGCTGAGCTTGTGTTTATTATTGTGACTCTGTGGTTTTAGAGTAGTTTATATTTCCTCTTAGATACACACTATTGTGCAATTTAACAACAATTAATTTCAATTAATGTCCTGCTGCTCACCAAATTTCACTGCATGTCTCAGGCATCCATCTGAGTCTTACTGGGTCATAACTAAGGTAAAGAGCATTGAGATGACTGAGAATGCCACCACCCCCTAATCTGCACATCCTTCACAGGTTGTCTCCATTGCATACCCAAAACAGCACCTGAGCAGAGTGGAGAACATGGACTCACAACCCCAGGATGAGCTTTTGCATGCTCCTCCTTGCTTCCTGGCCAGTTTTTAAATTAGGATGATAGAAAATCAGGCTTCATTAATTCTATTGCATGTAGATAACTTCTTTATTTAAAATATAAATATTGAGGTGCATTTTTGCCACTCAAATAATTTCCCACAAGGATAACTCTTTTTGCTTTAGAGGATTTGGTCCTAATTTGTAGTAATTTTGGTAAAATCACAGACAAGCTACATGACTACAGCCAGAGCCAGTAAAATGCAGACAGGATTCCAATTTCCCTCCTCCACCGTTACATACACAATATCATAATTCTGATTCTAAATCCAGCCACGTTCCAGTTTTGTTATCAAAATCTACTGTCTGACATGTTTTGTATATCCATCGCGTCTAGGACAAGCCAGAATATCCTCATCAATCTCATTGCTAAGATAACCCCACAGATAGCTCAAGACTAGTCAGGCTCACAGTACTACACACCATTTAGCCAGGTAAGTTCTATTTGTTTGCTGCAGCTCTGCTGTTGGAGAAGTATTCAGGCAATGAAACTCTACACAGAAGCCTCAGAGGTGAATAGATTTACAGTCCTGTGATGAAATTCTTTTATTCTTGCCAAGTGTCAAGATCGTTAAAAAGCAAAACCAAAGACCAAGAAACCCTTTTTGCAGAGGGGTGAATCAGCCCATCTGATCTCTAAGTGTCTGACCTAGAACAGCTCCCTGGGATGGTTGCACAATCATTAGCAATGGAGCCTGTAAAGCAGATGGGAGCTAGGTCAGCTAACAAGCCAGATGTCACCACTTGGAACAAAAAAATATATATATATTCCATGGTTTGTTTCTAGCTGCCAGGTAGGAACTGTGTGCAAATGCTCCCACTGTACAGATAGTCAAGAGTCTCACAGGCCATCAAAATGGGAGGCAGGAGCTCATCAGCAACCAAAATGCATCCATGAATTACATTGTCAGTCAGAAGGATGGAAATACTGCTGGTGAAATTGTGCCTTTGGTGTGTTGGGCCACGCAATACAGAAGGGATGGAGAGACTCCAGGGGATTTCTGAAGTGTAGAGCAAAAAAAAAAAAAAATCGTCTGGGTGAAATAACTTTGACACTTACAGCTCCCTTAGCGCTACATGACATTCTCCTAATATCTGGGGTGTAGTCAAACATATAAAGGAATAAGGAGGCAATAGGACAAACAAAGCTAAGATTATGATATCACTTAATGTATAAACTAAAATTTGAGTGGTTGTTTATGGTCATTGGCTCCCAGGGACAAGCTTTAGTTCGAAGTGCCCTGAGTGTGACACCTGGGTGTGGCAGTGCCCTGTTGGGCTGCTCCCCTGGGCAGCACCACACACCTCAGGCTGGCAAATCTCAACCCCTTTGGAGCACAGCAAACCAGGGACACCAAGCCCCCATGGACCACATTCTGCTAGGAAGAGAAGGGTGAAAGAGAAAAGAGTCTTTGTACTTCAAAAAAAGAAAAAAAATTCTGTACATTCCTTACATCAAATTTACATTTTACATTCAAAAAGCTGTAACTGGTGGTAGGGAACATGCATAGGTAGATCTGCAGGAATTCAGAATGAAAATAAAAATTTAGTGTCTTGCAATATTTTTCAAGTTTTTAGTCAGGCTTTTCCATGCATGATTTAACAAAACAAGATCTTAAAAGGTCTGGGAAAACACTATTAACCTGAAAAATAAGCAGCTTAAAAATCTACTGCAGGAGTTTCAGCCTTCCTATTCACAACCCTCAATCCACATATCTGACAGTATGTCTTTCAAGGCATATTTTCCTGCTGTTTACTCAGTCACCAAAACCTCCCAACCAAAAAACCCTTGCAAAAATAAAAGAGAACTGTGCAGGGGCTAAGATGACCCCTAATAAGATAACTGAATTCTATGCAAGGCATTATTGAATGCAAAAAGTAATACCAAAATCGGAAAAAGTACTTCCCTTTAATCTCCCCTTTCAAGTGACATTAATTTTAGCTCCAATAATGAAAAAAATTTCTAGGCTGAGGAATTATTTTCTTTTTAGCGTATGGGCCTTTCAGTTAACCCTTCACACTCTCACAAACTTAGTGTGCCCTTGCTTCTAGAGAAAAAGACCCAGTTAATGTTATAGATGGCCGCAAACATTTAAGTAGGATGCATCTGTTCAGGGCAAGATGTCTGAGGCTGAATATCTGAGTTATACACGGCCAACCCAGGCTGCCTTACAACTAATGAAAGAAAGAAATACGTGTTTCCAGAAGAAAAAACACTGGCCTTTGCTAGCCGCTATTTCAGGATGAGTTGTGTTGCCCTTTTGAAGCTGTTCTCTCCTCTGAACTCAAAAGCAGCCTGGGGTAATTGCTGTAATCTAAGTCCATGTTCTGGTTAAGCAGCATCTGGTGGCTACTACCTTTGAGCACACACTGAAGAAAGCAAAAAATCCACATTAGTCCCATTTGGGTTTGAGATGACCACTATGTTCAGTCTAGCAAACAGCCCAGGGATGTGGCTTCGAGCTTGAACTGTTCAAGGGAGTTAATCTGCTCACTGTGATGCTTACAAAACAAATAAAGTACTGATTTATTTTGACATAACAATCAGTTCCAGCAGGAGAGCAGGTCACATTGTGAGCATGTGGTCAGAATAGAGATCTTAGTTGCTCTTACGAAGCGTCTCTCTGGCCATTTATGTTTCTGAGGCAGTTTTAAGACACCAGATAACCATATTCTTGTGCAAAAGAGAAGCAGTGGTATATTAAAAATATCAAGAAAGAGCATTGCTCAGAATTTTGAAACTTCTTTTGGCTTTTAAAATGGTTCAAACTTTACGAAAATGGAAAGCTATAAATATGAATATCTGGGATAAAAAGTGGTTTTCAAAGTAATATTAAAACTAAAGGAAATACTTCTCTTTATAAAAATATTTCTCCATGAAAGAAGGAATAACGCAAAAATACTGTTTTGAATGTAGACTTTTAATGAAGTAGTCTAGACTACTTCCAATATAATGCTTCCCAGGATTAATAACACAAGATTTGAAGACAGTGGAATAGAAGTGCTTGCATCTTCCCAGAGTTCCAGGGCAAACATGTACTTGTCCAAAGCATATTTGTCAAACAATTAATTAGTTTAATTAATAACTAATTTACATAATTATGTAACTATGACACATATTTGTCAGACACACAAGGGACAGAATAAAGGCAGGTGGTGCAGTGCTGTGCAGTGCCAGGGAGCAGCTGAGGATGTCCCCAAACCCACAGCCCCCACACTGCCCTACAGAGCCCTGCTTGCCTGAGCTGGAGAGTGATCACAGCAACCAGGCCAGTCTTTGCTGAGTGATTGCATAAATTCAGTAATGGAGCAAATCATGGCATTACTTACTCTGAGAGCAGTATTTGTCAGGAGAAATATATTTTATTAAGCTAACTGCCAAAATTGTAGGGTGCTCAAGGTTTCAGGTGCCTAATCTCTCATGAGACTGGACGAAGCAGCAGCAAACTCCAAGCTAAACAGTGGTTAGAATTAACAGCCCTTTGTTCATCCTAATTACATTAATCAGCTAGGCAATTTGAGAGAAGAGGATAATTGCTACCAATGGAGCAGGATTCAGTAGCAGCAGGGAGAGAAGTGAAGGCTTGTTAGCCTCTTGGCTACGCAGAAACAATTCCCATTCCATTCCTTAACACTTCTGACAAGTGGAGTATTTCACAACATCTGGCAAATAAACAACAGCTCCTTGCTATGCCATCGTCATGCCTGCAATTCAACACAGTCAGGGGAAAAGGAGCTTTTCTCTCCAGCTAAGACTCTCAGGCAGAGTCTTAGGCTTTGTGCATTCTCAAGGCCATGTCTTCTGCCTTAGAATACAATGCAAACTATCTTCTCAGAAGGATAGAGAGTTAATATTTTATGTTATTTTATGCTGCTATTCCACTGTTTCTAACCTAAGTATTCTCTTTCAAAAAAAGGAAATATTACACCAGAATGAGCAAAAAAAGTAGAGTTCTCGTACAGGTTATGATTACCAGAAAAAAACATTTCCTCCCTTCTCATATCCACCCTTGCAGCAGGGCAGAACAGAGAACTTGAGTACACAGGCAACTGTAAGCAGCAGCGCTGAGCACTGACCTGATATTTGTGGTGTCCAGGGGAACAGTCCTTGCCTCCCTTTTGCCAGGTCCATTGAAGTACAGGGATTTTCCATCGCTGAGGACACCACAGCCTGTCCCAACCTGACCTCCTGTTATCTTGTACCAGAGAGGGCTTAGCTTCCTCTCAAACCTGTCGAACATCTCACTGTGATTAGGCACGTTAGACACACAGGTTCCATGTGATGCTTCAAGAAAAAAAAAGAGGGAGATCCTTTGGTGAAACTGCTGGACAGAATAAGAGTCAGATACAGTACACTGGCACATGGTTCAGTTGCATCCATATGTGACAAAGCACCAGGATTTTCTAAGAAAATGCCCCGATGACTGGGTTGTACCTTTTTAAAGCCACTTTACAATTCTGTAGCAAGAATAAGCTCTCTTCCTCTAAACTCTAAGATGGCTTATTTCACTAGTTGAAAAATACTCACTCTTTATGTTGATAAGGCACTTTTTTTGCAAGCAGAAAAATATTATCCTTTTATTTAATTTTAGAAAAATGGAACAAAAGGTGTTAGCTTACTGCTTTGTTGGTTGAGGGTTGAAAAGAGTGCAGTGTGCAACTGGTTGTGTCAATCATTTTTCTTTCACAGGGTTTGCATTTTGGGTTTTTTTCTATTTCAGAATAAAAGCCCCTGAAACCACAAGTGAGCAGAATTTTCCACAGAAGGGCCTGTCAGAACATATGTTCCCTCCTGGTCCCGTGCCATCTGATGGCCAGGGGACTCAAAAATGGCAACGATTTTTTTGAAGACGATCCAAAGGCTTTTAAGCAGACTTTTCAGTTTATAATATTTTATTTTGTTTTCTCTTTTATTTCTAGTCCCTTCCCATTCATACAGATGGTGATGTTCAAAGATTGTGGTTGCCAGAAACATCAACGGTGTCCGCTGCCTTCAGCTGCTCTGCTTTGCCTGCGCTGAATTTTATTTAACAAAACAAAAAAGATTCCTGTTGGCAGCCCACGCAATATATGTCATCGTGTATTTTTCTAGAATATTGGAGAGGAAAACAAGAGGCCAGATTTACAGCTTTAACTCAGCCAGTGCTTGCTGTAATCCCACCTGAAGAGGGTTGTCTTACCCGTGTAGCCCAGGTCACAGAAGCAGACCCCTGAGATGCAGTCCCCGTGGCCGCTGCAGTAGCTGGGGCAAGGCTCAGAGATGTAGACGCCGTCCAAGCCGAAAGGAGGCACGCTCTTGTGGGAGCTGCTCTCCTGGATCCAGCGGAATCGAGTCTTACTGCAGAGAAAAAACAATGGTATTACTACTCCCAGCTTCAACAGCTACTACTCCTTGCTTAAGATTAAAAGGACCTTTTCCTAAACTAGCCACTTGCAAATAGGATGCCTGTATTTCTGTCATCCTACATTTTGTGTTACATTGCTTCAGGATATTTCTTCCAGACCTTTTGGCTGCATTTTGACTTCCTCTGTTTCTCTGGCCCATATCCATCAGTGTGATGCAAAGAACAAATACATGGTTTTATCACTAGATGTGACTTTGAAGATGCTTTTTACTACTTAGTTCAACCTGAACTGCTAATTAAATGTTAAAATCCCTCAACTCCATTTCTTACAATACTTTTGAAAGCAATTCAGTAGTAGCAGCAGTGCAGAGTTTATTACAGGATTGCACACTTTTGAGTAAAAGAACTTTAAGCTAGTTGGTTGCAAGAAAAAAAGCCACTTTCTAAATGGAATGGCAAAGAACATGTCTTACATGCTGAAACCAGTCTGACCCATCAATCCCAAAGCTAAACATCCTGATAGTGAGGTGGAGATGTGGTAGACCTGGTAAAACACGGATGAAGGAACAAACAAGTGATATTATTGATAATTTATCTAAGGCTGCTGAGCTGACACAGCTCGCCCAGAGACATGATTGACAGTCAATCACTTCCTACTATAAAAGCCTAGCCCAAATTTTAATGGCAGGGTCTTCTGACATACCCTTTCTTGGAGTGGGTGGAGATTCCTCCCTTGGGTGGGGATGCCCCTCAAGGTTAATCCTCAAGGCTGAGCAAGAAATTTGCCCATGATCATTGTATGGGTGAGTAACATCAATCTCTACTTAATAATTGTTTTTGCTAGCTTCAATACAATTACTTTAATACAATTGCTTCAATGTTGCTTCATAGTGCACTACATTATAATAGTTGCTGTAACTCCAATACTGTGTAGCAAATAATTCTGATTAAGATCTTCTTGCCTAATTGTTACCATAATAAATAAAAATATTTCTATAAATAGATCTAGTTTGCCATTCTTAATCCTGCAGAACAAAGCTGTGTAGAGGTTCAGTTATACCTGTACAATCCTTTGGACCTAAACCATTAACAAAGTCTGGGGCTAAGATTGGATCCAGCTGCACCCAGGCTCCTCTCTGAAAAGGAGTTTAGAAAGCACTGGGATCCTTTCTTGACCTCATGAATCATTGGGAGGGCTTCTTTAGTAAACTTTGTCTGAAGCTCCCACTCTGCCCACAACTCTGACCCACTGGATAGGAGACTTGTTGAAGAAGAAATATTTTGGATATTAATTTCCAGTCTTTAACTTTTAGCTGAATAATTTTACAGGCGCTACAGAGAGGGGAACAGATTTAAAATCTCACTGCCAATATAATGGATTAACTAAGATCCTCCTTGCTACTCTGCCCAAAATGTAATAATCCTTTTGCTCTTTCTTTTTTGCTGTGCACTGGGATTTGGTAGGTAGGTGATCATCGTGCTCATGCTCTGTACCAAATAATGAAATGGGATGCTCTCTGGTTGACCCACGAACCATGATTTCCTAAGCGACCCACAACAAACTCAGTTCTCAACATGCCAAGACACTCATTGCAGTCACAATACTTACATTTTTAATGTATTAGCATGAGCTTCTTATTCCTGATCACATTACTGAACATAATGCCAAACAGATTGCTGCTATTGATTCTGCCCTGCTTGTTTTGGGTAAATCAAATCAGCTGGTGTCAGATCTGTGCAATTTGGCACCTGCCTTTATTGGCTAATTACTGAAGAAAAGACAAACTTGTTATGGTACACACTGCTATTTCAAGTCCTTGCGGCAGAGGCACTGGCTCCCCTGATACAAAATAAGCCACACACTCAAATGGGATTGAGGATGTGGAGCCCATGGCAGGACGATGTGTCAGAAAACCAGAGGCAGCACTAGAAAAGCTGCCTGGGAAGAAAGATGCAGGAGGCAGGGGGACATGGCCAGGGGCCTGGTGGGGTGGTTGTGCTGGCAGCACTTGGTGCATCCAGCAAATCAGATTGGGGTGTTTTACTGCTGGAGTAAGACAGAGTAAGGGGAGCGAGAAACTTCAGCCAAAACCAGATAAGATGGAGAAAAGCCTCCTGATTTCAAGGTTTATTTGTGTCTTCCACCATCTGATGTTTTCTCATTTGTATCAATCCTATGCTGAGGTTGTGCTTACAAACTACCATTCTTCCCTCCTTTGCCTCTGGCTGTCCCGGCTGCCTTCAGTGACACAGCACGTTATGCATCAGCTCAAATACCTTGCTAAGATTTCTTTGCCCAGTGGTAACTGGAATTAATCCTGTTCAAATGGCTTATTTAATTCACGTGACTTATTACTCTCTTGCTGGTGCCTCTGACCTAACTGATATGGATAAAGGCAATGAAGGGATTGATGTCAAATTAAAATGTGCTGGGTTTCTCACTGCTTTGTAATTTAATTATTTATTATAGACCAATCTGATACCTTTAAAATGGAAAATTCTTGCTGCTTTGGGCAGCACAGTATATTTTTCCCAGATTTGCTGTATTTTAACACTGCTTTTATTCTAATGTACCATTCTAGAAGCAGCTATATCAGCTAATCCACGGGTCCCACTGGCATCAGTGGTTTACAATGCACAGTACCTGGCTGCAAGTGACCTGGGGATAACAATAGTAATTCTTGTCCAGTCCTCAAAGTCTCCGGTGTGGTACACGGAGGGCTCGCTGAGCTCACGGGAGCTCCCCTCGCAGCCCTTCATGCCCGGGGATGTGGGGTAGCAGCCCTCCTTCACCAGCGACCAGAAGAGCCCAGCATCGTGTGAGTACTGCAGCAGAACGGGGGCAGAGCTGCTGTACTGGTTGGTGCAACCAATGTTCAGCTGCAAAAAAGCAGAGTCAGAAATTATATGAAAAACCTGCACTGTTATTAGTATTTATTGGCTGCAAACCACCTTCGATTGTTTGTGTTGGGAGGCTTAATGTTCTGGGCACTTGCACTGAACCCTGCTGGCAGACAGTGACTGATGCTTGGAGTCTGTTTCTTACATTTATATGACATTTCTCAGTAAATATTCCCACTATCCCTTCAATAAGGCTCATTGCTGAGTTCAGCAGACAAAAAGGTGCAAAGAACTGTCCAAGGGTCCCTGTGCATAGTAAGCCCCAAACAGCAAACACTGTGCAGGCACCTGCATGCCCAGGACTGGAAAGAGCTGTATCCTCTGGGATCCATCCCATCTGCAGCCCAGTGTGCCCCAGTGTGCCCAGAGGATCAGCCTGACTCCCAGGTTAACCCTAACACAGCTTTGTCAGTGGCCTTGCAGGAATGATGTCTGGAAGTTGGCACTGCAGTTTGGGCCCCCAGAATAGAGTAAGATTGGATTAAGTAGAAAAATGCATATTAAAACATGAAATGAGAATGCAACCAAAATCAACTGCTGATTTGAAATTTCAGTTTCATTTTTCAAGCTATCAGAAAAATATTAGTTTCCACTATTTTATTGTAGAAATTCTACTTGAGCTGTAGAATGTAAAATGTAAAACAAAATCATTCATGTAGAATGAAATAATTCTGACAAATTACTGTCTTTGAGCTTATCAATGCAAAATTATTCCAGTCTGCTATTTAAAATGGAAATTTCACACACTCGCAAAAGCATGCAAATAGGACTAACACATTTATGTGCAGGCTGAAAAGCTTTCCAAAAAAGTAGAAATTCAGTCCTGAAATAATAGACTTTATTAGGAAGAACTCACTGTTCTGTGACACATTCTTACGTTTTGTATAGTTATGTTACATTGTCAAGTGTTTCAGTGATGGAAGGTATATGAAACATTTTTAAGTATTGATTTTTTTTAACCTATACAATTTTTAATTGCTGTTGATCATCAAACCTAGAGAACGAAGACTTAATTGCTGAAGTACAGGAAGGTGGTGAAGAGGCAAAAAGCATCTTTTCCAGGCTAAATGGTATTTATACATTGAGATATCCTTGGGTTGTAGACAGTTTAAAGTATAAAACTCACAAGGAAATTGTACTGAAGTCCCTCAGTTTGTATAGCACTTTATTAGCATATCTTTTAGTTGAAATTAGATTATTTTACAAATCCCAGTATTTCTAATGAACTTTCCTATTTATAGAACTGTGGGAATTATATTTGAAAAGCTGCCTGTAAACATCTGATCTCTTTAATAATTCCACTTGTAAATTATTCAGTGTCTGTATCCACCAATTATGTAAGGACGATGTATTTGTGGGGAGCTCATTAAAATTGCATTGCAACCAACTTCCAGAATTCACCAATGGGATTTCATTATAAACTCAATAAAATTTTGATTAGGGTTCAGAAACAAGAGCTTGTCAAAGCAAATACACTTTCTTTGGAGCCCATATTCTGACGTATTGTCAGACCACTGAAATTTTTGTAAGCTCTTTAAAGAAGAAAATGCTAATTGGAGCCTATATTCATTGACACAACAAAAGTAAATTATATGAAAAACCCACACTGGAGTACAGAGCAGCTTGTAAGTCCTTAAATAGTTTAAAATACAAAAAATGTACCCAAACCACATTGGAGATTTTGTACGCTCAGAGCCCCAGACGGTATAAATCCTTTTTCACTCAACAGTGCAGTAGCACTTCCTAGTGCTGACTTGAGTATAATGACAGTCACTTCAGCCCACTTCTGAAATGTGCTGAAGAACGAAAAGCTCTAAAACTTCTCCAGAGGGGTAAAAATGCTTTCCTGCACCAAGGTTTTGGCTATTCTTCCAGAAAGCAGGATGGCATTTTATGCTGTGTGAGTTAGTTTGAACTGTGGCCCCAGTGGCATCTTGCAAGTATTGGCTAAGGGCAGTTTTACTGATATTCTTGCACAGATTTATGTTTAAGGAATACCTTGAACTGCAAGACGTATCCAGGCTTCAGAGTTAAATCTCGAGTCACTGCAAACCGGTCTCCATCTGATTTACCGAAGAGCATGGCAGAGGGGGTGGCAGAGCAGAAACTTTCATTTTTGGTCATCCCTTCATTGGCCAGCATTAACCACACACTCATCTGATTCATAGGGTAATCAAATGCTGGCTTTTCATAAAAGTTCTGTTAGAAATGAAAATGAAAGCCAGAGGTATTATCACCTTGCAGTGTGGCTTCAGAATAATTCCCAAAATTATTGAACTTTCAAATTTTGCAATTTTTATTTTCTGTAATTAAAAAAAATAATAATTTCCAAAATTTCAGTCTTGACTTTTTGTGGAGACACATCATTACATTCTCTGTCACAAAGATTAGGAGTCTGATGATTCTGTGAAAAGACCCAGGTTATTCCCACACAGAGAGGCAGCTGCAAACACTACAGCTCTTTAAATAGAACCAGTATTTTCAATGAAAATTATATTCAAACAAGTCTCCTAACAGGATAGTTCCTGTTCTGTGGGGATGCCCACAGCCTGATCTTGCTTATTACCTGTGGTAAGGTGGGATTAACAACAGGAATGATGTGCTTCTGCTTCTCTGACAAAATGATGATGTCGTCGATGGCCCACTGATCGTACCCTTCCCCTGAGAACACCGGCTGCCACCAGCGAAACCTGGTGCAAGGTGTCTTGGCTGCAGCCGGCAGCTCCAGATAGACAAACCTGAGAAAGAGAAATTGAGCAGAACTTCAGAGAACACAGTCTGTAGAGAAAGGTATCACTCAACAGGGAAAAGAGGCAGGAAAGCCAGCATCTATCTTACACGTACAAGTCCTCAGTAATTTGCGTGTCCAGAGAAGGGCAGTGGAGCTGGGGAAGGGTGTAAGAGAGTAATTCATATGAGGTGCAGCTGAGGAAATTGGGGGTTGTTTAGTCTGGAGAAAAGAAGGCTCAGCAGAGACCTTACTGCTCTCTACAACTGCCTGAAATGAGGTTGTAGTAAGACGGGGATCAGCCTCTTCTCCCAGGCAACCAGCGACATGAGTACATTGCCTCAAACTCTGCCAGGGGAGGTTCGGGTTGGACAACAGGCAGAATTTCTCTACTGAAAGGGTGGTTGGGCATTGGGGCTTCCCGTGCTGCCCAGGGAGCTGGAGGAGTCACTATGCCTGGAAGTGTTCAAAAAACAACTGGATATGGCAGTTAGTGCTGTAATTTACTTGATATGGTGATGTTGGGTCAAAGGTTGTATTTCATGACCTTGGAGGTCTTTTCTTAATGATTATGTGATTCTGTTATTCTATTTTTCCATATATCTAGATTATATACTACATATAAAGAAGCCTTCTTCATCCTTCTTGTCTGTGGAGAATGTAAACTCTTTAAGACAATGTCTAGTTTTTATGCTCTATTACTTATATTGCCAAGCACAATAAGGAACTGATTTGAGCTCTCTAGCTTTGAATTAAACTGTTCAGCTGATCCATGTTCAGCAAGTCTTAATGTTTCTCTGATGCCAGGAAGTAATAGTGACATATGCTAGCAAAATTAATTTCTTATTCTCTTCTGGTGATTGGTCCTATTTGCAGACAAAAGCATCCTTCTAGTACAAAGCAATAGATTACGTAGCAGTTTTCTTTGGGTAAAAATATTTCAGCCCTCCTATACAGATCTTTGTAAAAGAACTTCAGGTCTCCTCAGTTTGCTTTATGTTCAATTTAAAAAACACCTTACAAAAATGATGTTAAATAAACGTTCAAGCCTAATCATACTTATGTCAAAAAGTATAAGAATTAGTTACTTGCCCAGTCCTATTTTAGACACGTTACATATATGCATTTATACATACAATCCTTTTGTAACTCTTTCTTTATATCATATGTTTTTTTGTACCATGGACTCTGCTTCACTTGCCAGTTAGGCAGAGAAAGGAGAAGGAATTGTCCTTTTCCAGAGAATTCCTAGATTTATAACTGAAGAATAATGAATTGGAAAATAAGATCTGGACCACATTTGAAGTAATAGAAAAATAAATCTGCATAGCTATGTTCAGTAAGGACCATCACTCTTCAATGCTCAGGAGGGCAAATGTTTTCTCTAAAAATGTATTGTATAGTCTGGTGATGAAGCTTTCACAATTTAGCTTCTTTGTTGGGTGTGTCCTGTAATTTTGACCAAGTAGAGACTAAAGCACTCACCTAGTAGTTGAGGGAAAGGGGGTACCTGTAGTTTGTCTGGATTTTAGTAAGGCTTTTGATACACAGCATCTTTACGGACAAGTTGTCCACCTGTGGGATGAGCGAGTTCACAATGTGCTGGGTGAAGGCCTGGCTGAAGGGCAGAGTCCAAAGGGTTGTAGTGAATGGGGTCACATCTGCCTGGTGACTGGTCACCAGCAGTGTTCCTCTGGTTCAATCCTAGGGCAGTCCTGTTCAAGGTACCCATCAATAATCTGGATGCAGGAGTTGAGTCCACCCTTTTGCTGATGATACAAACTGGGAGGTGCTTTGGCTCTCTTGAGGATCAAGAGTTCTTGCAGAGGAATCTTGACAGATTGGAGCATGGGGATTGATTCATGAGATAAAATTTAACAAGTGGAAATGTTGATTCTGCACCTAGGATGGAGTAACGCTGAGCACAGTTGCAGATCCCTTCCACCTGAAATAGTTCTGTTCTGTTCTATTCTATTCTATTCTATTCTATTCTATTTTCTATTCTATTCAAAATTCAAGAGTTTTATACTTCCAAGTGCCTAGATTACCTCTAGAAAAGAACAGCCTGCCAAGTTACAGAAGTCCTTCTGAAAGCATTGTTCATTGCAATGCAAAATGACAAGATGAGAAGACAAAATAATTTGTATGTTGAAAGACATGGACTACAGGTAATAGAAATCATGTTAGCACCTCTGCAGACAAATAAAATTTAAATTTTCACTGACAAGGTATCTGACAGCATATTTGAATGGTTGAACATGATTTCTTCTCCTCCTTAAATATTTATTTAAAGGAGCTTTTGCTTCATATGACATTAATACATGTTCATTAGATCTGAAACCAGAGTCAGAGGAAATGGAAGATTTCTACACCTCTTTTGGGTAAGTTCTGTATATGCTTGCTATTTTTTTGCAGATATTAGCATTTTAGGCATGTTTCACATAGGAGGTGATAGGGAATTTTATATTTTACTTCAGATTTTAAGGCCCACTTTCATTATAGTTTTCGTTCCTAGTGACAGGAGTTTACTATGCCAGCCAGAAAAAGTTTCTATATAATGATGACTTTTAAGCATTATAACTTTAAATTACTATTCATGATTTCATAAGTTGAGAAATAGATTTTTTTAAAGCTGATGCCATATGTATTAATTATTTTAGACCAAAATTCTACCTGGGTTTGCTGAAGTCAGAGAAATACATTTCTGCTAGTAGTTGCCAGTTGATCCCGCCGTTATTGCTGTACTGCAGCAGCACACCTTCTTCTCTGCTGTCAGGTTTGTTGCACGAGGAAGTCTCTCCTCCAATCTGGATGTAAAACTGTACAAAATCCACCCACGTTGTGTCCAAATCCCAGCTTACCAACTGTCTTTTTCCAGCCTACAATACAAAGAACAGAGGGACAATAATAATTTTAATTATGACACCTTCACAAAGAATAGGCATATTTAAAGTCTGTCACAGATGAATATTGCACACAAAACTACACAACATTGACTTTTGTATCAACCTCGCTTTTTTGGTCTTTCAATTATTCTGCTTGGCCATCCTTTACATCACCCTGATTTGTCCCACAAGAATTTTTATTATTAGATTTCAACACACAATGCAACTTCACTTTCCCAAGAACAATTTCCACATAACTATTTCATCTCATTCCTTCAAGGTCCCAAGTACTTTCAGAAGACAAAGAGCAGGTGCTGGATATCCTGAATCAACCAGGGATAAATTTTTAAGTATTCAGCTTTTTATTGATAGTGCATAGAGCAGTAAAAGGCCATTTCTCTAGTCTTACTTCCCTGGTCAAATCTTGCACGGTATGATGTTACCTAATCACCTCAAATCAGCTCCTGTAATACCTTGCTTGAAGCCTATCTCCCACACAGGAACCGAGGAGTGGAATTTTCAGCTGGATAAGATTTTTTCCTACACAAAACTATACTCTTTTCCTAGTAAGCATTGTAAATCAGGAGTCTCTCAACTAAAACCTGTGGATTTGGTTTCAAGTTTACCTAGGCATAGCTGAGAGAAACAAATAGACTTGTAAGATTTCGTAAACAACTTTTCCAATAATGTTTTTGAGTTTAGCAGGTCAATGTGGTCGCTCTGTGTGTGTTGGCAAAGGAAGACAGAGCATATTCATCTAGAAAAAAGCTTTAAGGTTTAAGAGCCTTTTATTGTAATCAAAATTATCCCATACCCATCTTCCCTTTGTGCCCTGGTGCTTAAGGCTGAATTTGTGGACTTGCACATCAACAAGCCTACAAGATGCTGATATGGGATATGAAGCTGCCTGTGACAAGGCAGGACACAGGACGAGAGCAGTGTTCCCAGAGAGGTGACCTGCATGCCCTGCATCTGGCACAACCCTGCCCCAGCACAGCGTCGTGCTGCCACAAGGTTTTATAGGTAGGGCAAAGCCATTTGTGTACAGCTGGGGAGAGGATGCAGGCATCATATTTCTGCATTTATTAATGTAGCTGGAATCTAGCACCACCCCCCAAAACGGAGCAGGACTGTCAGCGTGCCTACTGTTTCTAATTCCCTTAAATAACCATGTGTTTCTGTCCATCTCCAAGCATAAAAAAGTATAAAAAAGGGAAACCAGGGCTAAGTTATGACTCGTATAATTTAAGTAATGTTTATGTTCTTCTCTCTCACTTGTACGTTTATGATCCTTATGACAAATTTCAAAAAAAACTTGAGATAGGCAAAGTGATGTGATCTAGCCGGACACAAGTAACAAGATTTATGAGCTGAGATTGAAAATATCATCTGTGATTTTTAATAAGGTGACAGATCAATTTAAATCCCATTCCATTCATCACCTCTTTCTACTTTCTACACAGTTGGGGGTAAACCCAGCATAGATAAATGTCTATTGCTTTCTTTCTTAGAACATTTTGCTTTGCTGGTATAACAGCCTGGGTCCTGAGCTCATTTGTAGACCCTACCAAATAGGCCACCTCACACTGTGAGACTGATTTCTGGAAGCTGAATACATGGGGGTCTGAAGCTTGGTCGGTAAAACCTGTGAAGAATCCTTTGACTCACAAAAAGCTCATACGGGATACAGCCATACTGTTTCAGTCTTAAATTGTGCCTGTTGTTGTTGTTTGTTTATTTGGTTGTTTATTCCCAGCTGAGACTGGAATTCCCTCCTGGATGGTGCCCTGAGAGTGAGGTAAGTCAGCCTTGGATGCAGCCCTGAGCTTCCTGGCACAGCCCCATGTGGCTAATGCTGGCCAAGGTGACGCTGATAATCTCTGGGTAGTTTGCTTTCACAGCTTCATTTGGAGACCCACTGGAATTTGAAATTATCACCATCAAATCAAGTCAGTAATGGGTAATAAGGATGCAAACACCCTTGCTGTCCCATGGGCAGGTGTGTCCTGGCTGGCTGGGGGCACCCAACATAATGACCTGCAGTGGGCCAAGCTCTGGCTCTAAAACCATTAAAGGTGGGTTTTCCATATCTACACCCCACAGCAGCTCTGCCTGCCAAAGGGGTAGAACAGAACCAGGTTAATTGAGAAAGGGCATGAGTGACATAAAGCCTCAGAGGAATTGCAGGGGCTAATTGAAAGAGCTCTGAATTGTGAACACACCTGCAATTGATTAAAATGAGTTGTAAAACAAAAGATAGAGGGTTGTCAGAACAAAGCCAACATTAATTCTGGCAGCAGTAATTGATTATGGCAGCAAACATTAGACATTCAAATAAAAAGTGTCTGTTTGAGCAAATGAAAAGAAATGTGAATATGAGTTCCCCAAAACAATACAGAACTGTTTGGCAATTATAAAAATATTTTTTTATTACCTACCAGCATTAGACGCCTTGAGAAAGATCTAAACAGAAATTAAATAAACCACCTTCTGTTGACAGCACACAGACTGCTGCTACTCAAGAAATGAGTGATAACCTAACACTTAGAGATCAATAGAAAGAAGCCAAGAATTTCTAAATGAGTTTTTCACTCCTCCTTAGCAGGAATCAGAAGAAAGATCATAGCAGGTTAATTCTAATTTAGCAAACTACTTTTGAGAAACTTGGCATAAGGAACCAAGCCAGAAGGAAAAACATCTAACAGGGAAGACAATTATATAAAAAAAATCCAATTATCACAATTAGCTAGTTATACTGATTGGTCTGTTCTGAAATTTTCAGTGCAGAGCTCTATTTCCAGGGGAGCTGGATGTGAGACTATGTAGGAATGCTGAAAATTATTTCATGGGTTAGATTTTTGTAATGAGGTAAACAACGCACAATTACACAGCGTTGCATATTGGGTTATTCTTCTGGGACTAATCTGGCTCTCATGACAGCAATGGCAGTTTGATCAAACCTTTAAAAGAGAAGCACATAGCTGCATTTATACTCTTCCTTTCAATTAAGAACAAAACAAATCTTAGGACTAGATGTGAGGAGCAACAATACAAAAATAAATCTATGATTACAATGCATAATCTTACGTCTGGTCATAAAGGTCTCTTTTTATTTTAGCTATAATTGCTACTAATTATCAGAATTCCCTATATCTCTTTCCCGTTCTATTATTTTTTGTCTGCAAAGTATGCAAGTTATACAAAAGAATATTCTCCTTCAGGTGAACCATTTTCTAACAGCCTGAAAGGATGTTTTTTTTCACTAGTTTTGTTCCTGTGACCTCAAATTAAGCTTCTTGCCCCCTGGAAAGCCAACCTTTCCCCATCTCTTACCCAGGACAGTACAGAAGAAACAAATGGGAGCTGCTGGATGATGAGAACTGAGTCTTAAAAAAGAAAATGTACAAGTAAGACATTGTGAACGTACACACTTCCCAGCACTCTGGCAATTTACTGCCTTTCACTACAGCTGCTGTTTCTTGAATACAGAGTGCATGTGTCTTTCCCTACCTCTTTTGATTGCTTTGTTCTTTACCTGCAGAGCACAGCTGTGCTGTTTAATGCACTTCTAATATTGTGTGCAGCTTACTGCCACCTCCCTTTTCTTTGCCACATTATGCTCCACAGAAACCTACAGTATGTGCCTTTATCAGTCTCCCAGCCCTCTTTAGTACCTTATTGAAGTAGAGTGAGGAGCCAGATGAGATGACCCCACAGCCTTCCTCAGGCTTGACGATCTCTCCCCCAATAATTTCCTGCCACTCTGTCTTCAGGGTATCTGGGTTTTCAAAATCAGACATGATGGTTGAAGAAAGGGGATTTTCAGGATGACATTCAGTACCCCGAAACCCTGAATCACACCTAGAAGGAAGTGTAAACACAACACTGACAATTAGTTAAGGTGGTGCACTGACACTATAAAATTCAATGTGAAATAACAAATCATTCTGGGATTGCAGTTTTGTATCATGGAAACAAACCAGAATAACTGGAAAATGGGAAAACCCTGTATCCTTTTTCTAAAAAAAATCCTGTGGTGTCCAGAAAGTTTGAATCTAGCAGAGAGTAGCAGTCTGTGCCCTCAGTGTAGCACCCATTCTGACAGTGGCTGCCAAACTGTCAGAATGGCAGTGCTGAGCTGGTCCCTGGCATCCTTCTGACCCAGTGAAGCAGCTCTGGCCCTGAGCTGGGGTCCTTGTGCCAAGGGCCGGAGGGGCCACCAGGACACCTGCAGCAGGGCAGCCCTGTACCACTGAAAGTTCTTCCAGTGCTTGGATCTGACAAGGATACAGGTTCTTGGACACATTGGTGTGGAGCAACTGGCTCCTAATGCTGCCTGAATGGTCAACCCCTTGTAGAGCTTTCATTTTTTAATGTTTAATCTAAAAATAAGAACAACAGCCAAGAAAAGGAAAGTATGGAAAATAGTAGGGTACCTAAAGTATCAGAAGACCATTGTTCATACCTGCAAATGCTTCATACCTGCAAACACCGTGGTCACACCAGCCATGCCCGCTGCACATGTTGGGACACTGCTGGCCAATGTAGATGTTGTCCAAGGCCCACTCATCCTGGGCTGTGTAGTAGCACTGACTCCAGCGGAAACGCGTGGCACTGGACCTTAAAACCAGTAACAGCGTATTAATTCTCCATTCTTTACAGAATGGTGGGAAAAAAGATAAAATGTAACTAAAAAAAAAATGAAGTTGGTATCACAATCACAGCCCAAGCTGCAAAGGCTGACACAACCAAAGACAGATTTTTGCAAATTAACTTCCTAGATTATGCCACTTGCTGCACAGGGCTATATAAAGGACTTTTCAGTGATTGATGACTTTTCTGAGGAAAAGCATATTGCAGAGATGTTGCAGGAATTTTGAGCATTATTTTAAGGTAAGCCTCGCTATGAATATTATTGGATTTTTATTGAGTGATGGTTGCAAAATTGGAAAGGTGTATCTAGGGCATGACTTTGTTTTCTATATTTTTGGTCACAGTTAACAGGTTGTAAACCATGTAAAGAGGTTTCTCCCGATCTTTATTGTTTAAAAAATTATTAAAGTTCTTGAGCATAAGTGAATACCGACTATTTCCATTCAAGAACAGTTAACTGTTTTTTCTTGGATACAAAAATTTCTTTTTGTCAGGATGATTCTAAACTAGATTTTGCTCACATATCACTGGTGACATTGAGATCACAAGTTTTTGACGAAGATCCCGTGTCATAGCACCTATTTTTTTCTGCACTGTAAATAGCTTGCTCTTGCCCAACAACTCAAAATCTGTAACACCCAAGGTTTGTAGTGGGGAATCATCAAATTAAACTTCTTGCCTAACTAAGCTCTGGATAGTTGTAATATTCTTCAAGCACAAAACCTTGCTTTAGCTTCTCCTTTCTAAATAGTTTGTCTTCAACAGCTTGTTTTTCTTTACAATAGTGAATTCAGCTAACATTATCCATTAAAAAATGCTTACTGTTGGCCCTTTAGGAGATTGTCCAATGCAACATTGACATTTTCCATGGGAATGACTCCTGCTAGCCAAACCCAGCCTGACACCCATCGCCCTCAAAAACCAAGGCTGGAGAAGAAAGTGAATCATGAGAAAAGCAATTTTTGTCATCATCAAGCCTTTTCAAGCTGCCCTGCCAAACTGTGCACATCCAGCAGGTTACCAACATTGGCTGGTGGCCACTCCCAGATGGGGGACGCAGAGACTCTCCACTCCGCTCATGTCAGAATGAGATTAAGAAAAATTTAATGCATGTGAAGTGAAACAAAGATGGGAAATTGTTCATCATGATGGAGTAAAAGGGGCTGCTGGCTGCATGATGGGTCTGGGTAAAAAGGGGTGGTGGTGGCAATGTGGGCACTGAGGCTGAATTGCACTGTTGTGGAGGGTTAGGACAGGGAAAGCAAGGTCGACTGAGGAGAATTAAAAATCCAATTTTAAAATGGGACAGGCCTGTGTCTGGCCAAGGGCTGGTTGGGGGAGCTGAGGATGAGAAGCAGGCAGTTCCTATTAGAAGCTTCTTTTCTAGCTTGTTTCTGAGCCATATGGTTATTTTATGAGGCACAGGATATACTGCTGTTATTCTGCTTCAAGATATAAAGCCCTTTCCCCACCTCCAATAATTTATGTAGAATAAGACTTACTAAAATGAATATTGTAAAGGTGGCTGAGCCACCTGCTCACATGTATGGAAGTGAAAAAATGAACAGAGCAGGCCTGTGCAGCTGAAGTGGACAGAGTGGCAATTAGCCACTCTGGCACATATAAGAAGTTTGGTGCATGTGTGGACAAATTTTTAAAACACCAGTTTTGAATTTCTTTAAAAAACAAGTGAAGCTGCCCAAGGGCTTGGTTTTTAATTGAAATGACCCTTGTTGCCTGCTTTAAGTATCTGTTTGATATTGCAAATACTGTAAGCATTTTTACAGCACTCAGAGTTAATCTGCAGGGGCAAATCTGCTGATTAAATACTCCCTCAGGATATAATGTATTGATGGGTTACATTACAAGAGCTATGAATTATCCATTAAAAGGGTACAATGCCAGTAATCAGCACACGAAGGACTTCCTAAGCTTGTGTAGGCATAATGGGCAGTCAATATTGACTGCAATTATTTACTGTTTATTTTTTCAGTGCTCTGAAGTCAGCACATCACTTTGGTGCTGAGGTTCATGTTTACATCAATGGCACCACAGAGAACCCTGACAGAGGCTGTAGGCTCTGGAAAGAACAGTAATGACTGGTGTTAACTCTAATGTGTGCTGAGGAAAATAACAATACTGAAACCAAAGAATGGTGTTAGAGCAGGCAAACACACCCCCTGTGAACTCCCAGCACAGTAAAATTGTGTCATGTTATTTTCCCAGGTAACAGGAGGGAGAGCATTGGATTCGGGCATCTGTTTTGCATCAGGGACAGAGTATGGGTGGAGGTGGGGTGTGAGACCCTGCAGCCCAGGGGTATTTACAGCAAACTGGGGGAGATTTACAGTGATACAGAGGCAATTTCACTGTGCCATGGAAGTCTCATGGTGCCCAACAAGCGGTGGTGCCCCCTAGAAAGAGCTTGGTGTGGCATTGATGGCATTGCCTCGGCCACTCACTGGCTGCTGACAGGTGCAAATGACCCTGAAGGGCGGTTGTGCAGGAGCATCAGGGCTGGTTCTGGGGCACAAGGCTCACACTGACCTACACAAACAGTGGGGAGAGCCAAGCCCTGTGCAGTGACAGACAACACCTGTGCCCAGGGCAGCAAAACACCTGAAGCCCCAGCTGTGCAGCTCGTCTTTGGGGCTGCTCCCAGGGCTGGGCATGCACGGCAGGCATGGAGCTGACACCAGGGCTGATGGCCCTTACTGGGGCTCATGTGGGTTTCACCTGACCAAAATGTTTCCCTGGAGAGTCTCATCATCCCATTCCTGCTGCAGGGGACTGCCACCCTGCCAGGTGCAGAGTTCCATCTGCCTCCTCCAGTTCCAGATGTTGGCTGCACGTCAAGCCAAGGGATGCACTCAGCTCCACTTGTTACCTAGAAGTTCTCAGATGAATGCAGTCATTCCAGGAGGTTTATTTATCTCATTTGAGGGGAGGGGAGGAAAGGAGGAGGCTCATTACAGCCTGGAGATGAACATGTGGCCCAAATGGAGGTGTGTGCAGCAGCTGGGGGCTGGGGATAGTCCCCAGGGAGCCACATCCCAGAGGGGAGGAGTTATTTTTATCTCCAGACAGACAGCTCTCCCCTGGGGACAGCTTTGCCACCACGGGAATCCCGTGGCCCCAAGCTGCAAGGGACAAGGAGCTGCCCTTGCCTTCCCACCCAGCCTGCTTCCAGGGGTCCTACGGGAAGCGATGCCACCATCACATGGCTGTGGGCAGGGAAAACTCTATGGATTCAGATTCCTCCCTGGGTGAGGGATAATGTGTGTTAGGCTGAATTGACAATTACAAAAGCAATGCTGCTGAAAAGCCAGTCCTGCTTGCTGTTTTTGAAAGCTTTCCAAGGCTGCTCTGCACCTCAAGGTAACAACAGCTTAAGAGGATTATGCTGTTAAAAATGGTAATCACCCATTTAAAAAAGCCATGTTAATTAAGAAAAGAGAATAAGGAGATGAGCGTCAGCTGCATCCTCAGTGATAAAACACTGGTTTTCTGGACAGTCACCATTTGGACACCTATTGAAATGGGAAGTGCAGCACTGAGGAGCTATGAAAGCATTTCTTACAAGCAAAATAAACTTCCCTAGTTCCTCATAGTTTCTCCTTTTTTTTTAAATGCTACTGGGAGGCAATCTAGCTTTCTAATGACATTATATCTAAGTCAGGTTGATGTCAAATAAAAGTCATTGTTGTGTGACATTTTACAGAAGCACAAGGAAATCGTGTCCCAGAAGTACTGCAAGTGAAATGATGTTCTGTTATAAAATTTTTCAGATATGTGAGTTAAAATAAAATCATTGCCTTCCCTCCTGATATTAAAAGCCTTAATGATCTAATGCAAATTTGTGGCTGATAAAATTATATTTGCTACCTTCTGAGTTACCATAATTACATTTACCCAATTATCCTGAAGCTCTCATTCAGTCATTAGGTGTTGATTTGTTTATGAAGTCAGCAACTGACAGCTGCTTGCATCTCATTAAAGCCTGTTCATATGTAAATTCCTTGCATAAAACTGAAATTAATTTCCATCAGTGTTAGAAATGTTCAGTTCAAGTACAATACAATTTCAGCGAGCAGGTGCTTACATTTCATTTCTTCAATATAAGTCTCATTCTTGCAGCAGATTTTCTAGCATCCCAAATCTCACATAACATGGGAACCTTGTAAACTCATGCTTGCTAGAAGCAGGACATCTACAGATGTGCAGAAATACCAGCACACCCAGAAAGTTTTACAAGAGAAATAGGTGCTGTTATGAACAATTTTCCAGCTGCATGAGCACAGTGCCACAGCCTGACACTACCCACACGCCCAAGGTGCAAACCCTCAGCTAAGAGCTGTGCATCCAGGGATAAAAGCTCCAGCAACCACAGCAGGGCTGTGCAGGGGTGTGAGGGCATGCCGAGGCTACCAAGGGCCAGAACAAGGCTAATGAGACATTCCCAAGTCCTTGTTTAGGTGGTTTGTTGCCCTGTGCAGTAAGCACAGGACAGGCTGAGTATTTGGCAGCCTTTTTCTTGCACGGTTGAAACAGAAGGAAGGTCCAGAGATCTCTCCCCCTCACCCCAGTTCTGGGAAGGCAGAAGACCTGGCTCTCCCCCTTGGCACTGTTCTTCCTGGCCATTACTAAGGTTTTGCCTCTGGGTGGTTGTTGCAGTGGATGCAGGTGGGGAAGGGATAGGAGAAGGATTGAGGGCACCCCGAAGAGGAGCCCTACAGAACATATTCACTACCAGCCACCTGGGACAACGCCCTCTGTGTGGCTGGGCTGGCAGCAGAGAGCCGCACATCAAATTGTCACCAATAATGCCCAGGTTTTGAAAAGGTGGAAGCTTACCCTCTGCTCACAAGTGTGCTCTAAAACACGTGTAAAAAATGCCCCCGCATTTTCAACCCAAAGGAACTGCTGAGCCCTTAGCCTGCTCCTTGCCAGTGGAAAGGAAGGTTAGAAAGTGGTGAGAGAGAGATGCATGTGGTGTGCTGGATTGTGTTTGGTGGGGAACATGGAGCCACACTTCCTCTTCACCCCAATAACTGCATAGTACAACACAACACAGAAAATGTGCTCTATCAAGAGCAAAGGAATGTTCAGTGGTAATTTGTACTTTAATTACAAACAAAACTCTGCTAACAGACGGGAATCCCTTCAGATACAAGACAGAGTGTGAAATATTTATGATTTGTGCACAGCACAGAACAGGAATACGGCTATTACTTCATCATAATTTCTCCCTGCAGTCTCTTAAATTAAAATGGAATTATTTACTTCTGTCACCTCATATTCTGAGAAGAATTAGTAGATCCTAAAGAAAAAGAGGCCCACAACATTGGTATCATCATCAAATTGAGTACAGTATATATTTCATAAATGAAATTAGGAATAACAGCCTACTTTAGAGTGTAACCCAAAAAATTGTAGACACTTTTTAAACTTCTAAGTGCCTATGTGAACCACAGATTTTGTAGATGGTGGCACATAATGACATGTAAGATTTAGTACATTATAATCTAACTACAAAGCACTTATTTGTAGACTTACTTGCACCATTTGGTATTATCTGATATGATATGTTCTAAGGATTCAGTATGTGCCTTTGATGTTTTGCCTAGAAATAGGAAATTCTGAATATTGTCTGTACAGTAAAAAGGGCCAGTGTGTTGAAAGAAGGTATCATTGTGGTGTGATTGATGGAAACAGGCTGTGCTGAGACCATGCAGAGTGCAAAAAAATAATGATGAAGGATGGGGAAATACAATGATAACTTAATCTGAGCAAGCTCTCATTGCAATTGCTGTGATGGATTCAGGTCAAACATAATCAAAATGTAACCCTAATTGTAATAATTAAATCCTCAAATGAAGGATGACCTGAAGATTATTGAGATTTATGACAAATTTTTATTTGTATGTTATAATAAAAATTTAAAAATAAACAATGAAAGAAACAATTAGGTTAATAAACAAAAATTTTAGGGCAGGCAAACCAAGTTTGATTACAACAAGATGAATAGGCTTTCTGAAAATTTTTGTTTCTCTTTTTTTGCAGAAGAGAATGTTATTTTTTAAGACATGCTATAAAAAGAATCAAGAGTTAAAAAATTCCCAGAAATGAATCATTACTTATTGTTTATACAAGGCTTTGGTCTGAAGATGTAAACAATAAGGAATGTGCAAAATAAAAATTAACAATCCAAATAAAGCCTTCCTCCAGTAGGGCATTTATATACAAGCGCTACTATTTTTGAAAAGTCTGAACTTTATTAGACGAGCCAGAGTATGTATTAAAAACAATTGTAAACAATAGTTTCTGTTGACTTCACCAACATTTCATTCTCTAATTATGTAAGGAATGCCTTTTATGGGAAATACCTGCGACTAGGTCAGCCCTGGCACCCCACCTATTGGCTTGAGTATGACCTGCAGAGACTTGATCTTTGTCATAGCAATTTAGATGAATTATCTGCACCCCCACCAAAAAATTTAAAGAGAGGAAGTAACTGCTTACCAAGTCTTCTGTGGTAAAAGAACAGTGATTCTCCTCCACTGAGTAAATTCGCTGGAGTGGTAAATACTTGCTGATGTAAACTCCTGACAGCTTGGCATACTGGGAAGACATTCCTTAAAACAAAACATTTCAAAACCACATTTAATATTGAGGAAAAATTGGGAACAGAAACAAGCATCAAACATTCACAGAACCAGGAGTTTGTCTGGGTCCAGATGTTGGAGTGAAAGACCCAGAAGAGAAAAATCCTGACATGATGCAGAGAAATTTCTCAGAAAACTAGTAGTAAAATTGAGGATGAAAGAAAGCCATATGACTTTATTTAAAGACTTTAGCATTAGTGACTGGCAATGTTTTGCTTTCCTCCACGAGGAATGTCTATCTCTTTGTTTTTTACTATTTTCACCCCAGCATCCATCATGGACTATGAAGTAAAGCCACAAGACCACTATGAAGTAAGTCTATGAAAGGGACCTCCAGACTTATACAGGTCATTTTAGAGACCTACTTGTGAGGCTTTGCCTGGGCATGCTGGCTGGCCCCACACCCTCCATCTGCAGTGGGGAGCAACAGTAGGAACAGAGAGAGCCACACCAGAGCCCCCAACCTCAGCCTTCTGTGTTGAAGTTGTGTCCATAGGCCCTTCCCAAGCTCTGCAGCTGTGTTAGCTTTGACACCTACAGAAGGTGGTGCAAATTCCCCCTTCCAGCTTCTAGGACTATTTCTGCATTTAACTCAGATTCCTATTGCCGTCTATTCCCCAATTTTTATTTTCTTTTTTTAATTTAGAAGATATGATCATTGTCACATCTTTTTAATATTAAATATAAATGAAGTCCCTTATCCCAGCTTCTTAACTGTTTTCTAGTGCTGTCCTTGCAATGCTACTTCATTTTTTGCAATATTCCATTAATTTGTTTATATTTTGCCAGAACAGCACCCAAAAATTTGTGCTATGAGGTATTAATAAAGTGCTTGGAAGTTACTACCAACCTGAATGATCCTCTTCTAGCTACCAATTCAGAGAGTCCCTTCTGCCCCTTCCTGCCACAGCACAGCTTCTCCTGATCATCCCCATATGCCCAAGAGTATTTTGCTGGTCACTGCTGTGCTCTCCCCCATGAAGGGTATTGGGCAAGAGACCAGACACCTGCTTATGCAAGTAGCCTACTTTGACTGCTCTCAAACTAAAAATAAAGCAGTGACTCTCTACAGAAGTTATGGCAATTAAGAACATTTATATAGTTAAATTATATGGTAATAGTTACGTATTAAATATGAAGAAAAGCAGAATATATTATTTTACAGAGAAATTTATTGCTCAAATATCTTAGAGTATTAAATGAAGATCTGAGACCTTATTTTGTTGTTTTGGTTTTTTTTAGTAGGTTTTCTAAAGGCTTAGTTTCCTTTCCAGCAATTTTCAAACATCTTTTTATTGATTCATCTCCCCTAAATGATCTTAGAAAACAGGATCTCATCAGTGCTTGCAAAGCAAACAAAACTTTCAAACATTTCAATTAATTAGTGTTTTGTTTATTTGTCAGATTATGTCTTTGAAATATACTACAAATACTCTTTTATCACAACAACATGGATGGTGTGAGAAAAACAATTTGGCTGCATGTTCTCTCTGAACTCAGCTCTATGGAGCAAGGAAAGGAGCACTAAAATCTGAGGGCAATTGATCTTCCATAGATGGCAAGCACAAACCCCAAACACCTACTGCTAGGAACTTTTCTTGGACACCGTGATGATGCCTGCTAGGTATAAAAGACATGAACAGTGTTTGAAATACATGATTTAGAGCTTTCCTCTGGATTCTGTTTTAGGTAAGAAATCATTACTTGGATTTGCAAAGTTTAAAAATTCATTTATTGCCATTTCTCTATTCTGCCCACCAAATTAAATGTGGCAAAATACACCATGGCAAAGGGTAACCAGGCAAAGTTTAATTGCTCATAGAAGGTGTGGAACCTGACATACAAATCCTTCGGTGAGCCTGCAGAGCAGGCAGTGAAAAGGCAGTAGGACAAGTTCCCTGACACCCTCTGAACCTGCTCAGAGGCAGCCAAAGGACCTTGGTTAGTTGACCCTGAGGCCAGGGAAAGTCCAGCTTTTGATCTAAGAGGGAAAACAAGAGCACGAACTGTGGCCAAATGCACTGCTCACATTTGTGCTGAGACAGCACCAAGCCACCCGGGAAAAGAGCAGCCAACACTGCTATTTGCACTTCGAGCAGAGTGGGGGAAACAGCCGGTCATTACGGTCCTGGACTGTGTGTGAACCAGGGATGGGGGATGAAGGGCTCTGCATTACAATCCCCTGAAGGAATGTGCTTTCCATTTACGAAATGGCTGCACACAAGGGCAGAAAGAATTTCTATCCATTTAAATTCCAGGAAACAGTACATGCATTTTGCTTAGAAAAACAAAGCAATAGCACAGGAAAGATCTCAGCCATTACCCTGTAGCTCTAACTGTGGCCCAATTTTTTTCTCAGCCTTGGTCCATTCCTGTCACAATTTTGTATTTCAGGCTTTCAGATACCTTTCTTCCAAATATTATGAGGAACATTCTAAATACCTCTATTAGTAATTTTGATTACAACTAAGCATTTCTTTATTGAAAGGTGAAAAAGGAAAACATATTTCTTTGTTTAAAGCCAAAAGTGTATTTCAGACAATCTTTGTATAAAGCAGAGTTTATGGAAGACAAAAGTCCTCACTGCCAGCCTCACCTCCTGAACAAGATGCCATGTGAGGCCATGGTTGGTGGAGTACTCCAGTTTCACCTGGTTGTCCATATGAGGAGTAAAGGCCTGACTGCAGCCCATCACCAAGTTGAACTGTATCATATATGAAGCTCCAATCTGCATAGACTGGGTCTCCACGTAGCGCATGCTAGAGGCTAGCTTTGAATCTCCTGTAAAACTGAGAGATGTAAGGAAAGAATAAGGATCTATCCCCAAAATAATTCAGAAAAGAGCATTATGAATGGTTCTGGTTTAAATACAGTGGTGTTTCTTTGTTCTGTAGCTTGGCATGTGGGATGAGACCATACACAGAAGAATTTTTTTCCTGGTACTTCTGCAAACTATCAGGAAGGCCTTGATGTATCCCAGAATGTGAAACACTGAATTATTCTGTTAGTTCTTACTATATGCTCTTTGTATTAAGGATCAAGTTAGGATCTAGCGAAGGGCAACATAAGGAAAAAACAACATAAAGTTCATTCCTCTGGAGTGTTCATTGCCTAAAGTCATTACACAATCAGAGATGTAATTTCATTCTAATACTGGGCAGTTAAGATCCACTGAATCTAGTTTAAAACACTCTTATTACAAAGATGGTTAATTTCATTGATTTTCAAGTGATCCTATACACAATGTATTCACTGACTCGACTGTGTTTCAGAATTAATCTTCTATTCTCACCTTCTTTTCTGTAGGAGGTACTGATTTAAGATTTATATTTTCCAGTGGATTGGAGAACAATAGTAATGTTTGGAACACACATATACATATATATGTTGCAAGGCACACAGTTATATATAGTAATACAATTTATAGTCTGAAATTCCAAGGTTATTTCACTTCAAATGCAGGTTTTTCTTCTTTCAAATGAAAAATGTAACAACCAAATTCAAAACCTCAAATGCAACAGAGGCATAAAGAAGAATAACAACTTAAAGTTTGAATCCTACTCACTAGCCTTCAAAATAGAGTATTTTAATGAAAGTTCATATAGAATGAAAATTGCCTCCCTTTCCTTAATTTGAGATGTTTACTTAGTGTCTTCAGAAGTACTTTAGTCCTTTCAGCTTCAATATTTTCTAAGACTATTCTTAAATGTGAACAATTTAGAATAGGGATTGGCTCTTTTTGAAGAAAATCACTGCAAATCATCATGGAAAAAAAGAAAAGCTACATTTAGTACAGCAGTGATGAAGAGAATGATCTAGTTCAAGGTTGCTCTTACAATTAAGTTACAGTTTATCATCTTAAATAAGAAACCATAATCTTTAAATACAATAAAGTAGAACATATTAGCTTCTATGTCTGTAAAATTCAAGGTCATGACAAAGTGAGTGTGAGGACTAGGAATACAAGTCAGTGTCACTTAGGACCCTTTTAGTTAATTCACTGACCTATATTGTTTTCTATAGAGTCCTTTCCAGAGAGAGCACTTAAGCCATAAATGTCAGCATCCTGCCTTAAAGCTTTAGAAGAAATTACTGAAAGCTGACATTAGTTTTGTCATTATCAAATTTCTGTTACTTGGCATAAGTTAAGATCCAGGCTGCTTTCTACTCCCTGACCTTACTTTTTGTGACTTGATTTCCTAAAGGATGATCCAGCTCATGATGTTATATGGAACTACCCAGATTTTGTTGATCAGCAGCCCAAAGCGACTGGATGGACACTCCCTCCACTGCGAGGGCACAAGGGCACTGTCACAGACAACTGGACTGGAAGGCAGTAAGTCGTCTTAGAAAACTGTATCTGAACTGTTTGCTCTTTTCAGTCGGTGTTGTCAGTGTTTTTCTTCTCAATAGGAAGGATAATTTCAAGATGAGAAGAGGATACAACATATACTCATCAGCAGTCCAGCTGGCAACCCACAGTTTGTGGCTTAGTGGTTAGATCTGAGTGTATCTCAGAAGAACTTGTCTGGATAATGCCTGAATTTATTTTCTTCCAACTTCATCTTCTCCTTTACAAAATGACAAAAATCCACAAATTTAAAAGCTAAAGCTGATTTGATCTGACATGGGCTGAAGCCCTGTTGGGCAACCTGTGCCAATACAACCAGGCTCTTCAGGTATCAGTCAAACATGTGCAGTGTAATCGGTTGAAAGTTATGTGTAGCACTGCTTTGGAAGAGGATTTGGCATTGCACACAAAAACCTGGGCACAGCACAGCACATCACAGTTACCTAAAGCTTATCCGGACAGAATAAAGGAGTTGAAACTCAACAGTTTGATGAAATATCTGTTCAGAAGCTGTCTTCCCAAAGTAATAGAAAACAAGTGAAGGACTTGTAGTTCAAAATAGCTGTGAAGAATTAAATGTTTTTTGCCCTTGTCTTCAAAAAAATCCCCTTTATTCATTACTACTAGAGTAAAATGAGAAAAAAAGTCTTAAACTCTAATATATTCTTTCTGATAGCATTCAGGTCATTATTAAAATATTTTAAATTTAGTATTAATTTTAATCTAATAGTTTAACCATATTGTACACAGTATATTAAGTAAGTAAGTTGAAAAGTCAAATCAGCTCTTTAAAATGCATATAAAAGAAATGTGAAAAAGGAAGCTAGTGTTGAGATGCGGACAGCATATGATGCTCTATAAGAAGCCCTTTTAAGGGGAGGAAATCACATTACAGGTACACAAGTCCTTTATCATCCACATTTTGCCGCCAGCTAGACACAAGTAGCATTAAAGGTGTGGGCTCCACCTTACTTGCCACTTTGCTCTCCAGATCTCTCATGTACGTGGTTAGGGGTATGGTCTTTTGCTGGAATACCAAATGTTTTCTTTGTTCTGGGAGCCACACAGCTGGAATACCTTTCCGGATTTTGTAAAAGATGAAGTAACGTCCCTGGCGTAAAAACAGTTAACTAAAAAATCTTCAGAAATGAGAATGCAGAGGCTTCATTTTTGTATAAATATGTTGCTGTGAGTGGGTTTCTGGCACGTATATAATTAGACCTGCAGAGGCACAGGAACACAATACCCATAGGTGCCCTCAGAACAATCACTCTCCCTCCAAGCACTGCCAACTAATTGGTACTTCTGGGAATGGTATCACAGCCAATGTCAGCCAACCTGCATTGCTCCAAACTGCTCTGAGATCCCCAGAGTTACCATATTTTCAAGTCTGATACTTTTAGGAATACTGAAAAGCCACACGGATGCAGCTTGTTTTGTAAAGTTGCTTTGACTGAAAATATTGACTCAATGGTCCAATGCTTGCACCAGATGCAGCTTTTCTTCCATCAAAGGCAGGGGATATTTGTGCCTTTTTACATCTCATCATACCTACTTTGCTAAATAATCCCTAAATGTATTAACATCATTAATATAATTAAGTCTATTACCTGAAAGAAACTTTCTGCATGTTACAGAGTAACAATTACTCTAAATGACAAAACACTTAAGACACTGGTAAACTACCAAGATGATGTAGGACCACTGTATGACATTGCTCCATAAAGATGGTTCATGACAAGGCAGGTTTACAGTCTTCCCCCAGGCTTCTCCAGGGACAGTGGGACATGCTATCATTTGCTACCCTGAGTTAAATCATAATGCTGTAATCTGACTGAAGACAGTTTATTTATATAAAGCTATTTTACTTGTGTCCAGATGAATATAAAGTGTATATATCCTTATCAATATTTAAATGAATTTCAGCAAGTGGCTGTATATAGCCTGTAATACTTCAGAGGCATTTGGTTCAAAACTTTGCCTGAATATGAGCATTTTGGAGAAGTGATGAATTAATGTACATCATCAAACACTTCATTTTAAAAGTGTTCTGGAGTCGTTCCAGTACAACCAATACACTTGATGTAATAAAGTTTAAGATCCATTCTGAAACCAAATGTTGATGATGACAATCAAATAAAATGACCGTTCAGACATAGACCATGAAAAGTACTCAAAAATCACCTTTGATCAAAACATGTTTATCAACAAACTAACAAACTTCTTTTTTTTTTTTTTTGAATGAAGCCAGACATGCAAAAGAACAGACCATCTCTTAAAAAAAAAATTAAAATCTCCCTCCTCAGTTTTTTCCAACTTTAAGGATAAATGTTTCAGGTTTACAGGTTTTAAAGCAGAAATGGAGGCCTAACAGACAATTAAAAACAATTCTGTGAAAATGGGCCTGGGGATGACACCCTGTAAAGTGATTGATAACATATTTCCCATAGTTTACTAATGAAAAAGCTGTTGTCAGACTGTTCTCAAGAGGATGGTGTCAGTGCTACTGCAAGGTCTGATTGTGAGTTAGAAACTCATGAGTTAGAAAATGAGAACCAAATGGACTCACAGCTGGGAAAACCTAACAATAATTAATTTAACTAGCAACCATTTGTACAGACTTTGTGTAAGTTTAAAAATTTCCCTTGAGAGAAGCAAGGTCAGTGAAGCATAGAGTTCATGTTTTCCAGTGATAATGAAAAATACTTAGACATAAATAGTGAGGAAGGCTTTGATTCTTTATTTGATGCATGTTTCTAATATGAATGAGCACTACAAATCCTAGTCCGTCTCCATATGGGATGGAGAATTTAGCTTAGTGTTTATTATTTTGATTCTGATTTAGAGTCATGGGAGGAAAATAGAGGAACCTCTGCTATCTGAAATTATCTGCCCTTCTCCCCATGATAAACTGGTCTTAAAAGTACAGAGTGAAAACAATGTCATTAAAGGGCTTTCATTCCAACTCTTTGATGAGGGAGATACAAACAGTTTGAGCCCTAACATGTGGTTTCATTTTAATGAGCAGCGAGTACTTTCCTTGTCCTTATTAAAGTGGTTAATGGTGCTTCTGCTGCCTCATTATCAGTGCTAGGACACATTCGGTGTTGTTCCTACTGCTAAGCCAACTCCTTTTAGTTTGACAGATGATCAGAAAGTCAAATCAGATTGCTCAGAGATACCTGTTAATAAAATTCCAACAGTGTTTCTCTGACTGTTCATGGGGACGCTAAAATTATTTTATTTTCTTCAGGTTTTCTGTAATTACTGTGATTGTACTTTCTCCAAAGAAATATATCTATGCCAATTAAAACTATACTGGGTTTATAGGTTGATCAGACTAGCATGAAACTGTTATTTGGTTTTAATCAAAACACACAGATTAAATTGAGCTTCCCTTGTATTAATTCCAAATATTACACTCAAGTGCTCCAGAATCTTTTTTGTGAAACATGTTAATATTTTAGTAAAAAAGCTTATTTTTATGCAATCCTAACAATTTATTTTTCCTTCTTTCCCCTTTCTCTTGCCTTTATTTTCATTGAGGCATGTGATGTTTTCTTGCTTTTGTTTCCAAATATGCAGCACATTTGAGGCATAATTATAATATGTCATAATGCTGATCACAGTGTAAATTACTAAGTGTATAAAATACCAGACAAAACAACTACAAATGGCTAATGTCATTCTGCCTGTATTCTGCTGCCTTTCCTTTCTGGATACAATATAATGGCTATGTACACTGGTCTGAACATCACTTACAAAATGTTCAGAGTCTGTACTTAAGGCATTATTTAATTACCTGTGTATCCATATTACCCTGCCTGGATTTTAAGTGAAAGTTATGAAAAATTTCTGATTTTTTTCTATTAGGATATTCTTTAAATATTTCATGGAAAAAGAATGCTACATTCAATGTTCCCATCAAACATAAGTCTATGCAATGAGGTGAAAAACCTACTGCTAATTGCAATAAGATTAGTGACTGTATTTTTGTCCATAATGTGAGGATGAGACACAATCACTCTGAATAGCTGCCAGAAAGATGCATTTTCAGCAGTTGCTTCATCCTTAACAGGATGAATAAACAAGGAAAACAAAAGTAGAACAGAAAAGAATACATGTTTCTCACCAGAGAGTCCAGTCATGCCCACAGTAGGGCTGAACATTTCCCAAGTAGAATCCCAGAGACTGTGTGACTTCAACTAGGTTGGTGAAGTCCAGACTGATGCTGTTGAAAAGCACAGAGGTCATGATGATTTCATCAATTGCCCACACATCTTCTCCTTGTGAGGAGTGATATGGCTGCCACCATCTGAACTGAATGCCAATCTGCCTCGCATCTTCAGGCAGCTCCACTGAAATTATTCTGGAAGACAAAAAAAGTTATTATTGTCAGTTTTTGCTGTTTGTTGTAATTCCGTGGGGATGTATTTTAGGGTAATTTTTCCTTACTGACCTTAAAAATAATGGAATAAATTCAGCCCACAAATATTGTAGCATCTGCTGGAATAGCTGCTACCAGTGACAGGGACAGGGGAATTGTTAGTTCTCTGGGTAATCAGTTCAGTTACTGAAAACCAGTCATGTGCAAAAGCAACCAGAAAGAGTTTCTACCAAATTTGTAAATTTTGCTTCCACTGTGGAGCTCTCAGTAAATTTAAAGGTGTAAATTAGTAAAGGAATGATCATCTGACAAGGATTTAAGAATTCCAGTTCCACTTTGTGAGACTCAGCAGGTTTTATCCTGATCTGAAGATATGCATCCTGTAAACATCTGCACTAGTTCCTGCACAGCATTGACATCATTCTAATGGTGCTCTTGTCCTAGAAGAACCCACCCCTGTAAATTGCCATAATCAGATGGAAAAGGTTCATCTTGACAGACAGCGTGATTATGCGTAGTCTTTTTTAGCACTTCCTTTTTGTAGCTGTATAGAGATGCAACTGGAGGTGAGTCCCAGGTGCTTCTGGTATGCAAGGTCACCTGATTTGTCATGGCAGCTATGTCAACACACCTAGAATTGACAAACTGCAAAGAAAATTAAGAGTATTATCTAATTTCCAGGAGCAATTTTCATACACTGCAGCAGGGAGTATGCATTAATTGCCACAGCAATGACACCTTCTTGAAAGCTCCATAAATCACGAAGACCATGGTAGCCCACACAGCCATGTCAACTGTGAGACAGACTGGCAACAGGGACATGTGTCTCCATTGGGGTACAATTACTTGCTGGCAAAAGGGTTTTCAGCAAACTGATCATGTAGCTGATATTTTTCTTTCTCTCTTAGAGGAAATGTGAATAAAATGATAAATCAGGTAAACTGGAAGCATCTTCTTATACTCTAACATCTTTTTTTTTTCAGAATTAAGGCTTTCTAAGCTGCCTGTTGTAATGTTTTGCTCTCTGCATATGAAAGGGTCTTGTGCCTGTGGCGCTCTTAGTGCAAAAGCCACACTCCTAAAAATGACTTGCTAGAACATCTTTGTAAAGAGTAAATTTATAATACTGTTGTTTAGTGTCACATTCATTTTAAAGAAGAATACATTAATCCATTAACCAGAAAAAAATCAAATAGCTTGGCTAAACAAGTGGGAAGCACTCAAAAAGTCTTGCCAGGCATTTCTAGCAGCTGCTCTTTGCCATCCGTAGACTGGAGAGAGAAGTGTGGAGGGACAGCCAGAGGTGACATGGCCGTGTCCCTGTGGCATGGGACGAGCACAGTACACACTTTATGGATGATGGATACATTTCCTTTACACTCAAATAAACATGTTTAAATGACTTTGTACCCGTCTAAGACAAAGACCAAGCCCCACTGCTCTCTGGCACATGACTAAACCACAAGGGCTTCTTTTCTACCAAGGATTCCCTCATAAGAAGCAACTCTATAACCTTTTGGGTTAATTTTTTTAAGGCACAAATTATAAGAAATTTGTAGTGATGCTAAAAGGAAACATGTTTTTCTGCCATGCTTCAGGGGCATGAACCTGAGGAATGCTGGTACCCTGGCTGGGAGGAGCACTGTATCCAGTGGGTACTGTGAAGCACCTGGCACTTGTGTGAGCTAATGCTCTGCCATAATCCAGGGCATATTTCTCTGCTGGTGGCTGCCTCTGATGCTCGTATCTTCCCTTTCACTCTTACCTCTCATAAACTTGCCCACGTGGACACTAATTCTCACTGACAGTAATATACAGAAAATCCTAAATCATGACATACACCACTGATATATATCAGATGTTAAAATATTTAACACATGTTAAAATAGATTCCCCATCCCAGGGGAGTAAGCTAACACAGTTTAAAAACGTAGGTGTAAACCACCGTGTATGGCACATATGTTAGTATGCAGAACCTGACTACACCTCCAGTTGTAACAACTTCTCCTATCTGGCTTTAATTTGTTGAAGATAGATGGAGAGGGAGGGGGATTCCTGCTAATGACTTTCCCGCTGCAGAGAAGAAAAGTGTTCCTACTTACATTACCAGCCACCATTAGATTTCTTAAAAACCAGCTGGGAGACCTTTGCTCTGATCTCATTCTTTCAAGCTATGCGCATACCTAATATTGAAAAGCCACCGCTGCTCTGCTCAGAAGAAAAATGCAGCTGTCAAATGTTAGCAGATTAAATGCACCTTTCCAGAAGAACATTAAATGTGTAATTATTTTTTGTATGACTGAAGATTAATTAAATTCGTGGATACAGACTGATTGCCAAACTTTGCAGCAGTCCATCCATGTTACTAAAAATGCTGACATTTTCAGACAACATAATATGAAAAGGTGAAGCTTTCTTCATAATTATTGCCAGCATTAGCTTCAGGTTTGTATGTCTGTCATTTTTTTATCTACCCAGAGTGGACTGAATATCTATCTATCTATCTATCTATCTATCTATCTAATCTCCCATGGCAAATCTCTCTAACTTGTGTATATTGTACTTTGCTCTGTACCTTGTCAGAACAACAGGAATTGTGTTTCATACCTAACATCAAAAAGCAAAAAAGGTCTCTGGCATCTATGTAATTTATTACATTTATATCTTTAACTTCATTAAAATCAGTCACCAGGATATGTATTTTCCTTTTTGTTATAAAAATTTCATAGTGCTATATATTAAAAACCTTTAGGGAAATATAACTCCTACAGATGTAATCTTGAATCTAAGAATTAGAAACAGGGCCATATAAAATATATATGTGACTATAATAAAGGCAGGCAAAGGAAACTTTGAAGAAGAGTTATAAGTGTTCCAGTCTGTAGCATCTTTCCTTTGGAAACATTTAGAACTTCAAAAATTAAGGTCTACAATACATTTCTACCAAATACAGCCCTCCTCTCAGATTTTTGAGTATTTCTTACAGCTTCCAGGAAATAATTTTAATGCTGCAAGGGTTTTGTGTTTTTTTTTCCATTAGGACATTCTTAATCACAGTTTGTATATTACAATTGCGTACTGAGTTATTGACAAGATGTGGAAATCTAATTTTTTTTTTAAGAAAGTGCTCATCTGAGCTCAATAAATATAAATAATGAAAGTTATGTGTACTTAAAGTGACTTGCAGGCTATTTACAGTCCCACCCCTGGGGCTGACTCAGATGTTTTGCTTGAATTCGGTAGAGAAGAAGACATAGGGCAACAGCCAGGTCAAAGCTACCCTTGGGCAGGAAATGGACCTGCTGGAATGAGTCCAGTGCTGCCACTGTCAGTTCTGCCTCTTCTGGGCCCCCTTGCAGAGCATCTCCTTTAATTGGCACTTACTGGCTTTGCTGCAGCACCCTGTGAAGGTGGATGTTGCCAGCTTTGAGTGGGTTTGCATAGATCCAGACCAGACTGTTCTGGGCTTTTGGTACAGCTGTGCTCACTGTGCATTTGCATTGCTCTACTAAATTTTGTGGATGGTGTCACAAATGTAACAGTAAGGAACACCTTCTCTAAATACAAGAGAGACATTCCTCTCTGATCTGACACCAAACATAGGTGCTGCTAGATAAGATGAGCTCTTTGTTCAACTTCTTTTTGATTTGTGCAGGCAGTCACCAGCAGGTTCTCCCAGAGCACCAAGCCCAGCCCAGGGCAGAGGCACAGCCATGAAGTCATGCAATTGCCTTCTGAGTGGGAGCAGGCACAGTTTCCCTGCTGACCTCAGAGATCCTCATGATCAGATTTTGTCTCAGCTGTCCTGTGCTGCCTGCAAACTCCTAATCCCAGAGGATGGTGTAGCGAGGGTGTCTATGGCTTCAAAGTTACAAATAATTTATGTTAATTTTTCTTTACAAGTGGCTGCTTCCATGGGAAGAGACATGCCCCTGCTTCCCACAAGCACAGTCCTATCCCTCATTCCACACTGCCTCAGCTTGTTCTGTTGTATCACCTGAGACTTGAAAGCCATTAAACCCATGTGCTCATTTTTATAGAATGACAAAATGGGAAGTGCCTAGAACAGCTGCAAAATTTTAAAGAAAGGTGGTAAGTTTCAGTGTGCAATAAAAACTCTTCATTCCCTCTTGCACCACGTACTCAGTCTCCACATTGCAGTGACCACCACAACCAGCATAACTGCATGTAAATAACACTCTTTGTAATATTTGTGCACATACCTTGGCTCGTGGTAGTTGAGATAAGAGTAGTGTTCCAGCAGTTTCCAGGTAATCCCATTGTCGTAGGAGTAGTGCAGCAGCACTCCTTCCCCGGGCTGGTCAGGTGCTTTGCAGGTGCTCAGCACCGACTTGCTGCCCAGACGTAGTGTGAACTGCAGGAACCTGCATCAGAATTACACAAATATTTGCAGGGTATCATTTTCATAGTGGGTATTTTGTTGCCTTTTGGTTTGGTTTGGTTTGGTTTTTTCCCCTAACCAGGTTGTTTTCAGATCTTCCTAATCTAGGCAAATTTTGATAAATATCTGTTATGGGCTTTTGTACGTGTGATTTGTTTTTATTGTCAAGTAATGCAATGTGGTACATATAGTTAAAAAAATGCCAATCACTACTGCATTTAATTATTTATTAGGCACTGAAGGGGAGGGAGAGATAGTGAATGGATCTAATCAGTTGCCACAAGCTGTCAAATAAACACAACCTTATAAATAATTAATTAGCACTTGGCTTTGACACTCAGGTTTGATATTAACATTTCATATTTTCCATCCAAGCTGTACAATAACTTCCCTCCAGTCTGTTTTGGACTCTGTTGTTTACAAAGCAGAAGGAAAAAAGGCAAGGCTATGAAATCACCCTTAAAACATGGAACTAGGAGTTTTTTAAAGGCTATTTTACCTGCTAAAACAACTGGCTTAATAACACACAAGGCTGTAAGGGGAGGGGCTCCCCAATTTCTTTGCCTCACACTGCTCCTCATTCCCTCTCACCTGGACTGGGAGCTGTCCAGGAAGGAAGTGATAAGCTGGCGTCTTCCATCCTTGTTGAAGACCAGGGCCTTGCCGCTGGCCAGGACCCCGCAGTCAAAGCTGACCTCGGCTCCGCGGATGGAGTAAAAGCTGTGGTAGGAGGAGAGGCGGGAACTGGCGAAGCTCTCGGAGATGAACATGGGGAAGGTCTGTGATGCCGTCTCACACGCTGGCCCTGAGAAGCCGGGGTCGCACCTGCAGGTGAGGAAGGGTGAAAAGCACAGTTGGGGACCCACCTTTGGCTGCAGCTGGTTGTCAACCAACATGGTGGCTGCAGGTGTTCATAAACTGAGGATACCCACACGGTCCCTCTCAAATCTAAGGCCCAAGAATCTCTTTGAGCTTTACTTAGGTAAAGTGCATAGCCAATGATTCCTGTTAGCTAGTATTCACTTTTCGAATTAAAAAAAAAATGTATTTATGAGCACCCCATGAATCTACACATAACACAATACAGAAATATTTTTATTAACTTTTGGAAAAAAACCCCTGGTGACATAATTACAGCTGCTCATATGTAAAATGGCAAATTTACTTTTATCTGTAGCATACTAGATCTGATTACAAGAAATTAAGTTACAGAAGAGAATGCCTCGTGGGTCACACTCTTGTTAATACCTAAATGTAGTTACACCAATATTTAGAATGTGCATACTGCTTTTGAGTAAGTACCTTTTTAATTTTTAGAGTTGAACCCTTCTAACAAGCCAGACTATCAGAAAAAAGTGGAGTGCTGATCTTCTGTCCTTGAAGTATATTAGGTTATGGAATATTAGAACTATTAAAATTGTAATTCTTTCCCAACATTTAATACAAAAGTGAAAAAGTGACGAATCACTTCTAAAACCAGTACAAAGTATGCATCACTGACATTTCAGTGTGCTCTGTAGCACATTTTAAGGTGAACTGGAAGTTAGACCTAAAGAAAATCATAAAAAAAAAGTATTAAACATGCTGCTGTTTAGAAAGATTTATCTTTAGCTTTCCAGTGAGCTTTATGAATTCTGAGGGTTATGCTAGTTTTATATTTAGTCATCTAAAAGAGCAAGGACTGAAATGAAAATCACTTCAACTTTCACACCACCAAGTGAACTATGTGACAGAAATTGAACATGTGTACTGAATTATAACACTTACTTGCAACCATTTCTAGTACACTGTCCTCGCCCTGAGCAGAATTTGAGGCAAGATGGACCAATATAAACTGCAGAGAAGAGAAATCAGTTAAATGGAGGGTTATGCTACCTGATCAACAGAGTATGATGAATACAGAAAGAATACAGATCTGATCATACAGTTATTGTATTTATCTTAATCCCATTACCTGGAAAAGGTCTATGAAAGGATAGAATGCATTTGACAGTGTCAAGGATAGTCAGGGATAATTTATTATCTAATGTGTCATGTCTATCTCTGGCTCAAGTACTAGTACTGTTTTAATTACCAAGCCTGTGAATGAGATCAAATAATTTTGTAGGCATTGACCTTTTTCTTCATTCTTCATTGACATTCCTTTCAGCTTAGTTTGGAGATGCAATCCTATCTATGTATTGGTCATGTCACTGCTTCTCTCATTGAAATCTACATCCTTTACTTCACTGGGGAATAAGAACCTGCCCTGGTATGTCTTAAGTAACTATTAATTATCACACTCTTTCACTCATTCTTTTAAATGGAACAAAGCTCCACATCCTATGTGCCCAAAAATACACCAGACTTGTTTTACTCTTTTGCTTCATCTTCCTCCAATGATTTCTAATCAGCAGTGTTGATATTTTGTGAAAAATACAAAGGATGGAAAGATGAGCAAATCTCAGTATAATCTCTTGCACTACAATAAAGAAAAGTCATAAGTTGTGGGCAATATCATTTCAATACAACATGCTAAAAGGCCTTAACCATGAACAATGTCATATTCTCTGTTGAAGAATGCCTATTACTTGGCGTTATCCACTTGCATCGTGACATTGGGAAGAAATAGCCACCAATTTGAAATATTCTATAAGAAGCAGTACTTTTTCCTTTTCCTAGTTTTATAATGTTGCCCATCAAAGCAAGGTGTCAGCTCTCCCCAGCAGACACACTCTAAATCCTTGTTAGCTGCTCCCTATAACTTAGTCCTCATCAGATTTCATGTGATTTCTAGATTTTCTCACTTCTCAGGGTGCAAAAATTCTGTTCTGTCTGTTTGATTTATTTGTGTCTTTTGAGGTCTTTTTGAGGGGGTGGTAAAAGTAGAAGGGTTAAAGATGTAATGATGTCATTCAAAATGAAAAAACTTTACGGAAATTGGCATTTTTCCAGAGTTTCTAAAAGATGGCCAGATTCCAGATTTCATTTAAAACTTAATTCACATAGGAAACAGTTGTGAAGCTAAAAGTCAGAGTGCCAAATCTTTGAAAATTTTCCTCTCTTCAAGAATTTGCAAGGCTTGCCAATATTTATGAGTTTTTCCCTACAATACAGTGTAAAGCTTCTGTGTCACAAGTATTTAACAAAGGAGGCATTCAAAACCTCAGAAATACATCTTTAAGACTTGATTCCTATATCATGGTTCTGTACCTCAAATTCAGAGCAGGCACTTTCTAGCCAGATTTTTTGAGATGGTGCACACAGGAGCATGCAGCATCCTTTCATGGAGTTGTACTTTGTTCTATAAGCAAAGGTTGTGCAGATAAATGAATTGTCAAATGATTTTCAAAATCTTGTTTTGTTCTATTGTAAGGAATTGGTATCCTTGGACTGATTTCATCTTGCTGTGGTTTCTGTGAACCCCTCGTGAGTGTCTCCAACACTTAGAGTCTGCATTTTGTGAGATAGCAACTCATCTTTGCAGATACTCACAGACATCTTATGTTTATACACCTATCTTTTCCCTTAATTTTATTTTCTTTTTGATGTATATCATATCCCTAAAGAGAAGCATTAATACCATATCCAGAATGTCAAGATGATGCTACTTCCAATTATGATTAAGAGAACACTTTTCATTATTTTTAATGACAAAATTTCCTTTATGACATCTCCTTAACAGCTCCAAGATTTTATTTTCAAAACTAGGCATCAATCTATTTTAAGAATTCTCCAAAATGTAACTATTTACTTTTCCTAGGCACCATATCAAACCTTACTGGGAATCACTACAAAATTTCACAGGCTATTGTACATCACTGTGAATCTCTAACTTACGTATTTCACGCCTCTAGCCAAACAAATTCAGGATATAGTTTACTTCATTCCAAATCATTTAGGGCTAACAAGAAAGCTAAAAAAATTTGCAGTTACTCTTAGTTAGCCCTTTCAATGATACTTATTTCTTCATTTCATACATTTTATCCTGTGTTCCTAAATACCTTTTCTGTCCTTTAAAGTATTTCTTTTTAATTCTGGTCCTGGTTATCCTCCGCAATAAGTCATATAAATATAAATTCCTCCGTGTTCTTCACATCCATTTAAAGAAAAGGTATGTGAAAAATAATTTTCTAAGAGAACAGTTCCCTGAAACAGATGGTACTTTTCCCTGAAAATACAGTAAACAATGTAAAGGTTTGTCAGTGTTTTGTAGCAGCATTGCTTGAAGATGGTCTTCCATGTCCAGAAGCAAAAATACGTTCCAGATGCTGCAGTTGTTGCTCAGGCTGGTGCAGTTCCACACAGCCAGTGTGGAACCTATTTATGCAATTAGGACTCAGCAGACAGAAGAAATGTTATACTAAGCCCCTGCCACCAATATTTTTTCCTGGAAAGCATTCAAATAAAAGAAAAAAAAAAAAAAAAAGAAAGATACTCTGCTAGACCATTGTCTTTTCTGATGGCAGAATCTCTCTCTAGCTTCAAAATGCACCTGCTACCAAATGCAACTAAGCAGAACAGGAATTTAACAAACTGTAAATCCATTGACTGGTGATTGTGGAAAATATGTTTACTTGGAGAAGCATATAAAATTTACTTTTCTGATGTGTCATGATGATAAGAATACTAACTATTATCGATTGCCCACATATTTCCAAGGATTGGTCCTGTTTGTCTCCATCGAATCCTGGTGTCACTTGTCAGTGCGGCATTGGGAAGGGGAATAGTTATTCGGTTCCACCTGAAATACATACAACACAAACTCTAGCATTTTACACTGATAGTTACTTTAAGCAACTATATATTTTGCAGATATGTTTATGTATTCTGGAAGCTTTGTGAGAAGCTTTAATTTTAACATCTGCTCAAATGAAGCTTAAATTCATGGCAGCTCTAGAAAATACAAAGTAAAAGAAGAACACAGCCTGTATTTTCATACAATATATGAAAGTTAGTTATTATGTTATAAAACTCAGCCATTCATGTAGGAATTCATGAAATTGGCAAAGACCATAACCTCGTTTGCTATAGTGACTTTTCCATCACATTGAATATCACCTAAACTGAACCTTCAGCAGGACTGAACTCTGTTTGGTGGAAACCCTCGGGGGGTGAGAAGAGTAGTCCAGAGGATTTGGCCTGCTGCAGTCTGGGCCATCATTCTCTATCATTCACGGAGGCTGCACTTTCTGCACACACCAGGAGTAATGTTCCTATGAAAACTGGATGAGAGTAGGGGCTGTGTGTCATCAGATTACAGCAATGCTATTTATTTTGTAAGTCTTATGGAAGTTGGGATACACAGGGATTTTGTGCTATGCAGCAAGACGCCACAGTTCATTTTTCAGTGAGAACGGCAGAGAAGAGACTTAGAGCTGAGAAGGGCTGATACAAGAAAGTGACACTAACAACCATCTCCATCAGCAGAAGTACAGAGGATGTGCTTCACTGTAACCCAGTACTGGGATTCCGCGTGAGTAAATGTGTCTGGGGATGTAAATACAGCTTTGAGTGGTGTTTTTTCTGACTAAGAAGAAAATTTCTGTGGCTTTGACACAGTACAAGTTTTCTTCTTATTGTCAATATGCTGTCCAAAGGTGGATTATTGGATTTTTTAAAATTTGTCATTATCATAAAAAAAAAATTATTTTACCACTGAAGCAGCCCCATACATTTCAAGTTTCATTACTGGGTAGCCAGTGAGCCCAGAACACTCCTTCCTCACTGCCCCCAGCGAATCAAAAATGAATGATGACACGGAGTTGCGTGCTTTGCTGCTTTCCTCTGCCACCTACAATTCACTTCTCTAGTCTTGCACCCCTATTTTGCAGAGAACACTCACCCGCTGTAGTTTTCAGAGGCATAGATGGTACTGTGGGGCAGGTGGGGCCCAGCACAGATCTCAGGCAAACACTCCATGTGGAGCAGTGACCATGAGCGGCCATGGTTGGTTGAAAACTCCAAGCTGACACTGGTAACACATTGAAGGAAAGAAATGAGAAAGACACCATGAGGGTACCTGGCATAGGTCTCAATGCACAAGAACTAACATTGAGAAACCACCAAATCTGCTATTTCTAATAACTCTTGAGGAAATAGGAAATAATTTTAAGCGGACTTTGAATACAAAAAATCCGGCAAATGCAAACACGAGACAAAGTCTCATGAGTGTTTAAAACCTCAAAGGTTTATAGACTGAGGATTGCCTGAAGACAGAGTTCTTGTTTGGTCACCATCTAGCCAGTGTTTTTATGGAGCTGCCGTTAAATAAACTGCATTACGTTTATATTTCATACTGAAATAGTTTCAGATATGAGGAGAAAACCTGGATTGATCAGAGCTAGACAGCATCATGAGAGCACAGGACACCTATAGCTGCCAGATATTACATCTGCAGAAGGTGGTGAAAGACCACTAGCTGTTCATGCACTGGCTGGCTCTTTCCTGGGTTAAAAACCCCAAAATTGTTTACAACCTATGAGTATAAGGAAATTCTCAGATGCCTTACACTCTGAAGACCTTGAAAAAGTAATATAGAAAGTGCTTGATTTACTACAGATTTAGTATTGTACTGAATTACTCTTGTAATTTCCTCCATATAATTAGCTTGTAATATTCTGTTTTAAGTAATGTCAGTGGGACATTATAAAAGTCATAATTCATCTCTTCAATATTAAATTGTTTGATCTGAATTTTTCTTTTTATGATAATTTGCTGACAGTATTACTGTATTTAAATGTATCATCACTGTGATATTGTGTCTATTAAAACAGTTTATGGAGGTTTTGACTAATTTATTTCAGGTTTAGCTGTAGAGATACCTTAGAGGGTCATTTTTACTGCATATATTCAGTATAAGTCTCTCACATCTGCAGTAATGAATGCATTATGAATAATGCTGAAGACTGGGAGATGTGAAATGCTGCAGTATTTGGGAAATACAAATAGGGAAAATGGTGATCTAATGCTTCTTTAGTTATGGAGAAGCTCACTTCTCCTTCAGAAATAGTTTAATGAAGGAAGAATATTACTCTTTCAAAATATATACTAATCTCCATCAGAAAACAGACTGAGAACAGGGCCTCTATATAACATGTTTACTGGCCAGGAGTGTTTACACTTTTCATGTAGGAAAATGTTGCTGCCTTCTCTTCCTATCAAATAAAAGCGCAGTGCCTTGATTTTTGCTTCCACTTGAATTCTGCTACCCTGCATGGATGCAAGAACTGTCAGTGTAAATGGAGCTCTTTCCAGCTGGAAGTAGATGCCATGGGACACAAATAAAAGCACTTACGATCAGTTACTTTAAACTCTCAACTCTGCAAAATATAAAGTAACTTAATCCTCATAAAATACCAAGATAAATATTTGCATGTGTATATAAGGAAAGAGGGGCAGTGGGCAGTTTGGTTTTGGGTTCCCTGTTTGAAGAAGGATATTAAAGATTTTGAGAGTGGAGTAAAGGATGAGCAAAATGTCCATGGCTTTGAGCACTAAGCTAGGGTGGGCTGAGGAGCTGGCTTGCTAAGCCTGGTGAGCAGGGCTGAGCTACAGCATCCTGTGATGCTGCAGAGGGCACTCACAAGGAAATCAGAGTCAAACTCTCCTCAATAGTGTCACAGACACACCACAAAGGACAATAATCATAAAGACATGACTTCATAGTTTTGTATTGTACATTAAGAAACACTTTTTCAATTGAGCAGGTCACTCAGAGAGGTAGCACAGCATCCATCCATGAAGATTTTTCAAGTCAGGGACAGGCAGAGCCATGTCTGACCTGCCCAGTAACAATCCCTCCTGCAGCAGCAGGTTTCATCACATAACCTGTGTAGGTCCCTTCCAACCAACATTTCGATGATTCTACAAAACATGGAGCCTAAAATGACTCCCTTCTCTCCCTTTCCCCATGGAAAAATTCACGCTGAATGTCCTGAAGAAGTAAAGCCAGCAAAAGAGTTCTGTGATCAGCCTACAGACAGTGAGACCCTCACACTGATGGTCATTAAGATGAGGGTCATTTATCACCAGTCTTACAAGAATTAGATATGCTTGTGGCATCAGTAATCTTGGAGAGGTCAGCAGTGCAGCTTTCTGCTGCTGCCTTTAATGCTTTCCTCCTTACACAGTATTAAGAAGTAAATCTCATATCCATTAGAAACTGAAGCAAAAGTCACTCTGAAATCATGAGCATATTTCAGAATTATGGGCTAAGAAAAGCAAGTTTTGACCTGGAAAGCTATTAAATGACTCTTTATTGCACGTGAGGTACATAAATCTGGGCCTGTAAAGATCAGGAGAAACATTAGCTTTTGAGCAGCTTATATTTGTCATTATTAGTGGGATCCCTTCTTATTGAAAAAAGATTTCCAAATCCTCATATAGATTTTGTAAACCAAAATATACTAGAAAGCTGATAATCAAAAGAATTATTTTGCCAGTTTTACCTGTTACCAGGTTGATAAGTTCCACAACCCAAATTGATGGAAAATTGGATCATGTGAGTCACCGAGGAAGGGAGCACCGGAAGGACGTGGAAGTAATCCACAGCCCAGACATTCCTGTTGTGGCCTTGGTGACTCTTTTGCTTCAGGCAAAATTTGGTTGCAGGAGTCTGCAGGTCTGGACTAATGACAACAGAAACCAAAGATGGCACCTTTAAAAGAAATTAAATAAGACTTAAGTAAGTTAAAAAGGTCACAAGGTACCATTAAAAAGAACAAAGACACTAATTGTGCTGGACCAAATGTGCTATTCTCTCTCCTTCCTTCATTTTGTTAGCTTTTTAAGCCACCTTTTTCAACACATGATCCCAAATGAAATAATTTACTATTATGTGCACAGGTGTTAACACCCTGGATACCAGTGATGCTTATCACCTCAGAGGGATAGGATTGTTTGGCTGTAAAGCCACAGAAGAAAAGACTGTACCTTCTGTGTTCTGAAAAGGGCAAGTTTATGTTGTCAGTTTCAGCTGGGAAGGGAAGATGATGTTTGTCCTGGAGCCTTACAGCTCCCAGAAGCTAAGGCAGGGTAGTGGCATGTCTACTCTGGATACGTGAGAATGGAGTAACAGCAGGAGTTCACAGGCATAAGTGGGGAGGATGTTATGTTGCTGAAATAAATGAAAGCACTGCTTTACAAAGCTTAGCCTTTGTCCTAAAGCAATGAAATTAGAACTTTATTATGTCAGAAGAGGATGTCAGCTTTAAAACTGCTTGTTTTAAAAAACTTCCACAATGAATTCCATGTAATTTCAGATCCTATCTCTCCCCAAGTTCCCTAATTAATATTTTATTATTTCACAATTACAATTTCCTTAGTTTTACAAAAGTTCTACCCTGTCTTTCACACAGAAGCAGGCAAGGAGGGAAGCCACGCACAATGAAACAATGCAAGTGACTCAACCAAACTCAGGCCAAACGCTATTGTAAGCACTTGGTTTCTAAGTGCTAAAGTTACAGACAAAATGCTCACAGACCTGTGCTTGAAAACAGCTGCATCTTTACCACCACATTTCCCTCACAATATGTAAGCACACTGCACTTCAATATCTAGTGTATCCATATGCACATATGTGAAATACCAAATTTTGCCTGTTTTACAGCAGCAGAACAAGGAGACCTCAGGGCTGGGTTATGCAGGGTGGACATGGTCTAAGTGCTCCCTTGCCCTAGACAGGAAGGATCCTGAAGGCAAGTTCAAGGTCTTTATTGTCCTGCCTGAGGGTGGTGGATGTGGTTGGAAGGCGGCTGCACTTTGGGCAGAGGAGATGCTGCCTGTGCAGTCTGCCTGCAGCCACCTCCCACAGCTGAGTCCACCAGTCCCCACTGAGTCCCCACTGAGTCTGCACCACTGCAGACCCTCTCCCAGCCACTGACACCACCACGACTGACCCTCTCAGGACCCCGCTCCTCAGTATCACACTGTGGCTAGAACAAGCTTGAGTGGAAAAAGGAGTAATTTTTTGTGAGGAGATGTTACCACTGAAGTTTTCAGCTGATAACTGACAATTTCTGCCCATCGCTTGCTTGCCTGCTTCCCCAGTCCTGGCCAACAGTGCACAGTTCTGCCTGGGGCTGGAGTGACCAGCAGTAACTGCAGAGCTGTGCTGCAAAGGCACCTGATTGCTCCTGGGTCTGCACATGTGTTTGGAAGGTCATGTTTGAGTGTCCCTGTGGAATTCAACACACAATATTCCTGTGAAGGCTTGAAAAGAGAATGGTCTATCCATCCCATCCACCTGCTTCGTTCATGATGACTTACCTTGTAAGCAGCATAGGTCAGGGTATCAAGAGGTATGTGTTCCCTCCTGCCTTCAGTCTTGGCATACAGTATGACATCATTTTCATGGGATTCTCCAGAATCACAAGTTCCCCCTGTACAACACACATTTGAGTGAGAAAAAAATTAATTGAAGCCCTTGTTATTGGAAAGTGGAATCATATATGCAGCCATAATTATGAAAATAATTACAATCAGATGCTATTTAACTTGGGATCTGAAACAAAAGAACACCATCCCCAAGGACATAGTGTATAGGAACTGTTTGATCAGATACACCATGGCAGAGATCAAGGGGGTTGACGATTAGGAAAACCTCAAGTACCTCTTTTAATCAGCTTATCAAAACAAGTTTAATAGAAAATGCTGTGCCTCAAGCAATACTTCTATCTGTGTGCTTTAAATCCTATTTACATAGAAATGCTCTGCTTTTGAGTTGTCATTTGTAAACTGCTATTTACTCCTCACATGTCATGCAGTCACACATGTAGGTATGTAACAATCTCTTAAATACTTCTCAGCTGATAGTCTGGCAGCTGAGAACTTGCTGTGCTGCTCCTTCTACTGTCTACACCATATCCAAAGGGATGGCTGGCTGGATGGAATCTATCGTACCACACAAAAGGCTTGTGGCATGCTTGCCCAACTGGAGCAGGGAAGCATTTGAAATACCTTCATATCAGTAGAACCCAAAATACCCATTAGCCTTCTGTGAAAGAGTGGATGTATTGGCAAATATGAGCATTAAGTTCTGCATTATAGTTACAAGATGAACATCATCTCACTAGTTTGGTATTATGCAAAAGAAGTTTCTAAAACAAAGTTTCTGTATTTGAAACAGGAATTAATAATTAATTATTTTCCTGTACGTTAAAGGTACTGCAGGTATTAAAAAAAAATACCCCAAAATAGAAACAAAAACAGAATGAGGAAGCTTCTTTGAAAAGACTGCAGAGTAGAAAGACTACATATATTGGAACACTTTCTCTGATTTTTATTTGCTACAACCAGCCAGTTTGTAATGGACTAGGAAAAGCAGTCCAGAGAACTGGATAAGATGTGCATTTTTAATGTGTTTTATACCATAATGAGGAACATCCATTTTTCCTTTCAAATTCTCCTTGCCTGAATGTTTAAACTATTATTTATTTAATTTAAAAATATGCACAGAATACATTTTTTCAAACAATATCCCACTATCCTCTGAGCCTGCATCTGCTGACAACTTCTCCCCGAAGTTCAGAAGGTTGACAAAATTTCTTTCCTGTTTCTCTTGCAGGTGTTGTAATGCTTGGAAGAAATGGGAAAAAGCATCCTCTTTTTCCTGTGCTTTATTCATAATTCATGTAACACAGAGGAGATGTGCAACAATTTAGGACAACATGAGGTCTTCCCCTCATTAAATAAAGTGTGTTTTTTCTTGTTGATACAGAAGGTTGCTTGTGGAGGTCACAGGTTTATTCTCTGCTTCCTCCTTTATTATTCTATTATTCTCTTTTAAGCAAAAATCCTCACTTTCTCTAAACATGGTGTTGAGAGAATAACCTCACGGAACTTCCTGTATGTGCAAAATAAAAGTTCTGGAAAAATACTGTGGGTGTTAACTACCATGTTCATGGGGATTTTGATCTGTTGCAACATCAAACTAGTGCAGTTGCACTGACAACAACAGTGGGGAGGGGAAGTGACAGGACAGGTTGGTTCTTGGCTGCTTTCTTAGCCCTGGTAAATGACTGATGTCGTACTCTGCCCCAGTAAGGAAGGTCCACAGATGATGCTAACACCCCACCAGTGCTTTTCATGAGGGATGCCACATGTAGAATACACCTCCTCCAAGACCACAGCACACTACAGCACACTCCATGTGAATCTCACCCAACGCATTAGCAGAGGAAGGATTTTACAAATGGAGTAAGAGCTTTTGAGGTGAAAGTATTCCATGGGTTCATCAGGGAAGGCTGCCTCACCTCTGTGCTACTCCCATCTCATCCTCATGTGCAAGTCTCTTGACTCTGATGGATTAACACCAGGGTCTACATGGATATGACTGTGGGAGGATATGAGAGGTACCTGTAAAACCTCTAAAGATGACAAAGATATGACTGTCTCTTCTAAGTATGGATTAAAGGGCACTGAGTGAAATTAGTATATACAAGACAAGAAGATGCTTCTTCACATGAGAATTGTTCAACTGTGGGGCTGGGGCACTGCATAATGTAAATCTCACATGCTTCACATCTTGTATTACATTAGGAATTTATACTCACCCATACTGAAATAAAACCTCAAGTTCCCATAACCTGTAGTGTCCATGTATGGAGTACATATTTTTCTTTCTCCATCTCTGAGAAATACCATAGCTGAGCCAGATTCCAGAGTTCCACATTCAGTACCAATGACAGCTCCAAAGATGTCCCACCTGCAGAGGCCAACAATGCGTGGAGAACATGCAGCAGCACATTACTGATAAACTCATACAAAACATGTCATAGGGGTTCACTTGTACTTACAAAAGTAGCTGTTTCTACTCTTACATAGGACAAAAAATGCAGTGTTTCGAATGTGATCCCTATGCCATTATTTACGTACTCAATATTAGCATTTAAACTCAGTTGGCTCAACTAAGGCAAAGTTAATGTAAATATTTAAAAGAATTTTGCAGAAATGCATGAATTAATAAAAAAATGAGGCTTTTAATGAATGCTGTTACCAAATATGCAGTGTTGTATTGTTCTACCATCTTCATCATTTTTTTCTGGTGTTAAAATATTTAAAAAATAAATGCATTCTGCTTCATTTTGCATAATAAGAGATTTATAGATCAATGAAACTTGAAAAGGCACATGTCCACCCTATCTGCTATACAAATATGAAATATGTAGGTAATAGCTGAAAACGCTCTCTTTTCATCTTTTTGAGCATTTAGGGTAACAGTTTTTAACTAACACATGAACAGAGTATGAAGAAAGACTGCTGTGTTTCTAATATGTGATGATACTATCTTTCTCAGTTTTTCTGTACAACATTTTATCTTATTTTTATTCAGTGATAATTAAAAGAGCTGCTGCAGAATTTTCCAATTATTTTACATTGAAAATACATTTTCATCATGAAAGTGATGGTTACTTCAAAACTCGATCAAAATGTTTTGAAATATTAGAAAGCGTTGAAAACTTGTGCATTATTTTGATCTGATACATTGTTATTATTCATGTAGAAGTCTTAATTCATAATGAAGTGTTTAAGAATTATAAGGTTGATAAAACAATGAAATTATTTAGAATCACTAAATCCTGATAATCCAATCATTTAACTATCCAGCATTATTCAGGAGGAATGAGAAAACATGGAAGTTCAGAAACCTTTGTGGGAGGCAGTCTCTTCCTGTCTCCTTCCACCAGAAACAATCTCTAGCAGGTATGTGCCATATGACAATTCCAAAACCTGTCATTTCAAGAACTAAAGAGTCTATTTATTAGTTTAACCATTCCAATGGCTTCAAAATGCATTTCTAGGATCTTAAAAGCTGCCAGTTTCCCTATGGACCTAAGCTGAGACAGACTGGTGACATGCTGGTTTGGAAATCCTGCTTTAAAACTGTCAGTCATTTACACAGGAATTAGCAAGCTTAACATCACTGAAAAGCTTTATGATATAAATATTTTAATGGAAGCACAGTTTAATCTAACCCTAATTCTATTGTGCAGATTTTTTAAAGGTAATGAGCAATATAATCAAAACACAATTTTGAAAATGGGTCTCCTGAGCTGAAGGCAAGAACAGAATTAAACAGTTGTGCCTACTTTAACTTACATTAAAAAAATCTCACAATGCTCCATTGATCTTTTGTATGCTCTATTTAGCTCAATTAAAACACTCTCTGTAGTGACCCACAAAACAGCTCGGGGTCATGAATGATGCAGATCATGGGTGTTTCCAGGGATCCTCTCTTTTTAGGCAGCATCAGAAATGAAAACCAGAGAATTCTACATCTCTTTTTTTTAAAAAAGGCACTTTAATAGAAATACATCAACACACTGCCAGTAAAGAAAATGGAGAAGGATCCTGGGTTATGGCATGAACTAACATTTACATTTTAATTCATTTAACCCTCTCATGACTCTTGGAATTCTTCTTTATTAAACAGGTGATTTATGGACCTAAACTAGACCAACTGGACATGAATGTCCAAAGCAACAATGTGCCTGCTAGAGACAAAGGCAGCCTGATACGGGGATCCACTTTTAGGATCAGGCTCTAATTCATGCAACTAAAGAGAAGCAGAACAACAGCAGAAATATGTCTGGTACTTAAAACAGCAACACCATCCACATAGCCTCCGACTTTAGGTGGTACATGCAAAAAATACCAATCAACTGCTTATTAAGAACAGCAATAAGTTCCTCTGCCCTCATCTCCGAGAGCATTTGGTGCAGAGGAGAGTAGTGGTGGCCCCTACACCTGAGCTTCCTTTTGCTCTCCCTCATGAGGGATGCTTTTGCCTTAGACCTCGGGAGCTGGCAGGCTCCAACTGACATGACAAAGAGAGCTTCCTGCAAGCTCTGTCTCAGGTATACCGTGCTCTGTGACTGTTTGATTACAATAAAACTGTATTTCAAGTATAGTTCAAATAGCATTTGAAAATATTTCTCTAAGAAGTGATTAAGGAAACTCATATATATTTGCATTTATATACAGCTCCCAACACCAACTTCAGAGAAACATTGAAAAGAGGAACAGTAGCGGTGACAATTTTATATGATTAGGATGTAGTTCATAACATCACCCGAGTTCGGTGTTTATTTATGGCAGCATGCAATTTAAATCTCCATTCTTATAGAACAATTGAAAGAAGGAAGTTTCTAATATAGAGTAACATTTCCAAAGAAAAAAAAAGGAAAAAGTTGTGAGGTCTTGGGCTGGCAGAGTGGGGGCAGATCAGGACCTGGTTGCTGGGACACAGACTAACAGAATCGAAGGCATCTGCTGGCTGCACCCTCCCTTGCCCACCTGCAGTTGCGATAGGGAAAGTGTAATTTTCCTAATTCAGAAGAAACTGTGCATTTGTTAACCAGGGTTGCAAGTACTCAACTAAACACCCAGTCCAGCAGAGACAAGATCTAGAGACAGGGCAGATGTCCACAGACAGCACTCCCATCCTGTTTTTTCACCACATCTCAAAAGTGTCCCACGTGGTCACGTAGAACACAACACACACGTGCTCATTTTCTTCCCTTTGTCTGAAGCAGCACCTGATGCTATTGGCTGATTATTTGAACTGGGACAGAGTTCACAGAGAGTATTTTTTTCTGTAAATCCCAAATATACCACGTGTCCCCAGGACACATTAGCATGTATTTCTTAAAAGGTGCTCTTTACTTTCAGCACAGCATAGGCAGCATTTGAATCAGTTGCTAATGATCTGAAGTACTTTGTAGGTTAAAATCAACATTCAGTGGAGACCCATAAATTAGCAGTGTATGTTTCTCATTGCCCTGGGGTTACAGGAACTAATGATTTTTTTTTTTTTTTTTTTAACAGAAAAGAATCAAGACCCTACTGATGGTTATTTCCTTTTTGTCAGAATTTATACAATGAGGTATACAAAATGAAACTTCTTTATCAGGACACATTTTTTAAAGCTCACTCATGTTTTGGTAAGAGTAGTAATATTGTTGTCCTAGACAGTTTTGTTTATTTTCTGTGTCCTTGCAGCAGTCCCTGCTGGATATGCCTTTACAGGGAACCTTTGAATCACAATGTATATATCCAAAAGAGATATAGTGAATTATCAGCCAGACCCTGAGCTCTCATCCAGCAGGTGTGGCTATGCTCTTGGTGCTGCTAGATGAGAATAGACTGCTGCTTCAGTTGTCCTGCCTCTACCTTCTCCTCCTCTTCCTCCTCCAGCACCTACAGGCATCTGTATAAGCAGGAGCTCTCTCAGTAAAGTGCAGCTCACAGCAGTGATCCAGAGGGGGTGAATTTCTTGAGGAATTTGATTTCATATGGACATGAATTTGTTAACAACACCCTGGTGTGAATTAAAAAAGCAGATCAACATCATATGTTTCCTTAGAATAGCTACATAAGTCACAAATACGACTTTTTTTCATTAAAAACAGTGGTGGCAGGATGGTCCAGACACAAACTGTTCCTCCTGGACTTCCTGAACTTGTTTCTTCCTAAAATCTGCAATCAGGTGCTATTTACAGTATTGCTATTTATCTTAGTCACAATCTTCCCTGACTATAGAGCAAAGATAAAATGCAATTCTCTGTTTATCCCATCTCCTCATCCCTGGAGTGATGCTGCTCACCTCTGCAGGGCCCTGCTCGGGCTGGGGACACTCACCCTTTGGGCTGGTTCTCAAACTCTTCTGCCCACTGCTCCTGGGCATCCTCCATGGAGAGGTCCACGTCCCGGGTAGTGGCAAAATTGAACTCGCTGCCCTCTGTCCCATGGAAGTAGATGGAGTTCCCATCGGACTGGCAGCTGTGCTGTGGGCAGAAGGAAGCTGAGGTTATGTTGGGTTTGTACAGCGTTCACACACCGCCAGATCTCAGCATGAGCTGTACCTATCTAAGGACTCACTGATGCCTGAAATGAAATAAAAACCAGATGGTCATCTTTTATCTTTCTTGCCCTGCCCCAACAATTATTGTGTCCTAGTCTCATACCTGCTTCCCTACAAACCCACTGCAGACCATGGTAATAAGTGTTTGCATTGAAAAGTCATGTGCCACATCTCTGGGTGTTTATTTCTGTTTTAAAGTATTGCCCTTATGTCTGGCCCACATAAAACTGTGTCTGCAAATAACTTCAATAGTATACCAAATATTGCTACGGGGATTTTGTAGAAGTACAAGTTTTGTGCTGTGAAACACATCAGATCTCTGTGCTTGAATTTTTGCCAAAAGAGGTATTTGTATGTAAAATTGCTACTCATTGCCATACAGTAAACTTTGGGCCTCAAGTGTGTGAGTGAAAAGGCTGTATTTGCCATATTTAGTCCAAACTGCATAACAAATAGCTCTAGAGGCAACAAGCTCTTGTGATACAGCAATCCCAGGGATCCTGAGCCTGCTCCCAAACCCAGTGTGTCTGCTTTTCCTGTTGCGTTTCTGCACATACAACCTCAGCAGCACCAAATGAAGCTGTGTGTCTCCCCCAGCATTCCCTGACCACCACAACTGTCCAGGAGAATTGGCCTGGAAGGAGCTGCCTGTGAGGAGCACATGGGGGTTACAGTACAGATTTTCTTCTTTCCCCATCCTACTTCTACCTTCTTGTGAGTCTGATAAAATGACAGTCTGCCAAATCTCTGGGGCACAAACAGGTACCAGAAACTTCTAAAGAAGATCTACCTGGTCTTAATGCAAGCAGAGCACATGGCATTTTGTTGAATTGTTCATATTACAAAAAGTACTGATAAAAAAAATTCTCTCAAACGCTTCTTTTATTCGTGTGTGTGTGTGTGTGGCATCTTGCTCTTCTTAAAATTGGAAGGTGAATTAAGGAATTATTAATTAGAATAATTCTGCATTCTTACAACATCTCAGCATTTAAAAAAGAGATACAATAACACCAAATTGCATTGACCTTTTCAGTATCGTCTGTGCAGTGCCCTCTTGTCTCTGAACCCCTTCATAACGCGCCAAGGGAAAATATGACAATCACATCTTCTGCACTTAAAAAGGTCATGGTAGTGTCACATAAGGGAATAATTAGATTTTTAACAAAGAGAAAGGTGGGACAAGAAATGAAAACTGCTCAGTACATCTTTGTCTATGGGTTTTTATGAGCAAAGTACAAAAGAAAACATTTTGTCATATTCTATAATGCTTTATTTATCAATGCAATAAAATGACAATTGAAATTCTTGTATTGATAATTTTCAAGTATGGTTGCCAATACCTCAGCAATTAATTTATATTGAGGAATGTAATTTGTGACTGTATTTCTAGAGGTGCCTACATATTGTTAGAAAAAACTGTGAGTACTTGAAGTCTGATTTTTGTAATAGAGACTTCCTGGTCTATACTTGAATGACAACAGCTCTATGTTTATTAACACAGATTAAATATCACTTAAAAATATAACACACTGTAAAAAATGTAAAGGCTGTTTCAACTGCTAAAATAAACAAATTGCTGTTAAAGTGTTTTTCTTCCAAAGAAAGGTCAAAGAAATAGAAAGATCCTGAAGTGTTGATAATTTATCACAGAAAGGAAATAGATTTTGTTACAAGTCTCCTTTCTCCTTGCTCTGTTAATGCAGCATACACACAGTACACCATATATGGCACTGAGGAGGCAGAATAATTTACACATCAACTATATTATAACTAGCAGAAATTAATGAGACAGTTTTATATCTTCTCTTTGAAAAACAGCAGTTGTACTACGCAGTTATTTATAAGTGACTCAGAAATTGCTTTTGTTTACTGATTTTAACCTTCACGCTCATAGGTATTGCTAATTTTAAGCAGAATTTTAAGAATGATTTGTTTATTGTGCTTCTTGATTTTCAGAATTTTCTTCATTTGCTGAACATAAATGAAGTATTCTTTATCTGTCAATTAATCTGACACAAAACCTCTATTATCTCCAGGCAGTCAAATAAATACACTAAAAATAAACATTCAGGCTAAAATATAATTCAGATTTATACATAACCCTTCATCTCAGGAAACAAATAGGTAAATAGATCCTACTGAGCTAGATACTAGAACTGCATACAAGCACTGGAAAGTCCTTCAGAAGTCTTACTAACATCTCAGGTGTTAAGTTATATGTAAGCATGCATTTGATAGTGGGTATGCAATTAGTAATCTCTTGCCTGATGATCTATTAAAATAAACAGAAACCAGATACAACCCCATTATCTTTTAATATTTGTATATCCTTCTGCTGTCTAGCAGAATATTTACTGAATGGAGTTTTCATTTAGGTTGTCAAGATAAATAAATGGGTATTTTGGCAAGGGGGGTATAAATAATTATTTATACAGTGGTGTATGATCAACCCCTTACAAAAGCTCAAAATCATAATTTATTTTATTAGTTCTATAAAGCTGTGTTTATGCATTTATGCACAGCTCCATAGTATCTATGAATATGTATTTATGCATATTTTATGTGTTAACGAACCACACAACGTATGGCTCAAATCACAATCTGCTCATGTCGGCTTTGGCTCATGTGAAACAGCTACGCAGAAGCGAAGTTCAGACTGGGGTTTAACTCCTCCTGTTATCCTAAACACCTATGAAACCTGTAATAGAAGCTCCTGACCTTTAATGGCCTTAAAAAAGAGTAAGAAAGATGCTCAGAACACAGGTACAGCTTTTGAAGAAGTTCTGAGGGAGTGCCATCATTTTCTTGTATGGTTTTGCCCCAGTGCCCCCATCTGGGACCTGGGACATCTGCCCATGGGAGAAGCAGATGTGGAAGAGCTCTATGACCTGAGTCCAGCCCAAGCCAGGGCTCCTCTGCTCATGATCTTATTCTCTCCCACCTGTCACATTTACCTTGCTTGTATAACCATCACCCTCAGGTTTTTTCTTTCAACTTTTCAAGCAATCAGTATCTGTCACTGCTTTTACTGCTTTTTTTTACCTGGTGGGCTGCTGAAGGAAGAAAAACCTCAAGGAGCACCCAGCCAAATTTTCTAGGAGCAAAAGAAGCTCTGCAGGAGGTGGTCCCTCATCAGCCTTGCGCCCAGCTGCCTTGTCAGTCTTGTTCAGTATCCAGGAGGCTGCTGACTGTGTTGGATTATTTTGAGGGTTTGGAATAGGGCTTGAACAGATTAAAGACAGAATTGAAACCATCAGACTCATTTTCTCTTGGGTTCAACCCAAGATTTGAATTCAAGTCTTTGGAAAAAGCCAGCTAAAGTACAATTTACATACTGTGTTACCTCTTTCCTAAATTAAAGGCTTTGCACTGGTGGTGGTAGTCTACATACTTCCAGTATTTAAAGACTGAATTTCTCAAGTGTTTATTTTGTTATTCACAATGTGGAATGGACACGTAATGAGTTTTAAAACTATCTGGATTAAGTTCTCCCTAAACTGGAGATCCTGTGGATTATGTAGTTGCAGAGTCCTCTTTTATGAATTCCAGATTAAATTTGTTCTCTGTTTAATTTTAATTTACATTTAAATAATTTATAAGAGGAAATTACCTTGCTATGCAAAATTTGTAACTAAAAGGGCCAAATGACAGCAACAAGGATATTTGTCCTTGTTACCATGGAAGCATCTGCTGTAGGTCCAGAACTAAAGCACTGTTCAATTTTATTTAAAGGGGATTAAATGCATGTGGAACATTTAGTGTGTCCTTGTGCAAATTACAACATGGAAACATTAACTAATTTGTAAGGAAAAGTTAATTTAGAGAAAAAAATTCTTTGACAAATCTGTTAAACATAATTTAACAAAGTTTACTCCCAGATCACCTTCATAATAGAACACAAGACAAAGGCACTTGAATGAAGCCACTTCACAACAGTAGCTGTTTCCCATTGTTTGCAACTGGAATAGGACTATCAGCCTTCCATAACTGTTGTACTCCTAAATAACAACCCCTTCCTGTTGCCAAAAGGAAAGAAGCCATGTTCTGTTCAGGGACTGTGGTGATCCCAAGAGAAAAAAACCCAAAAAACCAACAAATAGTTTAATTTAATCTGGCACTACCTTACTCACTAGCTGTAATTGTTAAGCTATTGCTCTGCAAGAATAGGGCAAAATGAAAATTGGCAAGATGTATTCCCAAATCTCAGCATTCTTGAATTTACTTTCAATCTGATCTTCACTCTGAATTTGCTGTGTTTCTGAAGTTTGTCTACGGGATAGTCACAGTATCACTGCTTTTTCCCCATTTTCAAGGCCCTGCATGGCTCATCCTTACCTGCCTCCACCATTTCCCATATGCCCCATCTCATGGGCCACTCTTCCTTTACTGCCAGCGCTTGTCACTATGTGTGCTGGTGAGACAACCAAACTTGCATGCCCTTGCCCATTCTGCTCACCATGCTTGTCAAATGCCCACATGATTTCCTTCAGACACTTCCTTAGTGCTCTCTTCAGCAAGTCTTATCAATGATTACACTGAAGAGTGCACTGAGGACCAGGATGAGGATTCTCCCCTCCTGCACTATTTCCTTTTACTCCCACATGTCCCCATCCCCAGCTTATTCCCTGTTTTATAAATGGATGGCAGTCTCCTGGGACACAGGCTTTTTTTTTGGTTTGTGTCTGGAGAGGCATCAATGGTACATTCGGGGCTCTTTGATGCTACATTGGTACCACTACTACAAAAAATACATTTTCACTCTAAAATTGCTGTTGTCTATCAGTATTTCTAGTTTATGAGTACAGTTCTTAGCCAAATTGTCTATAAGACCCAGCAAGTCTTATTAATTCAGGTGAGCTTTCTGCTACACATTATGGAGACATTAGTTAATGGGAGAGAGAGCAATGCATGGTTTCAGAACAAAACTTTGTCAAGAGTCTGCCATGCTCTTTATCCTACACTACACTTCCAAGACTTTAGGTTCTTTTAGGAAAGCCTCTTGATCATACGAGTTGCAGAAGTGTTTAAATTATGACTGCTCAAAACCATTAGTCAACAAGAGCAGGAAAGTCAGATTTGGTGAAGCAGGCACTTTACAACTGGACCTCTTTAAGTTTTCATAACTAAAAAATGACCAACTTTTTGTAGCATCTAAATGGCTTAAGGGCCCCAGGTAAGATCTGGGATCCTACATCATGTAACATGTCTGAACAATCTCCGTATTTGTAAAGACTTGCATGTGAGTACCACAAAGGAGACATCAGCTACCCTCAGCGTGACCTCTTGGCTAGGAGGATCTGCAGATCTCCAGTCCACCCTGCAATGGGAAGTAGCACAAGCCTCAACCAGACCAGCCCCTCTCACAGTTGCAGCTAAGGACACAGCCCTGAAGATTTTTAGAAACTCAAAAGACAAATATTAGGAACGTAAACAGAAGCACTGAAGTTCATCCAAACCAGCTTCTGTCCCGCTTGTTCAAGTCAAACTTGTGAATCAATAAATAACTCTTGGCTTTACAGTATGGGATTTCTTTACTTGGAGAGTGGAACAGAGGGCAACTAAATGATACAACTGTGCCATTCGGCAAAGCATCAACAGGAAACACTAGTGTGAAATTCCTCAGTGTAACAGATTTTTGGCTGAGGTCTTGCATATCATCTTCCTGAGGTTAATTCCTGCACTCCCATGAAAATGTTGTTCATCTCTATGCCTTTAAAGTATTCACAGTCATCTTTACCATCATTTAATTAGCTTTTTATCAGTGACAAACACTGATGCTCTTCTTCATATTATCTCCCCTGGGCCTAATGGCCCTGATGATTCTTTCAGACAGCTGTAGCCTCACAATTTATTTTTTGGCGACATTTCTTGCATTGGAATGAATGTGTTGGGCATTTGGGCAGTGCCAGCTTGCAAAGGGCTGACGGCAGATGGAAAGAAATCTGCCCAGTATGCCTTCACCTCTACACGAGCAGAGGGCCATCAATTTCCCCCATTAAGGAGTTGTCACGCAGCCCACCCAGCTGGAGGAGCATCTCTGATAGCCAGGCTGGCTGGCGTATGCTATTCAAATACAAAATGCACTTTAAAAAGAAACGAAAATATAATTTGTCGGCAAATTGAAAATGCGTGGCTTTGACCGCAGCCAATTTTTTAATGACTGTAATATTTTAAGTGATTATTTTTGCCACTTCAGATTGCTCCTTAGAGAGGAGAGGTTTTTTAATTAAAATCTAGGCAATGCAAACAGATGAGATATGAGAAGCAGAGGAACAAGAAGAAAGATGAAGAAAATTAATTGAAGCAGCATTGTCAATGGAGCTATAAATTAGATATTGTGTCTTCCTGGAAATGAGTCATGCAGGTTTTAGAAATTTTAAAATTTTGACATGATAGCAGGTACAAGGATAGATTAAGTCCTGATAAAATCATACTTTCTATGCAATGTCTCAGCCAGCAAAGGTATGGTGACAGAATTTATGGACAACTTCAAATTCTAAATTCTGTGGATTTGGCTGTTAATGCTCCTGGCCTGACATCCCTTCTTTAACCAAAGAAAAGAACACAATGTGATTAGAATACCCTCCCATGAGAGAAAGAGAGCTTTAGTCTTTCCTATGTGCTACATTTTTACATCATTTAATGTAGGTTACAGAACAAAAACCTTGGCTGCACAAGCAGGCCGGGAGCACAGAGGGTTATAGTGCACTTTCCCTTTCCAAAACAATGGGATGAAACTTGTCCTGTGATGTAGCAAGAAACATTTTATAAAGTGTGTTTTTACTCATCATTTCTGATCATGGACTGTTATTCAAAGGCTAGTGCTCAAAACACTTTGCTTGTTTATGAGTTTAATTTTCTAGGACATTCCATGATGTTTGTACAACACCGATCACTCCGGCGATGACCAGTTTCCTTAGTGAGTCATTTAACTGGCATGAACGGAACTATTCCTCTATGTTATGGGAACTACTAATATTTGGAGCACTCTGTCCTGAGCATCATCTTCTCTTCTGAAAGCAATGGTGTGCATTTATACCACTGTAAAATTAGAGCGAGAAGGAATCAAGCAAAGTCATTTCTACTCTTTGGCATCTAATGGGTCAATTCATGTTGTTTATATTTATATGCATCTCACAGTGACCTGTGAAGATCAAATTCTTTCCTCCTAGGAGGCAGGAAAGACCCTCTGTGCTTTGACACCAGCTCAGAGCTAATGCTGGCTCCCTGCCATCCCTCCCAACACTTCCAAGCCACAGGGAACTGGCATGGAGAAAGGTGTAGGTTCAGCATTGCTGCCCAAGACCAATTCTCAGCTGCCCAAACGACTCACAGCACCACAGCCAACCACCTGTCAGCTCTCATTAACCCCTAGGCATTGTATCTAAGTATTATTGTTTTAATTAAAAGTGTGATTTTTGGGGGGAAAAAAAAGCAAAAGCAATTCCAACCATGGGCTAGATCCAGCCCTATGGATATACAAATGCCTCCTCATGGCCACAACCCTGAACGAGCACACTCTAAAGGAGCCAGTCGACAGGTTTTGTGCACCCTGCACTGCTTTCTTCACCTCTCCCCCCCTCACACTCCTCCTTCCACCCATGGAGAAGCAGAAATGGCTCTCAGATGAGGTGCAGCAGGAAGTCTGCCCATCTCTTCCCAGGAAGATGTGGTGGATAAGGGCTCCTGTGAGGCAAGCAGCTGGCTAGAAGGCCGGGTCTGGCCCACAGACCAAATACTGCCGCCTTATATCTTATTCAAAAAACAAAGGAATCTTGTCAGATGTGTCTGTATCTTTGTAATGTTGACCAATATAAGGTCATAGCAATTTCAGTTTGCCATTTTCACACTGGCATACGTAGAACATCACCTCTCCTCCTTCAAACTATTTGATCTTATTCAGAAAAGGGATACCCGAATGCTTTTTTAAACAAGAATTTAAAAGCAAAAGAAAAGGAAAAAAATCTTGTTCATTTTAGCACAAACCCAAAAGAAATATATATGGAATATCAGGATGTTTGTTTTAGAAGAAGATTATCCAAAGCCATTCCATTAATTAACAGAGTATTCAGACATTTGGAAATCTACTCTGGAACAAGAGAGAGTCGAATAGCTTAATCAGCCTTTCTTTTTGCCAAACTCTCAGGCTTGCGTGCATGTCTTCTCTGCTCAGCAACACACAACAACACAGGTTCAGGAAGGACTTGCAGATCTAGGCTGTGCACAGTCCTGCTCTGCTCAGGGTGTGGTAAAAGGTCGTAGTGTTTTACACACATTTTCAGCATACTTTTCTGAGTGTGAGTGTTTAGTTCTCCCACTTATTTTATGCAACTTTCTCTTCTGTTACACTGGCATGCATATCTGGGAAATGGATGTTCTGGGAGCTGGATGGTGATGACCTGTTACTTAAACGGCTTACTGAATCAGAGTACTGGGATTGGAATATTCTCAGTGTTTATTGGTCATGTCCACAGTCGTGAGTAACAGGGACCAGTTACCATTCCCTTGTCCGAAACCCAAACTGCTCAGTGAGGCTGGCACACACCTGCTGCCCTTGCCCCATCTCATGCCAGGCTGCACACACAGAGCTCAGCACCAACAGCCCCAGCTGTAGTTCCCAAACCCTGCAGACCAAACAAACCAAGCTGCCAGCTGGATGGCAACCTGCAGCCACCATGTGAAGAATGGCTGCAACTACTGTGAGACAGCAATTCTGTAATCTGACTCTTCTCAAAGATGATAAGTGTCACTGGGTTAACACACCATGACCAAATACATTGTCACTGGTGTCTGTAATGATCCATACTGCTTTATCCCAAGGTGGAAAAATTCCAGAGACAAGTGGTTTGGTCTCCATGTTACTTTTGTGTAATCAAAGCACTGCAGAAACATAAACTGTAAGACTGCTGAGGTTGCCTCCCTTTTGAAACTCAGTTTTTGAGCTTGCACAACCCATTTTGGACTAAAGCAATCAGAGAAAACAAAAAAACTTGCAAAAATTGTACTTCAAAGCTCAACAATTTCTGGTCCAATATAAAATATATATGGAATGCCCACTGAAAGCTGAGATCACTTTTCTGTTCTATAGGAGTAGAGATTCAAGGTGCATTATTGACAGAAGCACAGCACTCTTCCCATGCATTTCAGCAATCTCAACCACCAGAGCAGCAACCTAACCATGCTCAGCTGTGAGGCTGTGCTCATGCTCAGAGCTGTCACTGGAAATACTGAAACGCAGTCAGGAATTTATCCTGTTCAACACCCTTCCACACAGTCCGACACAGATAAACACGTTCCAGTGGATCCAATTAATCTCCTAAGGGTTGCTTGGCCTTGCTAACAGCATCTCTCCTGCCTTTTGCTGTCTTCTTTGGAACCAAAACACACAAGTTCAATGGCTTAGCTCTCAGCTTGCATCCCATTTCAGTAGCCAGGTCCAGCTGCGTCTGCAACCAGCCATGTGCTTTCAAACGAGTAGCAACTGCTCCTGACGGCCACAAGAAACGTAAGGAAATCCCTGGGCCAAGCTCAAGCAGACTGGGAGAGGAAGAGAAACTGCTTCCCAAGCTGGGCACAGGAAAGCTCCCACAGTGTTTATTGAGAACACAGCATCCAAACCCACCAAATCAGAGTGAATGCATTGCTTCAAAATTCCCAGTAATACTTGCACTGTCCACTCCAGTGGCAATATCTTCAAGGAATGTACCCTCATATATAAGCCAGGTACTCAGTAGGCAGCAAGGATGACACCACTCCCCTGGGAGGTGACAGTCTGCCTAGGTGGATGCAAACTCTGCTATGTCATTTGCTCTCAAGGACAGGGAGTGGCCTAATCTTACGTGTTAGAGCCTCAAGAAAGATTTTTAAAGCTAGTCTTTCTAAAATACTAATTGAGAGAAGACAGGAGGGTAGGAATTTAAACTTGTATGGCACAAACATACACGGCTTGGGTGTCAGAGAAAAGGTCTTGTGAGCTCGAAATGAAGTTTGGCATTGCAATAGTGAGTATGGGAACTTCTTTAGGCACATAGGTGAGAGTTAAAGGTACCATGATACAGCAATGAAACTTCATAGAATCATAGAATACCCTGAGTTGGAGGGTACTCAATGAGATTATGAAAGTCCAACTCTTGGCCCTGCCCAGGACATCCCAAGGACTACGCCATGTGCCTGAGAGCATTGTCCAAACACTTCTTGAACTCTGTCAGGCTGGGGCTGTGACCACTGCCCTGGGGAGCTGTTCCAGTGCCCAACCACCCTCTGGGGGAAGAACCTTTTCCTCATAGCCAGCCTAAACCTCCCCTGGCACAGCTTCATGTAATTCCCTCAGATCTTACCACTGGTCACCAGAGTGAAGAGATCGGCACCTGCCCCTTCGCTTCCCTCATGAGGAAGCTGCAGTCAGCTATTGAGACCACAATTTGCTGATCTCTTAGTAAAAATGTTAAGAAAAAATTTAAATCGCTATACAGATTTTGTGGACAAAGATCAGGACTATTTAGCAAGTTCTTGATGTCTGGGAAGCAAAAAGACTTGTAGAAAAAAGGGAACTAGAATTATCTGTGATGGAAGCTACCCCTGTAACACTGTTAGGGTTTCTCAAACATTATTCTGTAGGCCAATGACTTTGGCCATGATAGAGAAATCTCCTAAAGCCTTCCCCTATGTCATATTTAATGTCATTAGCACAATCTACAAGGATTCTTAGCTTTCTACTTATACAAAATACCATGTTTGTGATGAACTGAGATTAGAACTAAGTGTTTTAAAGAAAATAATAAAAGATTTTGAAAATTTTTATATGACATTCCAAACATGAAAAGCTAAAAAAATTGTCAAAAAATTGTTCTTGGTGTTAGAATGCTACAACAGGTTTTATGCTGATCTGATGTAAATCTTGACCCAATTTATAGTCTTACTTTTGACATAACATGAAATTCACATTGCAAAATCTGTTCAAATTATATTTGGCAAGATTGTTCCTGAAAATCTGAGGGAGACTGCAGCAAGAGCCTTAAAAATGAAATGAGTAAAGGAGTGCTCTGGTGACAACACAGACACACTGCAGGGTCCCATGAAGAATAAAAGTCCTGCCTCACGTATAGCCTTAATCCAGCGTGCCTACGCCACAGTCTTACACATAGCCTCAACCTGGTGTTGGTGGCTACACACAGTCAGATGTCAGCTGTGAACAGGCATTTGCACTTGTACCTAGAACAAGTGCAAATAAGCCTGGAGGAACGGCATGTTGGTGAAACCTCACTCATGTCACATATAAGGCTTGAACTTGATGGGATTTCTGTCTAGAAAAGCTCAGTGCTCAGTGATCTCCAGGTTTAGGTCCTTTGTCTTTCACAAAAGCCTAGTTGTGTAGTGGCACAAACTGGCTGAGTTTAACTAAACAAACCCCAAAATAGCCTCCACAACCAAACAAAAAAAATCCTAAACTGCAACAAAAAAAAGAGGGTTATTTGCTAAAGTTTAGATGTTGCTTATACATGTTTCAGAAAGAACAAGCAGTGTTTAGGCTTGGTCAACTGAGAAAAAGTAACTCTGTCTGTAGTACATTAATTCTTGCTTTCCTTTCACACCTTCACATATGTGGGCTGGGTTTCAAAATCCAGACATAAGACTGACAAAACAACAAGTGTGAACTGATCACATAATGCTCATTAAATATGCAGGACATTATTTGATTCTAAAATCTCATGTAAAAGCTTTGCCAATGTAGTTTAAATGACCTTGCTGACGTGAAAAAAAAAAACGCCAGTAAAATGGTACTATGAGAAGTACATTAGTGGAAATATTTATTTCTAAAACTATTAATTTGAAGCCATTTGTATCAGGTTCTGTGGGAAAAGGATGAGACCAAGACCAACCTCTTAACTGCCCTCAGTATTCGACATCTGTTTCCTGTGCAATTGCCAAAACCATTAACAGCATCATAAATGAACCCTGACATCAAAATTGCTTTTGTGAATGAAAATAGGATGAAACCAGAAAGTCACCAGCTGTTGAACTTCTGTCTGCTTGGAAACATAGACAGCAAGAATCCAGTTGTTTTCCAAATATTGCACAACTCTGCATGTGAAGGTACACTATGCACAAAGATCTTGTTGGGCTCCTCAGAGTTTTTCTCGAGAATGGATCTTGGTCTTGCTGTATCTCAAATATTAAAACAGGATTATACTGAAAAAGAGAATCTTAGGGAGCAGCCACTACCTGAATACATGCTGCAATGGAGATGGGATATTCACAGACAGAAAAAGTGGGGAACTTTATTTTTTGGTAATAATTTGTGAAGTGAGTAGCTGTAGCTGAACAACGCCAAGATAAAAAGCAGGTATTTAAAATATCTAACAGAAAGATTTGAATTTGTTTCAAAAATATTGCACTGTTTTGCTAAAAGGAAGCTGTTTTCCATTTTCTGTTACATGATCTCTGACATGACAGTATAAACTGACTTTTAGTTTTGGTCATGGCAGAAAAGTTGCATTGTTTTAGAGAGCCCCAATGGGACAGAGAAAGGATAAAAACAAAGCTAAAAAGAGCCCAATGCTAGAAGCAGATGGAGTTGCCTGAACACTCTTGTGATCACAGTTTGGTTAGCTGTTACTGTCTTCTTCTATTTACAAGAGTAATAATAACATTAAGCCATGGGAAATCAGACTAACCTTAACTGTGGCCCCAGGAAAGAAAAGCCAGTTGCCAGTATCCACAGGATCCAGATTATCTTCTAACACAATTTTTCTGTGAGCAGCATTTATGATCAGGATGTTGTCCAATGCCCAACAGGCTTCATACACATCACCAGCATGAACATAATCCTGTTTCCACTGAAAATGGATGTTCTCCCCTTTAGCATCTTCAGGAAGGTACAAGATGTGGATGATTGTGCTGATGTTGGATGGGGCACTGAAAAACAATGATAGGGAATTAGACCAATTTTAAGTCATAGTCAGGAACACTTTTCCCTCAATTAACACATTTGCTAGGTGTGACACGGTTGTGCTGACATCCCTTGTATGCTGATAAAGCTTCTATGGAGATGAGAAAATACCTGCCCTGAGGCAGAGTCCCACTGGGCGAGGCAGTGCACATCCAGCCCAAACAAGCAGCCCTGCTTCAAAGAGAGTGCAAGCTAAGGCAATAAACAACAGATCAGCGCAGATGTTTGGAGAGCAGGAAGACAGAGCAGGACCACATCCATGCTCAGTGCTGGTTACAGATGGTGACTGAGTATGGTCAGGTATTTTGCAGGTATGGCCAAAAGGAAAGTAAAGGAAGCTGATAACCAAAACAGGTCTCACAAAATGTGATTTTTACTTCATCAAAAGAATCTGCTGACTTCTGAAGTCCCTTGAAGATTTGGAGGGAGCAGAATGGTTGGAGAGAAAAGCAGGGAATTTTCTCTGACAAACATGTCCTTCCAATCTCACACCCCTGCTGTCAGGATAATTTTGTGGATGGGGAGGGCCAGATTGTCTTTCTTTCCATATTCTGCTTTAAGAACAATACAGAAGAAACAAGCCATTTGCCCTCTCTCTTGCTGCTGAAAATGGAGAACGAGGGGTGGAGAGTCAGACCTGGAATAATGCTATTAGGCAATGATTAGGACCTTGAGCTTTTCTTCAGACACCTGTCTTCAGAGCTGTTAAAGGATTGAGGTTCACTCCGAAGAAGCTGAGGATGCATGGGAGGCAGGGAGGAGGTGACCTCAACTGACCAAAGGGCCACTCCAGACCATGTGATCCCATGCTCACTATATAAAGTGGGGGAAGAAGGAGGAAGGGGGGATGTTTGGAGTGTTTGTCTCCCCAGGTCACCGTGACATGTGATAGGGGCCCTGCTCTCCTGGAGATGGCTGAACTCCTGCCTGCCCATATGAATGCACAGCTTTTGCTTTACCTATTGAACTGTGTTTATCTCAACGCACGAGTTCTCTGGCTTTTACCATTCCAGTCCTCTCCCCAGTTCTGCTGGTGGGGGAGTGAGTGCCTGTGTGGGGCTTGGCTGCTGGGGGGGGCTAAACCTCAATAACCACCCAGCAAGTGAATTAGCTACATTCAAACCTCAGGCTGCAAGGAGTTACAAAAGTGAGGTTTGCAAGATGTCGGCTACTCAACGTTCTATCTGCCTTGGTAGTGATGTTTTGAAGGCTGAATAGTTTGTCAGAGACAATCCAGAGCTTTTAGGGAAAAACGGTACCAATAGCTTCCTTTTATAGCAGAAAACAGAGGAACTTCTCTTTTGAAAGCAAAGCAAAATGCTGAAAAGCAATTGCCTTTGTCCGATATTCACACCCAGGATCTGCCCCCACGAATGGCCCTGCCCTTGCTAAACGTTGTGTCTGTCACCCTCCAGAGCGGCGCGGGCTGAGGCCTTGTCCCTGCTTCTCCTGGAGCCCACACACAGCACCCGCTCTTCCCCGAGAGATCTCTGCCCTCCCTCCCAGGAGTCCGGAGCTGAAATCCCACTGACACAACACAACACCTCCCTTCACAGCTGCCCTCCTGTCCCATGTCTCCCCAGTTCTCCCACCGTTCCCTGGAGCTGCATGTAGTGCTGTGAAAGTCGCTGAAGCACATTCGAATAAACACTGCAATTCATACGGACCACAGGAGAAACGAGCATCCTTCCATAATTCATCCTCTCCACTTCGCACGACATTGCTCTATTGACCTATTTTCTACTGCTGGCTCCAGCATCAAATTTTAGGAAGGAGAGGTCAAACTGCATGCACATTAACTTCAAAAAAATTTGGTCTCAAGGGCTTGTGTTTGCATCCTCACAACTCTTGAGTTCCCTGGCTTGTAGAGCTATGAGAGCAACTGAGCTGACGTTACGGACTAGATGTGTAATTTTGCATCAGTACGAGAAAAATAGAATGTATTGCATGGTTACTCTGAGGCAACTTCAGTGCCTGCAGTGAATTACTCTTGCTTTATATTTTTCTGAGATAAGAATTAGCACCAATTGTTTTACTAAAATTGAGAATAATTTATGCTTTTTTCAATTAAATTGTAGCCCCACTCCCCCAAGGAGCTGGAGGATGAGATACTGAAACACACAACCTTGCAGCTCGAGTTTTGCTTATTCATCAGAAATTAAGGAGCCTTTTGCTCTGGAAATTGCCTCAATGGACTGAAAATAGGCTCAAGCAAGTCACTTGTATAGCACTGACACTGGGTAATGCAGGAAGGCAGACTGAGATGCTATGAGGACATTACATATGAATAACAGTTTTCTCTTCCCCAGTTGTATAATTATGTTTATATGCCATTGCACAAAATGCCTTTCCTATTGTTACTGAATAAAATATGCTCTCTTAGAAAAATCCATTTCCGACACTGACTCTCTCTTTAAAGGTGTGGATATTGCAATGAAAAGATTTAAATTTTCCATTCATAATCCTTTGCTTTTTCATGTACACCAGTTGGTTTAAAAGCAAGGCACTATTCACCATAATCTTGTTATTACAAGAGCATTAAGAGCCAAGTGTTCATATCAAACGATAAAATGTTTTTATTGAATATTTTAATCTACCAAAGTAGATACTTACAACATTATAAAATATGGCCATTGATGACATTCAAAATGGTGCTAAAATGCAAAAACTCATCAAAGTTTTGTTTTTTCAGGCACGGGAACCTGCTGGTTATTGGAGTTGCAGTTTAAGTGTGAAGTGATTCTCTTACTCCCTTCCCACATACTCAATGGATGAATTTGTGATTTACCAAATCTGGTGGCAGTTCTGCAATTAGCCAGGAATTTCACCCCTCATCTTTTGTATGAACAAGGAGAACTGAAAAGTTAACAAATAAAACAAGTTTTAAAAGAGCCAGGTTTAAACACCACCTGCTCAGCTGGAAAACATGAAAATGATTAAAAAGCTGTAACAAACCTAATTTTCTCCAGCTGAATCCAATCTGCAGAACTGTTCTTACTGTAGGACACCGTGATGCTGGGATCTGAGTAACTAAATCGACATGAACCCGATCCTGGGAAAGCAATAAAATGAGAAGTGTTACGACACAATGAAGCATAAATGATTCTCCAATAACCACAGTTGCTGACTGTGCCTTTGTCACCTTATCACTTCTCCCCATTTTAAAGTGCTTTGATTGATGATGAAATTTCATGTGATCTGTTGCTGAAGGTAAACACAAAATAATGCATGCTTTATGAGTCAGAAATAAAGTGGAAATGATAAATCACAGCAGTGCCATGTAATCTCTGCAAATTTCCCAGGGGAAGCCAAGTAAATTACTTAACACCCCCAACTGCAGGAAAAAACCCACCATCTAATGTTTAAACAAAACCTTCTTATTAGAGAATAATCCACATAGCAGAATTCACAGGGAAAGCAGTAAAAGACTGTTTTTCATATTATTGTATATATATAAAAAAATCTATAAATAAAAATACAATAAGTGAGAGGAAAATAGACACAGAATTACTTGAGCCAAGAGCAAACGTGCTTTAGGAATTTAAAAGAGCAAAGATGTAACAAAATTAGTTATTTTAAGGTTGCCTGAAGAAAATTAATTAAGAAATCATCCAATATACTCCCTAGATCCTATAATTAATAACAAACACTTGATGCTGATCTGGGAATCTCAGAACACTTTACAAAAATGAACTAATTAAGCCTTATGGCACTCCTGCAAGGTAGGGTAATATATTTACTTTTGATTTATAAAAGGGTGCCTTCTGGGTGTTGTCACAAAAGATGAGTTTAACAATTAATACATGAGGCAGTCAAAATAACACAAAAACAGGATTGAGAAATTCATCCTAGAAAACATGATAAACAACCTGTGTGGTAATTAAACACACTAAAACCACTATTTTTCCTCACACACCAGATAATTCATCCATCTCAGAAAATTCAATGCTCAGTGAAACAGACACATCCTAGCCTGTGCTCCAAAGGTCAAAATTTCGTAAGCATGTGAGATTCAAAGCAGCAGACATCATGTACTTTCCATGCTTAAGAGAAGCAGCTTTCAATTAAACAGCACCTGTGATGGCATCAGGATACCACTGAGTGAGTACCACAGCTTTGCTCACAGTATGAGTACATATTATATGTGCCACAAGTAGTGTGTTAGGTTTATGTGTGTTTCAGATACTTTCATCCACACTGGAAGTTGTGTAAATACATATTTTAATATATGTATAAATCTATACACACTGCTGACAATAAAATACTATCATTTTCGAAACTGGGGTGCTTATTTTTGTAAATGAAATAAATGGCCTGATTAAAAAGGTGTTAACCACTTGTACAAGAGAACAACTTACACATTTTAATGGGAACATATGTCATTAAGCACGGTGCTTGCAGCCCCAGCTCCCCCGAGGCAGTTCAGATTCACAACTCTCAGCCCTACAGAACTGTTTTTCTGCTCTGAGACACACATCACATACCTCTACAGGGGGAAAACCACTCCAAAACATGGGATGAAGTCCTGTCTCTGTAATTTTGTCTGATACATCCACTAGATTCCTGGAAATGATCCACAAAGTTGCTTTCCTCTATCTTTCACTAATGTTTAATTGCAAATAGAGTAACAGATACTTCCGAGCCACTACAGCTGCGTGTGGTATGTTCAGCTGGTCTGACACATATTCTTGCTGTAAAGAGGCACAGAATAATTAATACTGCAAAGGCAGCAGGACTTTGAATTACCAGCTATGTATCCAAAATGACTACAAAGCAACTGTCTGGTTATATTTTACTGACAAGGCATTTTATTTCTATCACATTAAAACCAAATGATGTCAGGAAAAGCCTTTGCGTTTCATATTTGCCCATCTGCTGAGATGGTCTACTTTACTGAGTGGCATCTGCTGTTGGTTCCTACTTCTGTGGAATTTAAGAGTTCCAACCCTTAATCACGCTCGTTCGTTTTATTTTAGAGGAATTCTGTTCAAAATTCAGGGAACTGCAGCCAGTTTGACCTCTTTGGCCAGTCAGAGGAGGTGAGGTAAAACAGCAACATACTGAGTTTTATGTCAGACAGAAATTAAAAGAACATAATCAGTAAAAATAACCAGCAATATGGACTTTATAACATGTGCCATTCCAGTTAGTGCTACAATCAACTTTTGGTACAGTGCTCTTAAACAAAGCTGAGTCCAAATATGCTGCTTAAAAAGGAGAGAAGGCCAGATTTGCCACACAATCAACATGAGAAATGTTGTCTGTTAGATCTGAACACCCTCAATTATGCAATGAAGATCAAAGTTGTTGCTTAAAAGAAATGGGGCTACTCAGAGAGGGCTTTGCAAGGTAGATGTGGCATTTCACTTGTGAGACTGGAAAAAGAGCAGTGGAGACAATAAAAAGAGGGGAGAAAAATGCTGGGATTTATTATTTTTTTAATAAGCAGGGTGGGTTGTATTAAGATTAAAGTTAATTTGGGAAAGTCCTCAAGTAGCAATTACTGGCTGCAATGACAAATGTGTTTTTATCAGTGTTTAAACCCTCTTTATGTATGTTCTTGACTCAAAACATAAGATAGCAAGATTATTTTTCATATACCTATCTAATTCTGCAAAACTCAAACTGACAATTAAAAAAATTAAAAAGTATGTATCTGGTACTTAAATCTTTTACAAAACTAATATACATCCAATATTACATCAAGAATTTCTTCCCAAGAAAAGGGAGGATAGTGATATATGCAACTGAACTACAGGACAGGGTTTACTGAGATGGTCTTGCGAGTCACTGCCTTTCAATATAATTTTCAATATTACTTTAAATATTGCTATTACTTAATACTATGGCTGTTAGTCCATATCACTGTTATTTCAGTAATCCTAAACTACGATTATTTAAAATACAAATCTGCTTTTTGGATGTTTACCTCTAGCTTGACCAGCAAAGCTATATTCTGACTTTCCACAAATAGGTGATCAGAACTCAAGTAGTAATGTCTCAGGAATGGAGCTTGGGAGGGAGGTGTCCTTCCCACTGCTCCCAGAGATGGTAATAGCCAGTTTGTCAGCTCCGAGCAGAGAAGCAGGGGCAGGATATCATGCCACAAATCTTCTCACCTTCCTGTCCTCTGAAGGAAAAGTTGTACATAAAACCTTTTGAATGAGATTAGATTTGGTTTACTTTCTATCAGGAAAGCCCAGGATTTGAGTTAGCCCCGAAAATGGGTAGCAAAACCTGCACAGTGATTACTGTAAACAAGTCTGTGTTAGTAAGCCACTGCATTAGAGAAAAAATGCCGTTTATTTCTTACGATGAGTATGTCACAGCAAACTTGACACCTTGGTAAGGTTATTGCTAGATAAATCTGACTAAGAGTTAGGATTATACTTTCAATATTAAGGGCTTTCATGTGTAATTATCTATTGGGAGCAGGGGGCACTCCAAACCATCCTCTGTTCAAGAACTGCCAGATTTTTTCTTTACATATATACAAGGCAAGCTTGTCCTTGTGTTTCAGGAACAAAGTATTTTTTTCCTTTGGAGTTATTTTACTCCTTTTGATAGTCTTTCATCTGATGTTCACAGACTTCCAAAACTTTCAGAGAAAAGCTAGAGACAACCTTCATGAATTTGAAATGATACATTTGAAGCTCAAACAGCAATTTTGTCTGTTATCAAAAATTATTAGCAGCTTCAGTTATAGAACCCAGCCATTTTCATGTACTGAATATTCTGGAACACTAATTTATTTGGCTGGTGCTTTACATGTTTGGATTTTTTCCCAAGCCAAATTTCAATAAAATAAAATTTTCTCAAAGTTGAGTCCGGGCACCGATGCTAATAGAAGAGGGTTTTGACTGGCAGAGTATGGGATTGCTAAACATCTCCTGACAGCTGCTTTGTTAATTCTGCTTAGCTAAACAGGAAAGAAGGGAAAAGTGTAACATAAGTGTGCTTCTCAGTTGCCTTGCTCCTTGTTTCACAGGACTGGTAACCCATAGCCAGGACCTGACTAGCACTGACCACTCTCAGCGTATCCAATTGAAACAGTAATGGGTTTTGTCTTTTTCAATTTTAGGTTTTGTTAAGCTGATTTTGGTTTCCTCCAAGTCCATCTAAAGTACTGGTGAATATTTTACCTACCTTATTTTTTAAATGTCATGTAGGTAGCATAGCATTTCAGGAGAGGTGTTATGAAGGCACCACATATGAGCTGTTTGTATCCAGGTATTCAGTTATTTCTATCCAGGCTGACAATAGCAGGCAAAATTAATTCTCACTACAGCTTTGCCTCCAACTGTGTCAGATTTACAGAAACCCAAGTCATACAGCTGTTGGTCTCTAAGATTTCTTAACAACATTGATTAGAAACTGGTGTTTTGCTGAGATAAAACTGGGCGCCATCTGCAAGGGAAGCAATATTTTGCTCCTTATAGAGTGTGACATCCTCCGCCTCTTGACAACCTCTTGATAGCTCCTGCGAGTGCTTCCGTGGATAAGCAGATGAGATATCTAATGCTGGCTTTAAGGAGAATGAGTCTGATGGGGGACTGCACAAGAAAGATTCGCACAAAAATTGTGCAGAAGGGTTTCAATTGTGTCCTGAATGCAGTCTGAAAAGCAAAAGGGTGCTGGGAAGAATCCCTTTTATCTAATGTGAGACGATTACTTTTATTAATATTGGTAATGGGATGAATAATGATTAGTGTTTGCTAAGGATTATAATTTGCTGATATCGCTTGAATTAAGACAAACTGGATAGTATCAATTACTCGTGGTCAAATCTGGCTGGCTTGCTAATAGTTTTTTCCAAAGTAATGAACCACTGTTTGGTATAATGAATGCTCCATGGATTCTGGGGTTTTTTTAGAGGTATGTTTATATTGGCTTTTGATCAAGAACTAAATTATTTTAACCATCTTAAAATACAGAATATTTAGCGCTGGATGTACCAGAAGCACTGGCATAAAAATATGCAATGCACTGTTCATTCCATTCTGCCTCTGAAAACTTCCTCAAGAGAAGGTCACAAGAGCATTTTAATTTTTCTTTGAAGTCACAACTTTGAATTTAGTTACAAATGTGATTTTTAATTATGACTTTTAGATCTTTAGACTGTTTTTAACAGCTTTTCCCTGTTTATAGAATGAATTCAGAGTACAAAGAGATATTTTGAGTGTAAAATATAGTCAAACTAAAAACTGTAACAACTGCATTCTGTGTTGTAATCATAGTCTATCTGTTAATGGAAACAAATACTTTTATGGCTGGCTGCTTTTCTTTCCCTTGTGGGGAAAGGATTTTGACTGTCTGTCCTCTTGTATGTTCTGATAAACAATCTGGAATAAATACCTGACACTAGGGAAAAAAATGCCAATGGTGTTTGCCTTTCATAAAAGTCAGACCTACTTTAGCATTAGGAAAAATTACAAATTTTGTAATGCAAAGTCTCAACCATTTATTTTCTGCACATTTCTGAGAGCAGCTAACTTTTGTTCCACTGGCAGATTTAGGCCAGTGTTCCATTTTGGAAATGCTGGGTAGTTATTTACATCTAAATAAAATTAAGGGGCTGATGAGCAGGCTAAAAGCCTCCACTGTAAAACTGTAAAAGGTGAGGAGAAGAATAATTAGTAAATAAATTTGATAAAAATAAATCAGAAGAACTTAGTAAATGAAGTCCTAAAAGTTAATCTGAGGCTAAACTCTAGGAGGATGAGGCCCTGAGCAAGCTGTCCTTGCCCAGCATGTGATCCTGGTGGGAGCACGGAGCAGGTGATCACCCATGGTTCCCTTCCCATCCACCTCCTGCCAGGATTCCCAATAACAGCAGATGTACTTTTTATGAATTAATGCAGCTAATTTCCTTTAGATGAGAAGTCTGAGGAAATACTTATCTAGTTCAACTTCCTCTTAGTCTATTTATATTCAGAGATCTGATGTGCTTCCTGCGCTCACACAAATTTGTTCTCTTCTAATGAACAAGATCAGATCACAAATCATACTGCTTTTTGTGCTGAGAACGTTAAGGAGAGAAAAATAAACCAGGCAGAAAGCTGTATTTCCCTCATGCCAGTTTCCAATTTATTCAGATGTAAAGCTGTTCAGCTATTTATAGTGTCTCTTTCTGAGATACAGACAGCAGGTATGTGCTTGGATAATAAGTCTGTTACCAAATAAATAATTACATGATGCTAAATTTAACCACGTTCTTAAGTGCAGCAACATCATATAACACCTTGCTGAAGGCAAAGTGAGTAAACTCACTTAGACCTGGATGAAATGGACACCCAGGAATGGTAGCTACTGAAACAATAGTGTCATTAATGCTCCCAAAATACTTACAACTGTAAGTATTGTATGTCTGACAAAATAGTAACTCCTGTGTTCAGGAAGCATTTTCTACTGGTGCACCCACATTGTACACTTCAACGTTATTGCTGTTAAATAGTTAATGTCAGATTATGTGGAGATTCTCTAAGGGAGAGGGTGACCTTTCAATGAAGCTGGGCAAAATGTAAATGATATCATCTGAAAGTAGTTCAGTAGTACACTAACACATATCAGTAAATAGATGCTTTGTGTAACTGTGTTTAGCAGCCTGGGCCAGCTGCGAAGGTCTCTAATTAAGAAAATGAGCACCATAAGGTGCTGGTAAGGGTATTAAAATACTGCATTAAAATACATGAAGTTTTATTTAAATCTCTACAGTCAGTCCACTCTAGAGAGGCAGTAGAATTGGTCCCAAGAACTGCTGTGTAAAAGGAGATAACTTGAATATACAGATATGAAAGTCCTTTCCTTGGCTGCTTTAGTGAAATTCCCTGGCACCAAGAAAATCTGGAAAATAATTTTTCTCAAGCCAATTCCGAGCTGAGATGTCTCTCTTTTCTGAAATCATGTGATTGCCTGCCTTTAAATGTATATGCAGGTAGATAACAATTAGTTTGGTAAAAACTGGTTTTTGCAATTCCCGATGGGCTTTTCTATTTCCATCTGCTCTTACTTTTCAATCCCTCACCTGCTGGAGAAAGAGCCAGGGCTGTTTTGCTGATCTGGGGGCTTCTCAGTTCCGCCACCCCCCCCCCTCCCCCCCCCCCAGTAACTACAGATGCTTTGTTGTTTAATTCAAAAATGGACCTTTTCAATCATACAAAAGTGTTATCTTCATACACTGATATGAGCAGGATCAAGATGAGTCTGTCTGTAATCCAGCATTTATTATTTGCAATGACCGATTCCATAATGGCCCCCGTTTTACTGTGAGGTGCTGGCACAGCCACCTGCCCTGGATCTGAATCCTGAGGCTCTTTATCTTTTCTGTTTTCTCCATGTAGTAAATCTTTAATGCTCACATTTTAATTCCCAACAGTGGCTGAGAAGCCCTGGTACAGAAGTAATAAAGACAATATTTCATTGTAACCTTGGGCTAGCCAAAACAACACAAATCATTTTGCCCCAAGGCCATTAAAATGTCTTTCAAATACAGCATCAACTTTAAACCCTGGTTTCAATCTAGGTATTAATACCTAGGCAGCTCCTCTTGTAAAACTTGGCAAAATCAATAAACACCACCTAACATTTCCACATGCTATGTGAAGAGTACTTGATGATGTTATTTACCTGTCTTATTCTTTCACATTATTTGCAATGTATAACCTATGCATCAGCACAAAGGGCTTTTCCACCAGAAAAGGAAAACTGGTAGGTTTCATGTCAGACAAAAGCAAATGGCAATTTGGGTAGCCAATCAAAAAAGTGTAACATTGTTTTATTGGGGGAAAATGGGAAATGAAGCAAGCAAAAGAAATGCAGAATGGTGAATCACACCAATTTTGGTATTGAATTATATTAAATTCTCAAGATCTTCCCAAATGTATAGGAAAGAAATTAAGACAAAACAGCCTGAGGGTTCAAATATTTTTAATGCCCTGCTCTTGTTGCTTAGAAGGGGCAGAATCTAACTCTAGTAACAATGAATTTGTGGCCACCTGAACTGCCCTTCCCTGCTGGTACCACTATCAACACAACTGTATGGATGTGCCATTTCTTCACTGGAAAACTGGTGCTTCCTGGAAGGCACTGGAGAAAGAGAAATTTGTGTGACTGAAGGAAATCATCCATGCAGGTGACTAAAGCGAGGGAGGTGGGGCTCAACATGCCCAAAACATTTGGTACCACAGCTTCCTCCATGAGGTTGTTTTGTGTTCAGCTAACAAGATAATGACGAATTTAAAAGAGCAAGTGCTCCTCCATGCTAAATTCAGAAGGGGTTTATTTTTCATTTTGGTATTTCCCTAGAGACATGTGAGTGAATTTTTATAGCAAATCTGAAGGAAATTTTATCATCTCTATGCAGTTCTGCTGAGGCTATCTCACAAAATGCTATTACAGCATTTGTCAGTCATCCAATAGCTTCTGCTAATTGTAAAACTGACTAAACAAAACCGGAAATTAAGAGAAAATGATCAGCAGTGGCTCTTTCAGCCAAAGCTAAGACCTATATAGCAAAACATGTTTGGACCTGTTCTATCAAGTGGTCTGAATCCAAGCAGAGGATAAACTCCATGAAAACACTACTGTCAATATAACAGCTACCACCAGAACTGAATTAAAACATGAAAAGAACATAAATGATAAATGTCTTCAGACTATTACATGGGGCCATATAAAGTCATTGTTGTTCACAAGGCTGAGCCGAAGTGGAATCGGTTGGGAAGGAGAAGGAATCATCATCCCATGCACATCTCTGCAGAGCCCTCTGGGTGCTGCTCTAGGGGATAGCCTTAGCAGTGAGAGACTGCTGTTTCCTCCACAGAAATACATGGAGCTCAGTGAATCAGCTGCACTATTTATTTTTGCAAGATTATTTTTTATTAATCATGATCTTCTATTTGCTGAGCTTAATAGAGAAGTAATGTGAGTTCTGAAGCAAAAAATCCTATCAGGTAAGGCCTAATCCAAAGGGCACATTCAACAATTCTGATGATGATGCTGATGATATAATAATAATAATAATAATAATAATAATCTGTAGATTGAGCATGCATCAAGGCAAAATACTATTTCCATTATCTACACAAGCAAATAAATTTTATAATTTAATTCTGCAAGACTGCACTGGTAACAAAGGCAAATTGCCACTACAAATAGAAAGTGAAATAAATAAACCTGAAAAAAAAGGCATTTTACTTTGTAAAGGTGATAAACACTATCTATGTTTTGTCTTCAACAACCACCACCAAGACCATTAGGCCATGGATTTTTCTGAGTAAAAGAGCTTTCTTCATAGTGACTTTGATAGTTCAGGGGGAGAAGTAAAGTCTGCTGGTTAATGATTCGCTAACTGGATGTCTTAGGGTGAGGCAGGACATGACATGAAAATCCTCTTGGAATCATTATGTCAAAGATCTGCCTCCAAATCAGTGACCCTTACTCATATGCTAATCAAAAGCAATCAATAGCATTACTTTAAATAGTTTTCTGGATTACAGTCACAGAGGACTGTGAAATCAGCAGCATTAAAAACAGACTGTAAATAAACTAAGCCAAATGGAAATTCTTGGTATGTGTGTTGCACAAACACCTCACCTCTTAAAAAACATGACAGCATGAATGTAAAGTCATCACAGGTAATACAATTACTCTGCAGTTAAGTATAGCTGATGGTCTGATAGATTTTAAAAGCTCAGGAAATTTGAAGTGAAGGTAGAGGTGATTACTCAACCAGAAAATAAAGTTGCAAGAGTGGAAAATGTGTTGAACAAGACTGGAGAAATTATTACTTCTGTTACTGATTTAAGTGATTCTACTGTAAGATTGTGAATGAAATATTTATGCATGTAAAAGCACAAAGTTTGGCATTTGATTTCCTTTTGAGGAAGATAGAAAATGGGGACAAAGTGGGTACTCTAGAATGAAGATCACCCTAGCAACATATCTGCACCCTGAATTACCAGAAAGTCCTGAACAGTTGAATACCAATAGTAATATTTCTCAATAATATTTTAACCATATTAAAACCAATAGATACACACATTTATCCTTGCTATGGGGTTCCATTAGAGAGATACTAAGGGAGATTGATAAACTGCTGGCAGGTGTTGTAAGTGATTGTAAGAGATTAATTTAATACATATGGAACCCTGTATGCAATCCTTGTCAAATGCTGTAATTGACAATTAACTTGGTCATCTGATAGATGTTTAGAGAAAATAATTTGGAACAATGGAAGGTGCAATAGCAATAGATGACAGACAAGTGACTGAAGGATGTTAAGGAAGCTAACAACAAACTGCAATTCTCGGTCAGCCCTGAAATAGTTGGGTGGATGATCATTGTAGGTCCCTTCCAACTGAAATGGTTCTATTCTATTCTACCCCAGAAGCAGCAGGAGAAAAGGGCCATTCTTAATCTACAAGTAAGGTCCAAATGCTTGTGGTTCCAGACCAGTGAGCAAATCACAACATGAGTGACCCATCTTCTGGATGATATCTACTGGGATTTTCCTGAGAGGACAAACAGAGTCCATCTGGCAAAACCACAAAGCATTCTCACAGATTAAAGCCTGCTACTAAAACCTCACTGAAAACCGTTTTTACTGAAGGTTGATGTACTAAATTTGATTCATGTCAAGTCTTTTCTTTAGCAATAGCTAAGGCACTAAGCATATGATCCATACAGCAAAGATGCCTAAGGAATTTCCAGTTTCAAGGCCTGACAGCCTTCAGGCACTGAAGATCACCTTTGCTCATGCACCTTCAAGTCTTTCATGTTAACAGCAAACAATGCTCTCAGAGAGCAGCCCCTTCCTTGCCAGCTCAGTGGTATTATCAGGGTCCACCAGAAGTTTAGGGACAGGCTTTATTATTTTATTTATTGCAGGAAAAGTAATTTTGCATCATATTGGGATTCTTGTAAGAGGTTTCATTCATTAGGATGAGCATATAGGCCAATATTACACATGTGAAATGACCATATTTAAATACTGCAAATCACATATTTGCCATACAAAGGTAGTTTTGAAGGGGACTGAAAATAAGGATTAATGGTTGACTCAAAGTAAAACCTTTGATTTTAGTAGATTAGGGAACCCAATTTTGCAAAAGTTTGTTATAATAGTATTTTAGAAGGGAGAGTCCAAGTCCAAGCTTTATCTTCAAATAAAGCAAAACACTTTTGAACCTGTGTCTATTTCATTGTTTGCAAGACTAATGGTTTGATCTTTAAGAAACAGAGCGGAAGTGCCAAATGTTTGTAATATTTGAAGGTGTGACCTTCTCAGAAAATTAAAAAACCCCCTTCCCCCATAAACCAATTTTGGTTTAATGTGAAACAGTAGGAAGGTTAGATTTTTTTAGAAAAATAGTGGGGGGAGAAGAATTGCTAATTTGCTCTAGTAATGACAAAGGATCTTTGTGACAATGGCACAAAAGTTGAAGGGAAAGCAATTTTTAAAGTAAGGTTTTGCTTTACAAACATTATGTATTTATCCATTATATGATACTGACAAAGTCGTCCTGTTTTCAGAGGAATGTGAAAAAAATTTCATAATAAAGCTGAAAAGTGAGAGGTTTCCTTATCAAGTTATTCTCATTTTCAAATACTGTTAAACAGCCAGAAATTATCTACTAATATTAAGACATAAGGAGTGAGCTATGGAACAAAGTTTTTCAAGGCAGTATTTTCCATTAACAATTTTCATGTTGTGACACACACGGCTCCAAGGAGCACCTGCCCTGGAGGCCAGGCTGAGTGCTGATGTTTATCACAGCATCTTCAGCTCCAGCAGAGGCCCTGCTGAGGAAGGAGGGATGGGAAGCACCTGCCAGTGCTGAACTGCCCACACAGAGCCTGCACAGCTCACACACACCACTGCCTCTAGAGCACATGATGAGGAGAACACCCAAGGAACAAGCATAAGCACAACTTGCACACCTCACACCTTGGCATTGCTCCCTCAAAGGCTTTCCTCTTCTCCCCATGGGATTCTATGTCTCTTTCTTCCTGTATTTAGCTCAGTTGCTAATCTCTCAGTGTTATGAGTCACCTTCCACCACAGTAGCCCATGTGAACGACAGATCATGTTCAGCCCTGGGGAAGGCCAGGGATGTAGCTGAGGGGAAAAGGCTCAGGTTTGGAGTGAGAAATAGAGAATATTTCAGCTAATGAATCAGACTAATGTGGCAGCTGAGTCCAGAGGCTTTTGTGCAATATCCTGCAATTCCCAAGCTGTTGAATCAGATGTTCTGGCCTGAGAGAGCCCAAAGGCATTGTTTTAAATATCTCAATTAACAATCCCACTGAACATTACGGAAGCTGCTAGACATGTCAGTGTTAGGTCTTGGAGAAATGTAGTGATGGATGATTAAGACATTTGAAGTAATCAAAATTTTCTGTACTCTTGGCGCAGAGTGCATAAATGTAAATACCACCCCAGCCCTGGACCAGCTCTGAGTGGATGCTGCATGACAGATGAGTTCCTCTCATTCAGAAAGGGTACTGTACATTAATGTTGTCCTGTGTGCTGAAAATGCCTTACTAATTACATTTTCATCCTAATTAAGCCTTCTTAAGTGCACCTTTTCAACTGCCTTAAAGAACAAAACTACCAAATGTGTGATACATGAAGGAAACCACACAGAATATCAGCTAATGAAAAATTCACTAGTCGGTTACCCTTCCTGACCACAGAGTTCAAAAGGATCTGGAATTTATGGTGAAAGAAGAACCTTCTCTTTTTTACCTTCATTTCCTAGTTCTCTACTGTCTATATACCTGCAAATACAAAATTCCATCTGATAATTAGTGGCAAGAGAAATTAAAGGGTGTGCTCTTTCATGAGGCCAAAGCTATGTGACAGATTTAACATAAAGATACCCCCAAAAGGCTACAGCTTAAGCTATTCCATGGTTGATAGAAAGTGGTAAACATTCTTTTAAAAAAATGGCAATTCCCTTGGATCAATCCCTAAAAAGGGTTATGATTAAATTGGACGTTTGGGAATGAGCTGGAAACTGGATTCTAAAGCCAAGTAGTGCTGAGCTCAGCAGCAGTCCCCTGGCTCATGCTGGCTTCTATCAGTTACAAAACCAATCTGCATTGTATTTCAAACTCAACACAGGCACATGGGGAAATATGATACATTTTCAGCTGGAGACTGAAATTTGATTTACTTGGATGTGCATCCACCCCTCTCCTGCTCCATCATACTGAGGACTTTACTGGTTCCTACTGGTACGGGTTCAGGTATTCTTAAGATATATTCATGACAATCCTGCCATGTAGAGTATTTCCTGCTCAGCCTTTTCTTACCCCTTTTTTATTTGACCTTTTCCATCTGATAGGCACAAATGCTCCTAGTGAAATATAAAGTCTCATTTTGAAACTTCTGGGAGCCTGCACCCTTCTGCAGTTCACCTGCAGCAGATACCAGGCACTGGGCTGTGCCAGCAAACATACACCTACCAACCCATTCACCTTACCCTGCTGTTAACCACCCTGGGTCACTGCAAAAATAATCCAAAGAAGATTTCTGTAAATTTTCATGGAAAGTGAAATGCCTCCATCATTGCAAACTTGCAGCTTTATAGAGGTCACATCTCCTTGTGCTTCTGCCAGTGAGCAACACATCCCAGTGTACCAAGTGAGCTGCTACCCTTCCACTCTCTGAATGAAACTGCAGGGCAGCAACAGGATGGTTTTCATCTGAGGCACCCAATATTTATGCAGTAATTCAGTCAAGGATTGGATACATTTTTCTTTTTTTTTTAAACCAGTAATTCAAAATAAAAGGATGGATAACCGGTCCTTAGATATATTAACATTGCAGTCAGTTGCAGGTACTGATGACTTCAAATACCCCAAAGAACAACTTAAGGTAAAAAGCAAATTTAAATGATGTATTTCTGAGCCTTCTAGGATTTTGATGTCCAATCCATTAAAAAACCCAAGGTGTTTGCCAAGCTACATGATTGTTCTTATTTTCAACTGAGATTTCCAGAGTTTAATCACAAGTCTCTTGAGATACTTTTGGAGAATTACTTTTTTAAAAATAGGAATATGATTTGGAAACACATGTCCAGGGTCCACAGAGGAAGCAGGCTACATTTCCTGCTTGCATTTTTATTGAACCATTTATATCAAAAGAACATTTTTCCTTCCGATATTGAACATTGAGATACGAGTTAACAAATTAGGTGTGTTCCAAATTTCCCCTCAACCCAAGCCACAGCCTCCACCATAATTTATAGCCACAACTGCACAGTGAAATGTGTAATAACTCACAGCATTCTAAGTAATACAGCATACAACCATGCTGTTGATAATGTGGACTTAGTAGCATTTACTCTTCATCTGCCCCACCTATTCTCTTTGTACAAATGTGTTAAAACCAGCACTGCCTAGGTGTAACTTGGAATGTATCAGGGGGGTTAATGTTAAAACCCTTCATTTTTTATTTAGAAACCATAATCACACTTCAGAGAAAGAGCAAGAAATTATTGTGTTAAACATCAGGTTATAAAATAGGGGAAAAAACCAAAACTCAAACATGGCTCATCAGAGTATCCACTGGAGTTTTTCATTTCCAAGATTTAAAAGACTATCTCCATATCAGGAGATGAATAAATACACTGCAGTTTGAAAAAGATTTATTTAATCCCTCATGTTGAGTGTAACATCAACCAGAAAGGTAACCCTAAATTGTAGGGCCATTTTCCTTTGCAGAAATGGCTTTTTGCCCTTTCTCGGGTGAAAGAGTAATTTAAACTTACCAAGGGAAAATTGAAGGACGGATGCAGTAGTTGTGTTAAGGCCAGTGGTGGTCTATGGGAAGAAAAGCAAATAGTTTTGTTAGATCAGCAAAAGAATACATTCATCGCTTGTTTTTCTTTGAAAGCATGGAAAATGTCTAGACACCTACATCTCCAGTGCACAGGACTGTTAATCACGAGCCCTTTCAGGGTGAGTGATCATGGACATTTTTGTTATGTCATTTTGATTATTGAAATCTCATCATATGTCAAAGCCAGAAATTTTTTCCACCATACTAATGTCTACAAAAAACCCCACATTTTTATGCAACACTGGCATTTGATCACTGTTTAGAAGATTGAAAAAATGAACTCTGTGGTCTATGGTCAGCTTAGTGTAAATCTGTACACGTGGAATGGTTCTCACTTTTCCCAGTACAGAACAAGGACTAAAAATGATCATAAATAAATAATAAAAATAACATTAAGTAAACCTAAAATAATGAAACATTAGGAGGAAACAACAGAACTTAAACCTTACACACCAAAGCAAACAAAAAACCTTGGTGATACTATATGGTATGTACAGTGAAATATTGTAGCAGCAGTTACCCACTGCCGGCATCCAGCCAAGACCTAGAAAGAGACAGAAAACACCAGCAGCTCACCCTATACTCAGAACACCACCTTCCTTTGAGGCCTCTCTTTCTCCCTTCTTCGAATGCCTCCATATTTCAGTAGTTCAAATTAGAATAGTTCTCCTAAAAATGCTATAAAATGAAAAGCCCTAGTGTGTTGTGAAGGACACCTAATTCTTTTCAATCTATTTTGAAAGTTGGATTTAACAATACTTCTACTTAAGCAAGGTATGCTATGGTGGTGATGCAGAAGAGCAAAAGGGACTGGACTTCTTCCAGTACCAGTGCACACCTAGTTGAGGTATTCATTAAATGATGCCTCTGAAAATAATGGATGGAGATCTGCATGAGTTGGCATGAGGTTTTGGTGTGTTTTGTTTCTTTTCTACATACTTATTACATACACAAAAGAATTTCTTATAAATATTAAGGAATGGGATCATCACTGAAATGCACTGAAGATTAGCTGATAAAAAGACTACATGTCCTAACAGGTAATTTTAGTTTTTAAACAAGAATAGGGATGCTACATGTACATAACCCCTTAAAAATTCAGTCACATTCCCATTTAAGTAATTCTGTCAGGATCAATTCGGTATTAGGTATCACACTTATCATGCCAAATAATAAATTGCTTTCTGATTTGAGTTGAGAGCACCTATTATATTAGTTTTCATTCAATTAATTATGTTGTGCAAGTCATAATTTGAAAACAAAACCTTTATTGAGGTTCAGTAGCTCATATCACCAAGAAATTAAACATATCAGTTATCACAGAAGAGGCATTCATGTAGACTTAGACTGTGTTGTGAATCATTTCAGCAAAGCTTTGGGAAAAAGCATTAGACTTACTAAAAACTTTTTGCAAAATTCTGCATAGGACTGCTTAGTTCAGACACTGCAGAGAGCATGGTAGGGAGCCTTTAGTAGATATTTTCCTTTGCTTGCAACATCTCTGATGCTACACACCTTTCCAGGATTTTGCCAGCTGTAAATTCTCACCAACAGACAGAGACAGTTGGTATTAAAAACCCTCTGCCTGCAGTAACAGGTGGCTATTGGAAATCAGAAGAAAAGGAGGAGGTCAAGATAGCAAACCAGCAGCTGTTAGAGCTGTTGATATATTTTGCAAATGCAACTCTTCTTGACTAAGTATTTTAAAGCAGTAATTAATGTATTAGGAGCCATTAGCAGGAGCAGAGATTTAATGGTCCATTTCAAGCAGGGACAGAATAGGATTAATGAAAATCATGGAGAAATGAAACAGGTTTTAAAATTTGTGACAGAAAGAGATATGTTGAGAAATTGCCAAAACAACTACAAATGAGAAACGGGTTGGTTCTAAGACAACAGGTATGTCCATACTCAAAAATAAAACTAGATCACACCTCTGGCCTGAACACTGTCTTGTGCTCATCCATAATGTTAAGCCATTAGCATGTTCCTGCAGAAGAATTTGATTTTTCTGCAACACTGCCATAAAAGTTATAGATACTTTAATTTTTAGGCTGGTAACTGATTATAAGCATGACGATTTTTTCAGCTGATTATTTAATCACACCACTTTGGTATCATAAAAAATTTTTTTCCAAATTCCTGATGCCACAGTAGTGCTACTTTATCACACAGGTGACAAATACAGTCCAAGACTGGATTTTGAAGCCAATTCCTGATTGCTTAGGATAGTCTAAATTGCTAATCAGCAGGGAGAAGACAGCTAGTGAATGACAGTTCAAAACCCTGGGGTCTGGGACCCTGGGTTTGTTAAATGTCATAAATAGATTTTTTTCCAAGTAGTGTTACCTGTGCTCAGTACTACAACTAAAAATGTAAAAAATGGAAAATCATCCTAGTGGTGTGACTTCCCTTTTGCACAGGACATAAATGAATGCATGCCTTCTCAAGGCAGTTAGCAAAGCCTAGCATATTCAAACAGGATGCAAAGTAGCAGAGAGGCCATTTAACATCCCTGACAGGATTCCCTGGCTGGGGCTGGCTGCGAGGGAAATTCTCCTTTCTCTGTAAAATCTCTAAATTAGTTTTATATGTGTTTATGACTTTTATGCACCGCATCAGCAATATCTACATTGCATTTGTGTAATTCTGGTCCCAGTGAAGGATGTAAAATTAACAGACTTGCTAATTGTTAAATGTTAAAATGTTAAATTGTTAAATGTGAAATGTTAAAATTTCAGACTTGTCAGTGTCTGAAATGAAGGGAAGATGCCTGGCCAAAACCACTTCTGTTTTATGGCCCTCTTCCATGTTTGCTCTTCAAATAGCTCTAATCAGCCTCTCCCTCCATTCAGAAGACTGTTGAAAACATGAAAATTAATTTTGAATTACATGGGCTTTGATCTGGCCTTTTAATTTTTCAGTTCTTCCAGAACTCCCCTTTTATGTACATTATTGCAGCTAGCTGCCCAGCATCAGCATGTGGGCATTGGTTTATGTATTGCAATTCATTTTCCACACCCAGATGACCCCGAGTTAATGCAAATTGTACCATGTTGTTTCTTACAGCAATTTTATGACCAAACTACTCCCCAACAAAATTAATTCTGTCCCATTCATCATGAGTCAATCTGTTACATACACTTCTCTGAGACTGGCAGGTGCTTGCTCCAGGCTGCATTTAAGTCTGTAGGATGCATTGTTCGCAAGTGATGTTTTACAACCAAATTAACATTTGTCAACAGGGACAAGAAAAAACAGGACAAGACTAATAAAATAATAAAAGAGACATGAATCCTGTCTCTATTTAATTGTTGGATATAAAAAGAGAATGATGCCAGTTTGACAACACAGTTCTATGTCCTTGACTTTTCAGTATTTCAGAGATACTTTAAATGACTTGGATGCATGCTGGATCAAGAGACTGTCCCTTGCAAACTATTGCAATAACCTTTGGTTAGCATCTACCATTTAAAACACTGGGATGTTCCTGGGAGCATTCTATGGGCTTATCACCTTGCTCAAGAGCCTCTCTGCCAAAAACTGAACTTTCAAAGTACACCAACATCTCTGCAGCTGACATGCTTCATAGCCTGCAGCCCGAGCCCCAGCAGACGAGGCAGCCTTCACTTACCAGCTCTCTGGGACCGTATGGCTCGCAGAACGTGGCAGCGTTGCCGTGCATTATCACTCCGCAGTGCTCCCCAACCTCGCAGTTACTGCACTCAGACCTGCAGGGAGAGCACACCGTGTTCAGAGTGGAAACCAGAGACTGCATGTTTGAGACTGCTGGAAACTGTAAAATCAGACCGCTGTGTCTCAGTGCTCAAATTGGATTGTTTGTTATCATGATGCTGAACAAAGGTCGGGCAGCTGTAAGAATGATCCACTAGATCTCCCTCTTGTGAAAGGCCCTGGTGAGTTAGTACTTGCTCTCTGCAAACTGCCCCTCCTCTAAAGAGGGATGTCCCTGCTCACTGAATGCGAAACATCTCACCATGGGAAACCAAGTTGAAATCTTACATGTATAATTTACCCTGAAGCTACTCTTCTCACAAAATCCTTGTGAACATTTGATTTACCATATGTAAACCCACCATCATGGAGTTACCATAAAGAACAGCTGAGGACAAGGGGCTGGGATCAGCCCCTCTCCTGCTTGCAGGGTTGTTTCCCTAAAAGTCGGGCTTGAGGCTGCAGTGTGACATGGTACTGCTGTTGCTTCTATTTGTATTTGTCATATCCCATATTCCTAGTAACAGAGTTGCCACTCTGCTCACCTTTTAGGGGAAAAACTATGAAGAAATATTATGAGAGGCTTGTAAGTGCTGCAGAGACAGGTAAGTACAGTACACCTCCCCTGATATTTCTTAATTTAATATGAAGGACTTTGTGGGCAGCCTGACTCCAAAATACAGGGAAAGGGCTGTCTCCCCCACCTTCTAGGATCAGGGTATCAGATGGACCACATTTTCAAAAAATATTGGATATACTCCTGGTCCCCAACAAGCTTCCTGCAGTAGTGATGACCAACATTGCCTTTTGGCACCCAAAGCTCAACTTAAACATCAAACGTACAGGGAAATATTTACTCCAGAAAAAAAGTCAGACACAAAAAAATATTTGAGTTGTTTTACCTGTATGAGTGTGCCAATGAAGTAATTCAGCAATTCACATTGATAGCATTTAGGATTTTGGATTTAAGCACCAAAATAAAATATTCCAATAAAGTAATATAGTTCCAATCAACTTCAGTGAATTAATATTTACTTATAGAAGTCACAGTGAGCAAATAATTTTGTTTCTCAATAAAAGGCAAGAAGAGAGCACGTGAGTGAATAAAATGGTACTTTCAGAGAAAGCACAGAAGCAGAGTTCACAGAGGACATGTTTTATTGCTATCTAAATTTCACCTGATCCCAAAGTTCTGACAACTGAAGAGCAGAGGGACAGGAACTAGAAGAATTCCTGGAATTCTGTAGGATTCTGGCTGCTATAAAAATTATTTTCATTGTCTGCCTCTACATTTTTGAATTTTATAGTGGAGCATCTACCCAAACTCTTGATATGTGCAAGGAGACAGACAAGGCAGGAAAACTTTGCCATGAATACTTTGTAGGGACCACTTAGTCCTTCCTGAAAGATCAGGTTACATAATCCAAGGGGTATTTTAATTCTGCATCTCTCATATTTCAATGAATAAAAAGTGATTCATCTGTTCTACTTCTGTAACGTGGTCTAGGAAATATTGTCTGGAAATCCAGAAACACTGTCCTGCTAATACAGCAGTTTCATCATCGTTTGTCTTTTCTAGGATGACTCCTCTCATACAAAATTGAATGGCTGTTAGTAATCCTGATTCAAACCTTTGTGCTCCCTTTGAAATGCATTACCTTTGACAATAAACTGCTCATTAGCTTGACAAGAATGCATGAAGAGCAAGATAATTGATCTGCTGTTCCTCAGATCATTGTCGTAGTACTACGTGTTTAGAAATGATCCAGTTTGCTCCTCTCCTGGTGCAGACAGGAAAGTTAATTTCTTTTCTATTTATACAAACAGAAGACAGTATTTGCCCTGGCTGGGTGCAGATTTCTGCATTATCTTTCTCACCTGCCTGGTCTAAAATCTTAGCAAATTAAAATCACTTCAACTCTCTCTTCACAGCTGGTCCTTGCTGCCACTGCTGACATGTGTCACATTTATCAAGATGACTTCTCTGCAGACCTGCCATCACTCTCATCTCTGGCTTAGAGAGTCTCACCTCTCTCTGCTATTGTTCTTCACTTTGCTGAAGGGGAAACATCTGCTGTTTCCCCACCCCTATTTGTCATTTCTTTTCCCTCTACAATACCTGAGTATGTGGACATTATATTGACTGATGTCTTTTGTGATGTCTGAACCATAAAGAAGATAAACACCTCAAACTGCCAAGAGATTTTTAGACATAAATCTTTCTGAAGTTTAATCCCACAGTTTTAGTGCAATTTGGAAACCACTTTAGGACCTCTCTCTCCTGTCACAAAGCTTTCCTCAACCTCTTTGCCACTGGAAATATCACTGTACCTGTACATTTCTCATATGCCATGAAGAAGTGATGACCAAGAGAATCTCTATTTCTTATTGATTGATTTTACATGCTCAGCTATTCTTCATATCATCTTTGACAAGTGTGCCTTCTCTAAGTGACTGCTGCTTGGCTTTGAGATGAAACATGACATCAGATTGGGAAGGAGAGTTTAGCCAGCAATACACTTCTGTACAGGCTCTTTCTCTTTTAAATGTACTGAACCCCCTTTTTTCTACAGTTCTACTATGAAAACTGTTTTATACAGAAACATACATTAATGCCAACATTTATTCTTTACTAATTTATGCATCTTCTTAACATTAAATCATTTATCATCAGTTTAAACAGAATTTTTTATTTTTACATTTGTTCTTGTTTGGCCTGGTTTAGCTCTTATATAGCACCTTTTTTTATACTCTCCACTGCAGTTTTATGAGGTTACATGGAGGCAAGATGGTCACAGGAACAGGTGCTCAATGGCCTAGACAGTCTTCTTCACACCACACATATTGGACCTCTACTCCTCCAGCCATTCCCTGGCAAGCAGTATATGGTGCAGATTCCCTTCCCATACTGAAGAAATCAGTTACTTCCATGGCTCCTGAGCTTTTTGATCTAACAGTGTCCTGTCAGTTTTCAGAAAGTCTCATGGACACTAATCACCTGTATTATTGTGCTTCTAATTAAAAAATGCACTAAACATTACTTTCTGGTTAGTTCCACAAGTCAACAGTGACTGGCTGAGCATGGGCATTGGTGCTGCATTTACAGTGGTGTGGGAATCACTTACCTACCTTCGCTTCCACAGCTAGTACGTCAGATATTTAATATATTGGGCATTTATGATTGTGTGAAGCATATTTGTTTCACAAGACTAGAAATCTTTGTAACGTTGGCAGCAAATAAAATCCAAGAAATGAGGAAATCTTTGCTTAAGTAAGCAGACTTCTGCCTATGGGTTGGGGACTTTGGAAATGACCATATTCTGACATGACTGGACACTGGAAGAAAATATGAGTTGGACAAACCACACAAGAAAATCCTCAACATGTGTGGGTTCCCAAGAAAATGAGAAAGAGGAGACATGCTCCCATTCCTGCATTCCCAGCAGAGAAATCCTCCTTCTTTTTTCTCCTTATGTGTCCACTCCTGTTGCCCCCTTCTCTCCCTGTCCCTTTCCCACTTTAGCAATTTCTCCTGTTTTCTTTCAATCACCAAATTTTGATTTAGGTTAGGAACTGTGGTGCTGTGATTTTTCTTTTACAAAGAGCCTTATCCCAACCTTCCCCTTCTCTTCCTTCTGCAGCTCCAAAAACACTCGTAGCCGCTCCTCCCCTGTTTCTGAGCCTCCAAAGAAACAGATGGCTGCTGGGAAGAATGTGTCTTTTAATGCATTTGAAAGAGCAGAATTCCATAAAAACCAGGCAGTCACTCTCAAAATCATAGAGTGCCCTTGTGCAAAATACTTATTTGATGTGAGGCCTGTCCCAGCAATGGAGTGACACACAGGCTCTGCTGGGAAACATAAAATTGGACACACAGAGAGGCTATAAACTGCTTAGCTGGTGCACTTGGATGGTACATCTCTGCCAGAGCTGCACATGCCAGAAGGGGAATCAGGAGGAGTGGGAAAATATTCATCGCTTCCAAGCCAGTGTTATTTAGGATTTGGGAAGAAAAGATTGCAGGAAAACACAAACACTTCTCTTTTCATCTGTACACAAATAATGGCTTCAGAAACGATAAGGGTGGCTCAGTGTAAGTGGCCCCATGGCACGGCCCTGCTGGGGTGTCTGCACACACGAGGCAGCTGCTCCGCACAGACCAGACTGAGCAGGGCTGGAAATACTGCTCCAGGACTCACTGCAATTGTTTGTGATAAAGATGGGATTTTAGCAGCTGCCAGGGGAAAAAATTCAATTTTGGGGTGGATGGCAACAACTGTTAATAATTCCTGATTTTACTCCCACTAGACAATCAAATGAGAATGAGCTTTCTGCCACTAAGCGGGTCTTCACTGGAGGCAGAGCTACTGCAGAAATCCTTTGTGCAGAAAAGCTCACGATAGCTCATTATGGTTTTCTTTTATTTGTGCTACGTGTCTATTTAGCACTGCTGAAAATGCTGGCTTTCTGCTTTTAAGGGAAAATCTGTTTCAGGATTGTGGTGAGTTTTGGGACTCTCTCCCAGCACCCACCTCTCTGCACTGACTCACCAAACAAGGTAGGCAAAGTTTATTCCAGAGAGACCAAATCCAAATCCTGGGGAAAAAAGGAGCAGAAGACTGGGGGCTCTTTTAGTCTGAAATTTCTCTGCTGATTCTTCTATAAGCAAGGATGAATTTAAAGTTGAGAGCAATGGATAAATAAATTATGGAGGCTCCCAACAGACAAGCCCTCTGCGAGTTATGAGGCATCTGCAGGGAAATAATGCCTCTTCTCATTTCTTCCCACTCAAGTCCATTTAACACACTGCTGCTAAAGCTATCTACCTTGGCAGCTATTCTGCAACCCATTAAGAGTCCTTTATCTGTTCATACCCATAAAGAAAGAGGGGTTTTTATGTTGTAGTATTGCAGGTCCTTAATGCCTCTAGTCCAGAAAAACATTTAAAGAGCTGATACAAAAGGAACAAAAGGAGCAAAAATTGTAGGCATGTATTAAAAACTATTAAAATGAGTATGTACGAAATAAAAATATCCATAAAATTCTGTAAACTACAGCATCTTTGCATGAGATGATTAAGCTATGAAAGACCTGCACAGATGGGAAGTTGTGGCAGTCCTTAATAAAAAGGAAAATTAAGTCAAATGTCACAGAACAAATGTAATAACTAACAAATGTAGGTAAGTGCTAAAATGCTCATCAAGGATTTATTTGGACAAGATAAACTAACCCAGTAAAATATTTGTGTGTCTTGTATGAATTAAAACAATAAAGTTAGTTATATTTATGAAATAGGATTGGAAGAAATAGAAAACTCAGAAACAATCTTATACACAAAAAGGAGGCTACAACCTTCAAAAGTTCGTATCAAGACCAAGAGATGGTAATTTATCTGGGTGTTACATACTGTGTATATACACTCACTATACAGAATAGAATCAGTTTTGTACAAAGAAAGATGTGTAACTTCCTCTTCTGTGACATTGTACACATACATCATATGAAACGGTCCTCTACCTCTGTGATCAGTGTGGTGCTAAAATTACTAATATTTAGGATTCAGAGGTCTAAGAGTTATCTTTGCTAAAAGAACACTCCTTTTGCCTAAAAGCTAACAGTCTGCAACTGTTTCCAACTCCCCTCCTCTGAGCTAAGGCAGCACCGGGGGGTCGCTCCTGTAGGCTCCACCAACAGTCATCTCTCCATATTGTCCTGTTATTTACTGTTGGACAACTTAGGACTGTGGCAGTGACTTAAGGAGTCCATCCATCCCAGGGATGGATATTTCACTATATTAACATTGAAGTGATTATTTTTCCTCAGCTCTTCACTTGTTTTCTGAACCAGTGCATGGGTTGGGTCTCTGCAATCACTTGGCAGAGAATGAGGAAGCAGAGGGAGAAATGAAGTCTGAGAGCTCTCTCACTACGGTCACAGTTCATAAAGCTGCTGCCTGACCTGTCCTAAGCTGTACTTGCCTTATTGTGCATGTGAGTGTTGAGATTCTTCTATAGCACCTACTGGTTAAAGAATGATAACATCTTGTGCTGGCTGTTTCAGACATAGACTGTGATAATATGAGTGACCCTATTCAGGAATCCCCAAAACTCCCAAACCCTAGCAATTGGGAGTTGCTACATAGAACTTAGAAGGGAAAGGTTTTCCTTCTTATACAATACAAAAGATTTGAAAAAGTGTGCCTTTCATAAAAAAAAGGGAAAAAAAATTCAACCTTAAACATTTTCATAAAAATTAGACAGAGGTATTTAATTCAGTTGGGGGTTTTGGGGGGGTTCTCATGATTTTTTTAATCATTTGGAAACACTTCAGTTTGGAAGGAATTTTTGCTATAGTTAGCTTCACCAAAAACAGGTACAACATAAAATTAAAAAAAAATTTGAAACAATAAAGTTTAATTATTGAAATTCTTCTCCTTTTTTTGATGAAAAGCTGTGTTTTCAGGAAACCAGAATACTCATTCATAAATATTCACTGAGCTCAGCTCTAGTCCTTCTATTTTTGGATTAGTTAAAAATTTGAAATCAACAAGAATTTGTCACCCACTTCAATGGGCTTAGAATTTCTCAGTCCCTCATTAATAAATTAATTAATAAACCAAAATGTTTAGGTCCTAATGAAGCAAACCCACACTTAAGTTTATACTCCACTTCATTCAATAAATATAATGTTTTCATTTGCTCAAATGCATGTAGAGGAGCGCAGAAGTCTGAAACTCACCACATGGTAGGATTCAATTCTTGCTGATGGTAAGAGTCAAAGTCATCTCGTAAGATAATGCTGTCACTGTGCATTTCAGCTGCAAAGAAAACAAAACAGTACATGAAAAATAATCCAGTGCAATCATCCCATGCTTTCTAAATATTACCTTAGCTAGGGTTAAAGTAATGCATTGTAAAATCTGCTTTTTAGGTTATTCTAGTTATAAAACCTGTGGTTTCTTAGTTACAGGGTTTTTTGCTTGCTATGGATCATAGTATCACAAAAAATTAAGAAGTGCCCCCATCATGAAAGTGTGATGGCTATGGAAAGATGAAGTCACCAAGTACATAATAAATCTTTTAAGAACTTTTGTTCCAAATTGATGGTTTTCTGAATGTTTAGAAAAAAATCCTTCCAAATCCAGATTTTGAAAACACGGGAACAAGAATGGATGAGAAGTCCTAATGAGTCCTACAGCTCTTATAGTCAGGGGATGCATTCTGAAAATTCATACGCAAAAATCCGTGAGCTCATTGGAATTTCTCTGCTGCTATCGGCAGACCTGGCAGTAAAGGCCAACTCATCTGAGGAACATAAACTGTGAGTTACATTATGCAAGTATTTCTCACCACTGTTCTGCAAACTTTGGACTCCAATATTCCACCTAGATTTACTGTCTCATTTATGTATGAGGACCAATAAACTCACTTAAAATCCCAAATCTTTGGCACCTGTGATTGTATTAGACAGACCCTTCTCTACAAATACTTCCACTAAATGAATGAAGTAACCGTCACTTGCTATTCAAACTAAGCAAGAATGCCAGAATCTGTCCTGGACTAATCAAATTGCAGCACAAGGGTTGGTGGGTGCAGGGATGGAGAGCAGGAGCAGCAGTGCCTTGCTCTGGGGTCCACCTTGGAGGTGCACTGGCACAAAATCTTCCTCACAGTAATGTTGCTCTGGTGTGAGGTGCTGTCCCACACTGAGGGTTATGGGTCATAGAATCAGAGAATGGTTTGGGTTGAAGGGGACCTTGAAGACCATCTAATTCTAATGCCTCTGGCATGGGCAGTGACACCTCTCAGATTGTTCAAAATCACATCCAACCTGACCTTGAACACTTCCAGGGATGGGGCATCCACAGCTTCTCTGGCAACCTATTCCAGTGTCTCAGCACCCTTACAATAAAGATTTTCTTCCTGATAGTTAATCTAAACCTGCATTCTTTCAGTTTGAAACCCTTTATTTCCCCTTGTCCTATTACCACAAGCCCTCGTAAAAAATTCCTCTCCAGCTTTCTTGTAGCCCCTTTAAGCTTTAATGTCTCTCTGAAACCTTCCCTTCTCCAGGCAGAACAACCCCAACTCTTCCAGCCTGTTTTCATAGCAGGGGTGCTCCAGTCCTGGTTCTCATGCAAACAGATGCTCTAATGCATAACTAGGAAAAAAAGCCCTGCAGCATGGTATACTCACACTGCAAGGATTCAAAGGCAATAAAGAGCAATAAAAATCACAATGAAGAAACAACTAATCAGAATTAGACACAATTCAATTCATTTTATACGAATCTCATTTTTATTTGAATTCCTCAGACCTAGTTTCATGTGACCTTACAGGTTTTTTATTATAATAAAATCAGTGATTCTGATTTTAAGTAGTAAGAATGATAAATCACCTACCTAGGTGAGGATGTAAGGGAGCTTCTGTTGGGGCTGTGGAAAACAAAGACACATGCATGAATATCTGCTATGATCAGGGCTCAATTGCAGCATTAAAAATCGATTCAGCTTAAAACAAATTGTACAGTACATATTCTCTTAAGTCAGTTATCCCGATAGCTTAATTGTGAAAAACATGATAGACCCCAAAAGTTTCAAAAATATAATAGGAAAACTAAAATAATTATTCTCTTGATTAAAATAAGCATCAAAATAAATGAAAGTCAGTACTAGTTTTACAGCAAGGTAAAAAGATCACTTCTAGTCTAGAATTATGAGATATTATTAAAAATAATTTGGCTTGGGGTTCAAGGATTAACAAAGAGAGTGGGAATTAGGCTGAACAAGAGAAATAGTCTCGGGGTGGCAAAAAATGCCACGCTTTGATTTTTTATACTGCACTGAATATTTTACTGGGCATATTATTGGGGGAAATAATCCAAATATTCCTAGGGCAACAAGTAACAGATTGACTCTGTAAATCATTGTATCAAACACTTCTATCAAAGCGTGTTTTTGCAGGCAATGCTGATCAATTCCCCAGTAGGTCTCTGTCTCCCAAGAAACAGCAAAATGTTGTAAAGACATACTGCATGAGGAGCATGTGTGTGAAATGGCACAATTTTATTAAGTAATCTTCTACCAAAAATTTGAGAGGAGTCTTGGTGTAGCATTACACAAATGGAACCAAAATGGATCTGAAAGGGCACAGTGACATAAAAATATATGGAGAAGTCTAGAGACTGGCTGCACAGTGTGTTAGATACTCCGTGGCAGCTACACCCATAGCCTTGCTCGACCTTAAATCCAAAGTAAGTTACATCTCTTTCATGGAAGCCAAGTGGGTGCATATAACCAAAATCCTGGGAAGCAGCTACCTATTTGTCTATCAGTACCTCAGCCATGGATCTATATTTCCAGCTGTATTTTGGGCTTTGGTAAAAAAAAAATCCCAAAAAAAAGACAGATTATTTGAAGCCAGGATTCATTTGATGATTCTGTGTTTTTCATTGGGCACTGACCTAAATTTTATCACTACTCCTGATTTCTTCAGCATATTTGCAATAAAATACTGAAGTACTGCAATTTCTGTCATAACATCTGACAAACTAAAAATAGATTAAAAATAAACATGAAAATGAATGCAGCAATCTGTGTAGAGCTCTCACACATAGTCATCTGAATAGAAAGTCCAACACAAATCTCAAGAATTTTGTTTTTCTCTTCCTGCTTACTCCTTAAACACTGAGTTTGCAAGGAGGCATGACAATCTGTAATGAAATTGCAACATTTCATGGGAAGTAGGTGATGAAGACTGAACAGTCAACAACTGAGGTATCAGCAGACCAGAAAATGATGGCAAGCAATCTGGATTTACTTTAGACAGAAAACTTTGACTTAACTGACTTACAAATTAGAAGACTGACATGTTTTATACCATCCACTAACCTGATAAGTATATACATACATGTATATACATACATATCTCTACTAACCTTATGTACATATATACGTGTGTGTGTGCATACGTGTGTGTACACACACATACATATATATATATATATGCACACACAACACTGAAAACTACCACTGAAAACTTTACTGCAGCTGAGAGAAAAGACCTACTTAAGAGTCTGTTGTTGTTTCAGAAATCTGAAATCTTTTTTCTTTTTTGTGGCTAACTCACTCCATTTTTTATACAAGAAGTTCACCCATGCTGCTTTTTCTTCCCTAGCAGAAATGCCAATAATGACTCTAGCAATGGCCAAGACCTCTCATCACGATGGTACAAAATCTGGAGAAATACAACTATTGCATGTTAAGCTTGGCACTATCTCCAGTATAGTGCTGGATTGCACTGGTGAATCCTACAGTGGAAAAGACTGAACTTGTCCATTGCAGCCCCAGGTGTTGTTTTTCTCCATGGGAATGTGTAAATTTCACCAGAAACCTTTTTAAAATTATTTGTACTGAAGAAATGGACTGAACTGGATTAACTGAATTATTTCCCAGGTTGAGCAACACAAACTGTTCTGGATTTTGACAGCAGGAAAAGAAGCACATTATGGCATGGGATTTGTAATGATCCTGATGTTGTAACAGGCTAGGTTCAAAATAAAATCTCTCTTTCTGATGTTCTGCATAACCCCTTTTCAGTAGTTCCAGAGCAGTACTGAGGGGTGATCTGCTGTGAACACAGGGGTGGCTGAGAGCCACCTATGAGGAGCGTGGTCATGTCAGGGCACATCATGGGCAGACTCATCAGTTGCCCAATCAAATTTCATTGGCCTTTGAAAGTAACTCAACTGAAGGAGACCCCCTGCTCCAAGGAGAGCAGTTCAGACCTCCAGATGAAAACGAAGGACTGCAGTATCATTCATTCCAGGTTGCTTGTCATGGCTCTTTGGAAGACACTTTCTGTGGAAAGGGCTCCAGCCAAGGATACACACAATCATTGATGACACTTTCTGAAATTATTATGCAAAATTTCAGCATTCAGCAAAAAGGCACAGGTATAGCACAAACTTGGCATCTTTACATTTGCAAACTCTTTCGACTTCACCATTATTTAATAAAACTTGATGTTTATGTGATTAAACTATACAGAATTGGGATCTGAGATTTTTTCCTGAAACAGCTCTTCCACTACATGCATAGTACATTGCAAAACAAAACTGCTTAGTAATAGAATGAAAAGAAGGAAATCGTGCAGGTGCATATTTATGCTACTGATCAATCATCAAAAAATCTAGAGGTGGAACTAAGCAAACACTTAAGGCTAGACAAAGTTGTTGTTGTTACAAAAACAGACTTTATGGCAGGGAGAGGTTACGTTTCCTAAATCTTTACAGGATCTAAGAAGCCCAAGTATTTTTGCCTGTGGTATTCTGATTGTAATTCAAATTCCTGAGCTGAATATGACAAAAGACAGTGAAGGAACCATTTAATGAGTGATAAACATAGACTTTAATCTCTCTATGAACAATTTCTATATTACACTTTTTATTTCATTGCAAAACAGCACTGTGTTGATCTTCAAGTGTTGTATTTAAGGCCCAGAAATAGTAGAAATTCAGAACATAACACAAAACTAACTGTGATTGTTTTAAAATATTTTCAGATCTGCCTTGCTAATCAATTTGTAGAACTACAAACTTTTAGGTAACATGGATTTTTCCATAAGCCATACACTGTGGCTAATTTCAAATGGAGTTTTTTTGTACAATATGACAAAGCTAAAAGAAATGATACAGTGCAGAGTAGCTATAGAGTGTAAAGATATAAATTTATAATTTAAAAGGAATTATACAATACTTCAGGCTGAAAGGGAAAAAGAAAGACCATCTCAGTTCATATTTTAAACCATTATTCACTTTCTTAGATGTTCCTTAGGCACATGGTTGGATGGTTTTAAATTTAGAACCAGTATTTGTGTGGCTCCAAAATGCATCTTAGCTTGAATGAGAATGACATACTTTTTAAAAAAGTAAAGTAGATGAATTTATTATTTGATTTTTAACTAGCACCCTGGGTGTATACACAGCTTTACAAGACATGAATTGTAGTGAGCAAAGAATGGAAGCAGAGCTCAACTGAGGTCACAATCTAAGAGGCATGAGCAAATACAGTATGAGAAAATGTAAGGAAATGTAGAGAGCTCGCCTTGTGAGACAAGGCAATCCCTTTGGTAAGGAAAAGCAGAGAAGAAAGTATGCAATAAGAAGTGATTCAGAGAGAGAAAGGCCACAGCCAAACTGGAAGCGTGAGAATCTTGAGGAAGCTAATGGGGAATTCAAAAATCAATGGAGACATTGTGGGGTTCTGTGTCAACAGAATGAGGGAGAATGAAGGCATCTTTTGGAGTAAAAAGTTAAATTTTTCTGTGGATGAAGTAAGGCTACTGAAAGGTTAAGCCAATTTAAATATGCCCCTTTTTTATTAAATGGGAAGGGAGGGAAATATGAAAGAAGTGGGAAGGGAATGTCATCTTCCAGAAATTTGAATGTGAGGAGGAAAAAACCAATTTGGTGGCGGTCTTGTTGTCATGAAAAAATAAGAACCAAAATCATTAAAGATGGTGATAGTTAACTGTTAAGTAACACTAGTCTCCATTCAGATAAAAAGAGCAAGCATAAGGCAAAATAAAATAAACACGTCCCAGAAAAATCTATTTGTACTATTGACACCCATATTCCATAGAGCTCTGGGGTCAAGACAGTATATAGGGATAGGTAGAAAATGCAGCATAGGAAAATACTCTTAAAACTCACTAAAACATATACCTTCTTTTTTTTCTCAGAACCCTGAACTTTGTCCGTTTTTTAATATAAACAGAAAGTGAATTACAGTAACAGAAATGACCACATGCTCCCAGACAAACACTGTGCTTAGAGTTCTACGCCAGGGGCCATCAGCTATTGCTCATCAATTCATGACAAATGAGGTGTGGAGGGAGGTATCCTCTCCTTTGCAGATTATGAAGTCTAATCTCCTTGTCATTAGCAGCCAGATGAAGATAAAAAAGGAAATTAATGCTTTTATTTAGACTCCCTCCAATACTTTCTGCTGGTAAACAAAGTTGCTATTGAATGATAGAGGCTGAGCATCCCCTAGGGAGAGTCAGTGAGTTGCCCCAGGGTTGTGTTATTCTTGCTGACACATAAACTGAGGAACTTCACACCAGCTCTATTCTCCAGTCCTCTGCTCTGTAAAATACTGCTCTGAGAGCTTGTAAAATACAAACCTGAGAGCCTGAAATCTGTTTTGTGTTTCTTTTTCAGAGTGTTCCTAAATTTTACAAGGTGCAAAACACACCTGAAAGGTCTTGCACAAACATTTGGGCAAAAATTCTCAAATAAAAGAGAGTCTGGGCCAGTTCTCAGGATTTGCTTTCAGTATGGAGATGTCTGTCAGACTGTAGAGAGGTCTCTTAAGAAAAGAAACCCAGTCCTACAATTCATGGCATTGAGCATGAGATTGCATAAAATTCTGGGAATTAAGCAGAAGGGAATGATATTGCACTAAGAGGAAACAGCTTCCTTCATCTTTTCCATCTCTTAGGTTTTACTGTTCTGGGATTCTCTGCTAATCAGTCAGAACTAAACTACACACAAGTCTCCCAGTATGGTCCTTTTTCCAAAGAATGGTTCTACTGGTCCAAGTTACAGTGTACCAAGGAAAAGGCCTCCTTACCTGATATCACCCTACTTGGTGTGGCAAAGGCAGGCAGGATGGTGCCCCACGAACTGTTCCTCCCAGCAACATTTTTATTTTCATGCAAACCAAAGCTCTTCTGAGTTCTACTATGCAGTGCAGCCAGATCTGATGTCTTGTCAACTCAATTTTAATTTGCCACTGTTTGTTAACGTATGATTTTTGTTCTACTCAAGCCAGGAATACATATGAATCAACATGCACAATACTAAATTTACCTTATTTTCCATTTATTTTACTATTATATCAATGAGTTAAATATATGGTTTATTAAATGCATTTTTACTGGCAAGAATATAATCAAATCAGTTATTATGATCCTTATTTGTCCTTAGAAGCATTGATAAGACATCCATCTTTTCTAGCTTCTTTTATGTTTATTTGGGTTTTTTCCTATTAGTGCTGGATTAACATTTACTATGATAATTTTTTTGTATCCTTTCTTCAATGTAATTCTCATAAAATTTAAAGCTTACATCAGCTCTCAAACATCTCCCTAGCTTCCTAAAATATGTATTATATTCTGAACACAGAGCTTTTTAAGTAATTATTATACTTTCTTTGGTGTCTTTCCCTATGGCATCATTTCTTACTCCATTTACATTATACATATGGCATTGCCATCCCTTAACACTACCCTTTATCATCCTCTAATTCTCTTCAAAATACAAAAACCCACTTTCCTTTCACTGCACAAATTCCATTAACTCTATTAGGATTAGGATTTATTAATGTACATCTGAGGGTGGACAGCCACAGGGAACATGATTTTTGAGATTCCTTGCTACTTTCACATCTTCATGTATATCCTCTTTACTAGACATTATGAAGTCTAATATCACCTGCAGTGAACATACTTATTAAGAAGATGTCCCATAATAAATCTATGAAGTTGCCCTGTGGTTTTATTTTTCTTTACTTAATATGTCACATCATTCAGTGCACTATTTCAGTATAGTAATGTTTAGGGCTGGAAACACTATAAAGCCTCATTTATGTCAATCTACTTTGCTGTTTTGCATATATATTAATATGATATTTACATCTAAATAAATTCACTAATTCTTCCCGAAAGAATCCTTTGTTTATATTAGGGGTGTTGATGAAAATTGAATAAATGAAGTAAAGTCTACTTCAAAGAAGGCCTCTTTTCTTTGAATAGGAAAATTAATTCTAATTGTATAAGAATGATAATAGTATGCAGTGGTTAGAGAGTAATGCAATGCACACTGTGTGCTGAAGAAATAAGAACAAAAGGCAGAGGAGAGCCTGGTGCTGGAAGAGATGTGAGGACGGATAGTGGGCAATGCAGTGGTTGAATATCCAAGTCAAGCAAACTGTGTCTGAGCTAGGAAACTAAGGGGAGAGAAGCCATGATGAGGATAAAAATGCGGGAGAAGAACCAAGAGAACGACTGAGAAGCTTGCACATCAGTATTGCAGGGAAATCTGATCACTGCTACAGTTGTCATACACTGTCCACTGCTCACAGAACAGCACCTCTGGGTGATCCTTGCCTAAGCAAATCTAATGTTTGCAGAGCTACTGCAGTGACATCGCATATTTCGAGGATGATAAATCCAGAAAGTCTCTGAAGTGACTGTGTATAAAGCAAAGAGTATTGATGGGAAAAATAATGGGAAACACTCAAGTTATAAGGATGTGGGAGACTGTGACAAGGTGGGGAAGCTGAAGGCCCATTCAGGAAGCTGGTGCAAGATGTGGCTATCAGTGGCTGGATGGGAGGAGGAGGCAGCAAAGGGATTGTCACAGCTGAGCAGCCAATGGGATATCTCAGCATCCTTTATACCCTGCACACAATCAATACCCAAATTCTATTTTCTCCTTGTTCTGCAGAGTTCCTGTGAACTCAGGGACAGCACACAGTAACATAAGGGCTTACTGTTCTAACCGACATTAAGTGTTGCTAAAATGTTGATCCCAGGTTAGATTATGCTCCAAAATTGCAGAACTGTAAAGCAGAAGGGTGGAAGAATAAAAGTTTCTTTTGTCAGCTCTCCTACTAAAATCTCAGGGAACAGCATGTCTGAAGAAGGACTGTCAAGTCTGTATGGATGGATATCTACCCACTTGTCTCTGCTTACCAAGGTACTTTCTTCTAGCAGGGAGAAATCTTGTTGCTTTGCCCATATTCTCCTTGACCATGCTGCCAGTTCTGACACTGACAGTCATGTATTTCCATTCATGGGAAGCTATGCTTGTGCACAGCTTTCACCATCCTGGTCACTGCCAGCTCTTTGTCACTGCCATCAATATGTCTCTTACTTCCCTCTCCCTTCCTTACCTGTTCTGGCCACCCCTGTCTTTGGCTGTGGTGTGCTCACTCTGCATCTATGCCTTGGAGCATTTAATCTGTTTATGAGGTTTTTTGTCACTTCATGCTGATTACTCTGCATATTCATTTTTCCATTCTTGACTCATGTCCATCCAGCAAGCAGCCCGGGTGAGATATCCTCTCCATCCTCCTTAGCACATCCCAAATGGCGATCCTGCCAACAGTTCTGTTCCAGGTCCCTGTACACCAGTCACTGAAACACTACTCTTTCACACCCACATTATGGGTGTACAATTATCTTCTGTTAATTTCCCAGATGTTTTTCCCTCCCCACAGCAAAAACATGCCTGGCCCAATCACCTTCCATGCAGATCACCATAACAGTCCCTTCTCATTGCCAGCACCTGTGTTACATATTTCTAATTCCTTCAAAGTATAACCAACATCCTAGCTTGATAGATAACATTTTGTCACCTCTTTTAATCCCTCTTCCTACTTCCGTTGAACTATAACAAAAGTGAAAAGTTGAATATTGAAAATTGAAGTGTTTTTTGCCTCATTATCACAAAGCTACTGTTGATACCTTATATGACTAACTCAATTTATGCTCCTGATATAATGTCCAACAGCTTTTTATAGCTAAACCCGTATTCCCAAACTCACAGGAAAAAAAAAACCTTATAGCTCAAATGCCCCCAAGAGATGTGTTTTACATGATTTTCTCTTGTGTGTTAATATGACAACACATTTCCAATTTTAAAATCTTTATTTTAAATCATCTGGCCCATGTTTCATTGTTTCTTTTCACATGGAAATTTCACTGGAATTTTGCTGATGTAACTGGAAATTCCTTTCTCTCCTGTACCAAAAATGATGGATACCTTCTCTCCTTCTCACTGTTTTAATGAAGCAGGTTCAAAACAAAGTACTCCTTGTAGACAACAGATGACAACAGAACATTTATTTTTTAGGTTATTCATTGAAAGGATAAGCTGTGAAAGCAATTAGATTTTTAAAGTTTGTGTAAGTCAAACATTTTGTTTAGCTATAAAAATGATCAAATGTTGTATGTGACGGGCAAAGATTCAATGGCCTACTTTCACAAAATGGGAAGGCAGAATTTTCACAAGAACATGTGTGAGCTGGATAGTAAACAAAGCTTTTGCTGCAGGCATATTGCTCAAAGTTAATACAGTGAGGGCTAAAACTCAGCTTGTGGTTCTGACAGAAAAGAAATGTTGGCTATTACAGGCTGATTTCAGGCATGTGCGTAATGCTACTTCAAGTTTGTATATTCCCCAACACTTAGCAGAGAGGAAAAGTGGGATTCCTGGATAGCTAATGGGAAGTATGAAGCCAAAGAAACTCAGTTTCAAGAATGTAAATAAGATCCTGGTATGAGGTGTTCTACAGAATAGCTTTCACGAAGAGTAACGCTGACATGCTGGTACAACGGAAAACCACATTTGACAGATATTTTTAGAATTACAGTGATTCTTACCTCCCTGTTCACACAGCTGTTGTGCTAAGGCATCCTTGAATATAACTTGGCCCCTATGAGTAGCTGTAGCCCTGTGAACATAAAAAACACAACAATAAATAATGTAGTAAACTTATTTATATATGCATATGTATATCTTTATGAATAACTAATCAAAAGTCCCATTCTGCTTTCTTTCTGTGTTCTTCTTTGTGCACTCTTCTAAATTTATAGAATAATTTGCAGTGATTGTTTTGGGCATAGCAAAAGAAAATTCCTACACCAAAATGGCTGGGTGGGTAATAAAAATCACTGGCACGGAGGTTAAATGAAGGACATCTTTGACATATGTCTATAGCTGCACATAGAGTTTCTATATTTGAGACCTCAAAAGTTTTGTCTGAAGAATAATTAATTCCCATTAGTGACCCACAGCTAGAAGACCTGTTAATGTACCACAGAACTTGTCATTTTTTTCCCTCATGATCAGGTAGAAATACAATGCCAAGTGATTTGTTTTTCTCTTACAGAGCTCTCATGTTAGCAGTGATAGTTTTACTTTCCAATTGCTCATTTAATCCCTCTTTTCCAAGTGCAGCACTTCACAACATCAGTTTTATCTCAGAGATTTCAAAACCTTTCAGTATTTGCAAGTGTAGTATTTGAAGTCTGATTTCTTTCAGCCAAAGTTCGTCCAGTATCTGTCTAGACTCACACACACCCTTCATGCATGTTCTTTAGCCTTTCTCTAATTAACATTAATGGGCTCAGTGTAGATCCCTGTGAAGTCCTTGAAATAGCCTCTCAGTTCAACAGTAAGATGTTGAAAGCTACTTTATCAGTGCAGTTTCTCAGCCAGCAGTGTGCCCTCTCTAATGGATCATGCCTAGCTTGCTTATAAAATATCAGAAAAGACAGAAAATGAAAGTCAAAATACATTATATTTTTCCTCACTACTGGGCCAGTTACCCCGAAAAGGAAGAAGAATCAAAGTAACACATCTAATACTAAATTTTCCTATACAGTTTTACCTCAGGGTAAAACCCGTCTTCAAACTGTCAGAGTATGAACAAGAGTAAAGCTTCTCTGGGATCTGCTTTGCTTCCTGTACATTTAGGAAAGCTTTATTTTCACCAATGTGTGTGTCCTGAAATGCAAAACTATGCTCACCTGATGCTCCTAGGGCTTTCAGACACTCTCTTCCTCTGCCTAAGGAAGGAGAGCTGTGTTGCCTTTTTCATCTTGGACTTTCAGAGGCAGGAGTAAAGCTGGAGCCTTGCCTCACCTGGCAGTGACAGTATTTTGGCCACAGTCCCAGCATCACATTACCAGTGTGAAGTTTTGGTTGCAGTCCCTACCATGTGCCCCATTGAAACTATTTTGGGATTTTCAGTACTTCATAAAATACAGCAGAACTTCATGCCATAGTTCCACATTAGCATTTCTGTATCTGCTGACAAGACCAGTGACCATGCTAAGTGCAGAGTAAAATAAAAACAAATACATTGCTCCAGCACAGAAAGGCAAGGGAGCTGAAGCTTTAAGTCTCATTTAAAAATATGAATTAAAGTATTTATTAAGGCTCTGTTGTGATGAATATGCATGAAACTATGATCACTACACTCATTTCTGCATTTTCCGCACAGGTGTATTCAGTTATGCAAGTCAGATTGGACCAAACCATCTCCAAAATCAATTCTAAAGATTTCTTTAGAAGGACTGGATATGGTGGCTTCCTCTGGCAGCTGAAATGGCAGGGCATCCCACAGCCAGCTTTGGGGCCAATGCAGCTGACAGACACGTTTTGCATATATGTTTCATTGTGGGAATTTCATGTGTTGAGCTTCCCTGGCTCAACATGGAAGAAAAAGCCACACCTAAGGCACAGAAGGTACAACAATTCTATTCCCCAAGCTGTCAGGGTGGAAGAGAGGGCTCTTTGCAGACACTGGGAAAGCAAATTTTTATTAGCAGCGGACTGGGACTTCAGAGATGTTGTTTATGCAACAGCCCAGGATACAATTCAGAATGTACACAACAACAATGGCAACCAGAGCATTCTTTTATGAGGCAGGGAAGAGCAAACTCTTGGAACACAGGCCACATGCAGAGGGGAGCTTGAGTATGTGTCTGAATGCAAACAAATACCAAGTAATACCAATAATTCCAAACTCTGTACTGTTTACTGGATCTCTGCGTGCGTGTGAGAAAAAGGCGATTTGGGCAGAGAGCCAGCAACCAGTTGAATGATCAGAATCTTTCTGTGTCTGTCATCCCTTGCTTGATAATGCAGACTAGGAGCCAATTATTGCTGTTTCATGGCAGGAGTGATCTGCACCCTGGGGAGAGGAGTGCAGTGCAGGAGGGGCACCGCTTGCTGCAGCATGCGCTCACATCAGATTAGCCTTGCCGTGGGCTTGAGCGCCGACAGCGCAGCTTCAGAAACTTGCTAAGGGTGCTGCTACTACCACTTTACCAGTATTACGTGCTCCATTTTCTCTGTATTTGTGCTTTATTAATGGAGCAAATGAAAATAGTGCAGCGCAATTATGCATAAACGGAGCTACTTCTAGGAAGAAGTGAAAAATATACCTTTTCTGTATTGAACTTTCTTTGTCTGTGATGTTCCTACCTGACAGTTGAGGTTCATGGAACAGGATCGTGAATTTGGATTCTTTTTTTATAAAGACATGTAACATATCCAAACTCATCTCAATCCCTATATTCACACTCCAGTCTAAAAACTACATAGTATTTATGATAATTATAACAAAAATAATACTGGCAATGCCTGAAAGAGACTCTACTAAAGAAAGAAAATTATTCAACTATCAAATATGAGGTTTTGCTTTTGTGACATATATATATATCCAGTAACTGAACTCTGGGCTTTCTTGAAAAGTTTCTATGCTGTCTTAAATGTAGTTAAATATTGCTTAGAAGAAGGGCACTTACTAACTACTATTTGGTGTTACTCCACACCTGTCTATAGTCCCACTCTGACATTGTCTGCTATTTATTCCCAGCTAAAGGGCAAGTGACTAATCAGATCTAATGTGTCAGTCAGCCAAAAGGCAAGATGCATGTTCCATATGTCCCCAGAGATAGTTCCTAAGTAGAAATTAATCTTTCCAAAGGGATGAGAAATAAAAGAAAAATGGGAGAGAACAGGAACATCCTGACATGGTAAGTGAGAGCTTTGAAAGAAAAACAACCTAGAGGTAATAAGGTTCCTCTTTATATTAACCTCACTCTTCCATTAGCCTAGATGTATTTGTGTGCTTGGGGCTATGCAAGAGGGGATGAATTGCTGACAGAGGAATAAAGAGGTCTGAACACAAAAAGACTACATCAGGTGCCAAGGCTCACTGGCAGTTCAAGGCATTGCTAACCCTATACTTCAATTACAGCAGTTTTAAAAAGAATTTTCCTTCCTAAACCACAACTATTTGAGTTGAAATCAGGTGCCAGTAAAGACTTCCAGATTATCTGTCACTGAAAATCAAAAAAAAAGAGAAAAAGACTTGCTGGTTCTCCTCTTAAACTATTTATAATCCATGTCACCTGTGAAATGGGGCTGGAAGTGCCACCCTGCTCATCTGCTAACAAGCTTAAAAACACTTTAAGTGCAGTATTGCCAGCTCCTCTGAACATAGATAGCCTCAGGAGTATCAATTCGTCTCCCATGTGATGACAAATATCATTCCAGGTGATCTGGGAGGAAGAAACCCAGAGACACTTCCATATGATAGAAAATCCTCCCTCCTGCCTGCTGTTGACTGGATGCAGCAGGTTGGGCTGTGCATCCAAGAGCAGAGTACCTGTCCTGGGCCTTGCTCTGGAGCTTTCACCATTTGCTCATGCTCTGGGGTTCACATGCCTGGTGCTCGCTCTGCCCTTACACAGGTGCTTGGCCATCTGCACCTTCCCCTGGTGAGGGAAAGCACTGGGACAAATTTGTGAGGGAGGAGGCTTCAAAAAGACTCAGGTATTGTACAGTAAAATACCTCATCTCATGATGCACCAAAAAGGGGTTTCAACAGGATCAAAGAAAAGGAGATTAATTTTTTACCTGAACTAGCAGAGTTTAACCTTGTGCCAGCTACTAATGGTCAGTGACTGCTTCTACTCAAGGAAATTCAGGGTGACATCCACAACACTGGCTCCAGGAAAATCAGTGCCTGGCTATATAAAGCTGAGATTGGTCTTCCCCAACCCCACAGTGGTGTCCCCGAAAAGCAGGTCTGATGCACTGCCAGCACAGACTGTGTTGCTTCCCCACCACTGCGGGGGACACAGTCGGTGCTGGGCACCTTATGAGACTGAGCTGGAGCAGAAAAAAATCAATGCATACCCAATGATTGCTGTTGCCATTTTGTGTGGAAGTACCTCATAGTTCACATTGGATTCACATGCTTTGCTAACATGCTTTTGTTAACTTAGGTTGCATTTTAAAGAGAGTGTTTTGGCTCAGGAGAGCACAGGCAGGAAGCTACATGGGACTGACCCTTGTGTCCTGCCTCTGCTGCATGGCTCTGCCAGCTCCTTCTGTGGAAAGGACGCACGGCCACCCTGATCAGAGGCGGGTAGTTGCCCTCCTTATGCAAATAAATGGGTTGATTTTTAATGCATGGTTAAATTTGCATGATCATCTCTGTAGGGTTGTCTTTTTTAACCCATTGTCTTAAAAAATATATTCTCCTCCAATACTGCCTGATTAAGGGATCTCTGAATAAAATAATTTTAAAGCATGATGTAGAACAGGTCTTCTGCGGATTAAGTTCATGGGGTGGTTGTGCACAGCTGTTCATGGTGGGAGTGTGAACCATTTTCTTCCAGTGTCCTGCAAAGGTGGGGCAGGAGGTGAGGTCAGGCTGGGGTGCATTTTGGCTTGTGCTTCCTACCAGGGCCGGAACCTTCAGTGATAATTTCTTCAAGAGCAGTCAGACCAACATGTTAAACCTGACTGGGAGATGGTGCTGGTTCTGGCGCTGGCACCAGTAGGGAAAATGCACAGAGCACTTGTGGCTGCTGATCCATAAGGCATTTGGGTTGGAGGCTTCCACCTACCGGTTAAATGCCTCCAAGTTGTTATTTCAGTTTTCACTTGACATGCAAGCACAGTCTAATTAAAGCAGCAGAAATGAGATCTGTGTGTTCTGAAATACACATTTTGACTCTGCTTTTCTCTCACTGTCCCCAGTGGTTTCCTCACTGAGATATTACAGAGAAAGTCATCTGTCCTGACCATATTCAGCTGAAATTGTCAGGGAAATTTGGCAAGTAAGATGCAATTAATTTTGTAGACATTTGTTCAGGAGACTGGAATTAGCACACTTGCTCTAAAAACCTCAATCTAAGGTGAAAATTCTTCAGCGGGAAAGGACTAAAATGGCCAGCAAAAGCCAGGGGATGTGCTAGAGGGCAAAGAGAAATCATTTCATTTGGGGCAGCTGTCCTGAGCTGAAGTTTGTGGTTCACATGAATAAATTATGCTCATAACTTACTTCATGGTGAGCTTTCGTATAGGGTAAATGCAAGAGGAACAAGAGCCACCTGACCTTGTCTTTTTTCTCTGATTTTATCTCTGGGAACTACACATGTGGGGAAAAGGAGTCAACTCAACCTAAAGGTTTATTAAATATTGATTTAAGTAAACATTTAAGGACTTTCTTTAAACAAGACTTGAATAAAAGAAACATTCACAAATAGAAAAATAAATGAGAAGGGCCTACAGAAACTTGCTTCCAGTACCCGAAGGGAAAGATGAAGAGGGACTTCTTACAAGAGCATGTGGTGACAGGACAAGGGGGAATGACTTCAAACTGAAAGAGGGCAAGTTTAAAATAGATAGTGGGAAAAAATCTTTACTGTGGGAGTGGTGATGCATTGGAACAGGCAGGTCATTCTATGATTCTATTCTAGATTCTATAATTTTAACCCATATTACAGATGATGGATCTAAGGCTACAGCACTGGAAAAAGAGGGGTGCACAGGCAGCTCCAGCCCCTACATGTTACAATTTATAAGAACGTGGTTTTTTTGTCCTAAAGAACGCCAAACTTTTGTTTGGTTGCAAGGTGCATGTACAGAAGATGGATACAACATAATAATGTATATACCTTATAAAAGAGGTAAAAAGTAAGACTTACCATTTTAAACTGTATATAAACCTTTTCACATTCCTTTCTCTTCTGTCTCAGAGGCTAAAAAGATGTGGGTTTTTTTTAAAAATTCTGTCTAGTTTTATGTGACTGGAATGATTAGAGCTTCTTGCTGACTGAAAGCAGACTAGGACAATACTTTCTTCTCAGCTACAGGAAATCCAACATTTTCATTAATATTTTGCATTGTGTGATTATAAAGGAAAGCAAATTCTATTTTTTCTATACTTGAAATAAAGGATTATTGCAGTGGCATCTGCCAAGCAGAGAGCTCATATAAATAATAGAACAAGCATCCATTGTCTCTCTACTGACACACTGCCAACAACTAGGTCCCTGTTTTCCACCTTTTTCAGTCTTTGGGAGAAGACTCTGACCTTGTTTTAGGTTTTGCAATCTATTGTACTTTATTATTTTGTGAAACATCAGTTGGATGAATTTTAGCTTTTAATGCACTGAATATTTATAACTATTTGAAATCTATACTCAATCCTAAGATAATGAATATAATACATGTTTTTGTTGTAAAAAAAATAGTGCTTTTCCTAAATGCTGCTTGTGTAGTCTTTTAAAGTCTATATTCAATGAAGATATTATTCAATCACCTAAATTTTCCTTCAAGAAAAATAAAACCTTTGTCTTTTCCCGTATGACAAGAAGAAATGTTGTAGTTACCATGGATTTTAAAATTCTTGAAATCTCTAAATGAACACAGAGGTATTAAGTAAATGGACTTACAGTCAATTCCTGTATGCTTCTACAATGACCCTTTTCTTAACAACATGTACTAATTAAGTTTGGCTGTGCTGATCAGCTGGGGGAGTTCAGCAGAGGCCACAAAGATGGTCTGGGCTGGAGCACGTACTCTGAGGAGAAACCGAGGGAGCAGGGCTCATTCAGCCTGCAGAAGAGATGACTTTAGGGGGACCTGACAGCAGCCACCAAAGAAACTTGTGCAGTTCCTCTCCATCATGGCCGTATTTTAAGACCAGACTGGATTAAAACCCTGAGCAACCTGGTCTGGCCTTCCTTTGAGCAGGATTTTGGACAGCAAAATCTGAAACAGCGTATGAGATGCTGAGATGAAAACAAAATTAGTTTTAAAAGATCCTAAATAATGGAGAAAAGGATGCTTTCACTGCCACCTTTTTAGTTCACTACTCTCATGCTATCTGTACTCACTATCCATTTCCTATTTAAGGTTTCACCAGTCTGCCCACTGCTCCCAAAGGACATTGCGAATAGCTGTGCATGAGTTGGACCACAGAAAAATCTGGAACTTCATCCCCTGTATTTGCTTTACAGCCCACACAGAGAAATCCTCAATAGCTAAATTAACTGCCTTTCTTAAAAACCACTAATTTCAATATAAATGACAGAGATGTAACTGGTACATCCACAATGTACAAGTCAGCTTGCAAGGGAAGGATAAAACCTGCCTCTTTAGTCTAATGTTAGAAAATAACACATCAAAAATCAAAATTTCCACAGACCACACCCCACAGCACCTGGGGCAGGTTTCCCTTCCTGAAGCTTCACCAAACACTGAAGTATTACACTCCTTGTCTAATGTTTCTTTGCACTTTTCTCACCAACCTAACTGTTTTCAGAGGACGGAAAAGCAAATGAAACATGGTAATCTTTCACAGACTAATCAAAATCAAGCTAGAAGAGAACCTGATACAGTTGTTAGTGAAGAATTGTTATTCTTGCTGTGAATATGGTGAACCTCTGGGGAAAAAAAAATGTAGGGTCACTAATCATACAAAGGACAGTTATTTCTCCTGTATGGTTTTTAATTTTCATCCAGATTCATGAGCTGGAAGAAAGCATATATCCCTGAAGACCATACGAGAGGATACAGCATCATAAAGTCACCCCAAGACACTTACAAATAGAAATAGGCAGGTGAAATATTGCCTTAGGAGAATAATTAATTTTACCAGCCACTGAAAAAAAACGAAAAATCTGTGAAGTATCACAGAACTCCAGACAAAAGAGGCAGGTGGAATGGCATCATGTACATGGCATAAACTGGAAAGACTTTGGTGAGGAGCCCTGGCAGGAGCTGGTTGTACTAGAGAAAGGTAGGAGGTTATTTGGGGACCATAGTTACTGAAGGCAGGGTTGAGGAGTAGTGTGAGGGCCCCTGGAAGTACTGTGGTGTGGGTGCTATTGGGGTTTACTGCCCAAAAATGTAGGAAACTTGGATTCATGGATCCTGCTGCTCACAGTATAGTTTGGCCTTTCTTCAACAAGGTTTTTTTTTCAGAGATGCCCATTAGAGGGCTGTTTTAGGGTTGGGATTAAGAGACAATGAGACACCTGGATGCCTAAGTCATATCCAACCTTTCTCACCTCAAGCAGAAAGATCAAGTTTAAAGGAGAAAAATCTCTTCTCTGTGTCCTTCCTGTCCTCCAGCCCTGCTTTCAAAACCAGCAACTTTTAGCAGCTCTTAGGGCTGAGCAAAGCCTCTGACACCCTTACAGGGTGTTAGCAATGGCTCAGCATGCCTTGGTTCTGGCTTCCACCTGTGCTGTGGCTGGGACCTTTGTGAGCTGGGGTCAGGACCCACCCTCTGCCCCTGCTGCCAGCTCCAGAATGCTTATGAGTTGTGGGCAATTTTTTCTTGCTCCATCTGGGAAACCATGGCCTGCCCACAGACTCACCTTATGATCCCAGAGAGGATCATAAGAGACCTCGGGAGGTCTCCAGACCAACCTCCTGCTCAAAGCAGGGTCAATTACACTAACAAAACACAAACAGCTCTGCTATACTTTCTACCACGTTGCCTAACAGCATGTCAAGGCTCATAGTTCTGGTATTTGTAAACGCTTTTGCATAATAAAATGATAACAGGATTATCAAAATTATGTTAAACAAAATCTGCTGTCTGAACTTCACCTTGAATTGGTCAGTCACTTGACACAGGCATAAATACACTGAATTTACAACTCATTTGGACAGCAGCCTCCCATATAATATATTGTTCCAACAATAATGAGTTTGAATCCATGTTTCTCACTAGGAAACAATCTATGATTTGTCTTACTCAGAAACAAATTACCTGCTAAGCTATATTGCTATAATATCTTCTTTAGATACAGTGTGAATAATAATTCTTTAAACCCATTATTAAAAAAAGACATCAAAGTCTAAAACCTTTCTCTTAGAGTAAAGTAACAATGAAGAGATTTATAACCCTAGCCTTGAAAGAAACCAGAGTAAGAGAGAATCTAAGCAACAATGTAAGTACTTCCAGGATAGATGGTTGCTCTTGGTTTTTTATTACTGACTAATTTTTTCTGAGCACAGATTTGTTTTCAGAAGTCTCTGGCAGAATGAGCATAACACTAGAATGAATCTTCGTAGGAAAATATCCTGTTGATGCTCGGAGATTCTCTAGCACTAACACTGGGTTCCCTGTGTCCCTGGTGAACGAGAAATGGCGATACTGGGTGAAATGCATCCGGACTTCAACTCTTCATTTATTTGCTAATGACAGTTTCCAATCAAAAGGAATACATTGGGAATTCATTTCAGTAAAGTTGCCAGGAAAGTGAACTTTTCAAATACACGCAAATAATTATTGCTTTTTTAACATGAAATACTGCTTGGGAGCTCAAATTCCCATGTCTGGAATCCCAAATTCCAAGTACTACAGATGAAGGCTTTCATCAGAGACTTGCACATCTGCTGCTGTACGCAACAGAGTGGTGCTGGAAATTAGAGAAATTAATCTGTAATTTGTGTAGCTAAGAAGTTTATGGTTGATTAATAAAACATCAAACTTGAGCTAACACTTAACGATAAAAGAGGCTCTCTTCTCATAACTGATATTTTAATGGGGTTTTCCGAGTGATGCAGTTTTTAAGATTTTGTGAAATACTGCAGCAAGTAAACAAAACCAAAAAAATATAAATTTGTTCTTGCAAATCTCTCCTCTTCAACTGAGGAACTTTGAGTAGCAGGTCCACTGTTGCATTTAGTCCAGTTCCCTCTACCCCTTATGGAAGGGACACTTCCCATGAGCTGGTTGGGATAAATTTACAAGCGTCAGGGTAAATCAAACAGGTTTTCTATAACCTTGGTTTTCTGAGCACTCTCTTTGGCAAAAATGTCCCAAGTATTGGCTCCAGACAGAGTCCCCTGGAATGAGCAGTGACATCCCATATGTGACATAAATCTTCCCAGTGCAGTCTAAGTAAACCTGACCAAGGATGGATTCATAACAGATACTAGATTTCACGAAAAGTTACGTAAAACTACTACAAGTATAATTAGCAATTTCCCATTTTGAATGATCATCAACCATCTTCTGGTCTCTGGAAAAAAAAAAAATCCCATGTCTGCACAGAGAATGGCTGAAATCTTGAAAAACTATAATGGAAAAACAAAATGCCGTAAGCTAGAAGGTACCTTGTTACTATGGATGGGATGGATGTGGCTGTGAGGCAAAAGAATTGAAGCAAGACCCATGAGAGATATGGAAGGAATAGCAGTAAACTGTTAGCTGGTGAAGGTGTGTGGATGACAGAGGTACAATTATAACTTTAGAAGAAAATAAGTATCCAATAACAGCATCTAAAAACAATGCTGTAGAAATAGCAGCACTAACTGTGCAGTACCACTTGTTTGACACATGTAAGAAAACAGGCAGACTTCATCCACTGGCAAAGATAACTCTTGTGTTATTCCTGTATGAAGACTGTTAAAAACAGTATATTGCAAACAAAAATTAAAATGTTTTAAAATACAGCTAGTGATGTATGGCTTTTAGCTTCCAGGTACATCCATTTCTGAGGATCTCTCAGTCAAACAGCTCGTAGTAAGTTTGGATTCCTTACATGATATTGCTGCCCTTCTTTTTTTTTTTAATTTTATTGATGTGAGGCCAATCCCTTGCATTTAAACAGAAGACCTGGGTTTATGTATTAGTAATACCCAGTGGACATGTGTTAACATGGACCTTTTACCTTAAGAATTTCAAATGGTCTATTTATTTCTGTCTCTCAATATGCATTCCACCTGACCATTGTTGTGGCTGTATTACTGACTTCATAATTCCTAAACTAAGAGAAATAGAAAACATTGTAAATATTTTAGATACATTTAGTAAACCAGAACATGAGTCTTTTCTGAGTTTTAATTCACAGATCTTTTCATCTGTGCTTACCACAAAAATTTTCATGCTGTCTTGCTACAGAGAAATACCTTACTTTTTTGCAGCTGTCAATAGTGTTGCAGAAAATTGTTCTTCAATACTTCTTATGCTGATATCTGGTCTTTTGAGGAATTTACAATAAGAATGCGGTAAAGAACTTTGACCTGTTGGTTTTAGGAAGCAAGATTGAAACTGCTCTTTTATTCCAGGCTACTTCATGTGCTTTGTTATGCACAACAAAATACATTAAATGTCAGAAAATCTTAGCTTTTCAAATGCTAAGCTTTGTCTTGTTGAATGGTATTTTAAATGAACCACACCTACATTTCTTAATAGTCTCTTTAAAATATTACACATGGTTTGAAAAAACATTTTTACCAATTAGGACTTCTGAAACTTGTACCAAAGTAAATGAGAAAATGCCATTTTAATTTTTGGGAACATACTTAAAAAAGATCCTGTGTAAAGCCTTGCATTCCTGAACTCAGGAATCCATGTCTGCATTCCTGGTGTCAGGCATGCTGAACAATTCTGCTTCATGACTTCATGACAAGTACAGGTTTGGTATTTGGTACTGGTTTAACTTAGTGTCTTTTCCTGTGCCCCTCCATGCAGTGGGAGTGTGTATATGGTCATTCCTCACCTAAAGTAAGAGTGGTGGTTTCCAAGCCATAGAAAGCTCATCACTTGCAGCCACACTGGTATCATCTTTCTCTTGATCTCCCAATTCCGTCCCCTCCTGGCTGAGGAGGGGTTTGCTAAAACACGTGCTCAGCTGGAGCTTCTTGCCAAGCCTGAGCTGCAAATTCTTCTCCATTTGTATATAATAATCCTTCCCAGTATGGTCCTCTATATTCAGACATCCAAAATAATACATTAAAGGCACCTAAGCTGCTGTCAACTTTCATTGTAATGGACCTAAAAGTTCAGAAATAATTAATGCAGGAAGAAAGAGGGATGGACAGGCAGCATTTTCACTCCAGAAATACTTCTTAGGCTACATTAAATTGAATTTCCCTGCATGTTTTGTCTTTCTGTTTTTAACTGACACAGGCACCTTTTAATGCTGGTGACAGAAAATTTTAATATTAGCAACTGTTTGAAAACTGAACAGTTGCCCATGAAATGGATCTGTACTGTGTCACCATGTACAGCAGATACTCATTTTAAAGCAGCACCCTCCTAACCAAAGGACACACATAATGAAGAAAAATTACCCCAGTCACTGTTATTTCAGAAGTACTAGCAGATGAAATGAGCTTGCAGTTAATTCTTGCACCATTAACCTCTGATCCTAAAGGAGCTCTGTGGTCTTGAGCATGTTAATGACATTAAGTAGGTACATGACAGGCCTTTGCTGAGAACCCCTTGCCCAGCCTAAGGATGCCACGACTAACAAGATATCCATTTTCTTTGCAAAACTGAGCAGAAGGCGTTCCAAAGTACTCTGCCACAGTTTGGGCATGGCTGCCAGCAGAGATGGGAGTGATGTCCCACGTGCTGGAGGGAAGACCTGGAAACCTCTGGGCCACAGCCTCCTGAGACCAAGGGATCCCTCAGAGCCCACACACCTTCCCGAGACTCAGCATCACCCAGCACAACAATAGGAGGGAAGGCTGCTAGATGTCAGGTGGACAGAATGAAGCATTTTTGGAAGATTTGGGTAAAATACTAATGGAAATTTCTAATTTTCATATGTAGATGCCTTTTGTTATAGAAGAGTATCTAAGTTTTGTTTACAAACTGGGTAGAATTATCCATTGCAAATGTCCTATTCCAACTTATTTTTAAGTAAAAATTTTTAAAATCCCAACACCTCTTCCAGCTTTGTGTAAAAAACTTAATAATCTATTTCAATTGATTTTTTTCTCTCATTCTAATAAATATTAGGAAATATTAATGAAAGGGCACACAGCATGAAAGCTGGGACAAAAGGGTCCTGAAGTCTGATTTCTCTCCTTGTCCAGAGATATGCTATTTGTTTTATTGTCCTTTGTTTCCACTGAGAACAAATGTTTAAAATAGTGAACAAAAAGAAGTCTTTCATTTTCAAAAAACATGTTTTTTTTCTAGTTTTGATTTATATAAACATTAGTATTCTCCCATGAATGTAATTCCTTCCAGCCATTTAAAATATGTGATGACTATTTTGTTAACTCCAAGAAATGTCAAAGAGGACATGTCCCCCTTCTTGCAGCAAAGTGATGAGAAAACCTCTAGCAAATGACAGCCCTGGTTCCTGAATAATTAACACTTCCAATAAAGTGCGTCACAAGCACAGAGATTTAAATCTTCTTGCTTCAAAATTACCATTATATGTGAATGATATTGTCAGGAATTCATATACACATGGAGTAATTGTGAGGTGAAAGTGCATTTTCATTGCCAATCCTGAATTTAGGCTTTGTAAGAATAATTGTTTTACAAAAGCCAAAGGGAAGAGAAATACATAAAATTTGTAAAAGAGTAAACAGATACTAGTTAAATATTCTGGTAGGATTTTCAGTGCTCTGGATTTCAATGTACTAATTCAAGAGAAATTTAAAGAGTTAAGAAAAGAAAGACTAAAATAAAAGTTTATTTATATTTCTGCTTAGAAGTAGAAATAACATTTAGAAATACTAGAAAGTATTGGATTTTAAAAATCAAATTTAAATAGTCAACAATTGTATTTATTGCAGAGAATCGGCAAGACTTGTCTTTAAATTTATAGATTCCCTTAAGAACAGTTTTAAGTATATTCATGTAAATATATTCCTTTTTGGCTTGTGGTAAAAATAATGATAGCATTTGCACCCAAATATATAAAACCAGAAATGTTATTCACTTGACAAACTGCACTGTATTGCTATTATTCTTGCAGAGAACATAAGGGCATATAGAGAGGGTCTGAAATGCAATCAGAAGAGGTATTGTAAAGCATATTTTTGACACCATCTAGCCCAGTCTACACTTAAATGAGAGATTGGTGCCTCTTATGAATTAAACATAATTCTTGATTTATGTTCTGTTACCCTTGTATCAAAACCCATAGTTCCAGAGCAATGTCACTGTGAATTCATTTAATGATATTGATGATACACCTAACACAGAGAATACAAAGTAACAAGCAGTGCAGAGCATGGCTTTATAAATCACTCCTACAGAGCATTAGGCAATAAATAACAAGCCATTAATTCACTCTAAATTATGCTAAAACATGAAAACTACTTGTGCAGCAAATTATAAATACCTGCCATTTCTAGTAAAAAATGTGAAACTTCTGACCAAGGAATTTTATCAAATCACAACATAAATATCAGACTTCAGATTAAGTAGGCTTGGATTAGACCTTCTTTCTTTAAAACAAGACACAGACTGCAAAAACAATATAGCAGTTAAGTCATCCTCACAGCAGCCCAAGAACCCAGTGTATCAAACCACTTCCAGCACCTGTGTTTCATCTGTCTGCTTCTCAAGCTCCTGACTGCACAGGCAACTCACCCCACAAATACTAGTGTTGTTGCAGCTCTTCAGCTAAATATGAAGACCCAGGTCCTGAGAGTTCTTGCGCTGTGAGTTATCAGCACCATATCCCATGGGAAGCTCCCATGCCCTCTGTGTACACCAATACTCACAATATTCTTCATGAGGCTCTCTACCCACACAATACCATCCTGTGCATGGGATTTATAACAGCAGAATCTGGTCTAACAGAGACTAGGAAACATTTTCCATGAGAAAATTTAAATTGGAGGGCAGTGAATGATTAACTTACACAACATCTGATGTTGAAGATTGTTAAGAGTTGTTATGGTTGAGAGCCTTTGGCAGAGAAACCTGATCTACTTTGTAGTATTTGTGGAAATTATATTTTAAGTGTTGGCTTTTCTGCAATTACTCAGTAAGAGTTCTATATCTTTCTGCCTGTGTCTAAGAAATGGTAAAGCAACCTCCAATTATACTTACTGGTTAAAAGTTTTTGAATCTTTTAGAAACCCAATTTCATACAGTCTACAATTTGCTAGGTAACAACTGTAGAGTTGGATTATGACCTCTTCTCATGAACAATGTCATGAATGTAACAACCATAAGAGTTTGATTCACTGGCAATCATCTCTCCCTCCTTGTTGATCTGCTAAGGGCTACAAGGGACATGATGAGAGAAAAGTAATTGTGCTAAAAAGAGTAAGACTGTAAGCCTAAGAAATCTGGTTAATGGACCATGCACTGACCATGCTGACTGAAGCCCAAATATTGCTCTTTCAGGATACTTAGCTTGGCTAGTCAAAAAACAGGGAAAAAAGCAGTTTGACAATTTGTATGCTACTGCACTTTGGGTGGCTGTTTTATTCCTCCATTAATCTATTAACACCAAGGGCAAATTTTCCCATTAAAATGACAGTGAGAAACCTGAAGGCTGAGACTGAGTGCAGGAGATGGACACTGTCCCCATTTCATACACATGAAGATAAAACCTATCCATGATCACTTTTTACCTTAGTTATGCAACAGTGCTTAAGTAAAAGAAATAAAATGCCTTGAATTATTACAACAGGATCTGTCAAGCCTTGGTTTGGGCTTTCCCAAACTGTTTTGGCTCCTCTATCTCTGCTCCTCTCCCCAGAAAACTGTAATCTCCAGTACTAAGTCACCTCCTAAACTGACATTTTGATAGTGGAAATTTGAGGATTGCCACAGGCACAGACATGCCAGTAAAACTGAAGAAAACAGCTCTGTATGAGCAACAAAGTTGTCACTCAAGGGTTTCTACTTTTCCCGTATTTCTGTAGGCAAGGTGCTCACTTTCTGCACAAATTCTTCCCAGGCCTGGCTTAACCTGCACCCCTACAAATTTTGCTGTCTCACCAAAAGCTCACTGCTCTTTTTTCTTTCCTAGACTGTATTTTTGTGTCCCCACCCATTTCCGTATTTCCCAAAATAATCGTAACAATATGCCAATGAGGAACACAGTAAACAGTTCTTTCTAACTATCTCATCTGGAATTATATCTCCCGTTTTAACTTCTCCTTTGAAAAGGAACCACTTAGTCTAACATTGTTTCAACAACATTTTTAGAATAAAAATGTAATTATACTCTGCATATATGAACCTCAATGCCAAAATTTAGCTTCATCTATCCATAACTCTGCATCAGTTGCTGGGAGACCAGAGATTATGGTACTCACTGTTGTTCTCTTGCTTTGTATTTCAACAGCCTCCAACATCCCTTGGCATACTAACAGCTGCACAGTACTTTTGCTCTTTAATTTGTTTCAGTGATTGCATGAGCAGATTGAGGTCAGTATAATGCCCTCGAAATTCCTAGTGGCAAACCACTTGTGTTATGGACATTGAATCTGAGATGCCCGTAGCCCAGACTTTTCTACATAAAAAAATACCGACTCTGACCCAGTTATCCTACTTTGTGTTATTCTATTAAAAAAAAAAAAAAGAAGTTCCAAAGAAACACAGCAGCAGAAACCTATATATTGCAAACATTAGATATAGGCAAAGCATCAGGATCCCAGTTTGTAGAGACCAGGCTCAACTCTAAAATTCATCAAAATAAAGTTCGAAAGTATAAATACAGACTCCCTGTATGAACAATGACAGGCCAATCCATTACCAGTTTTCTAGCTGCCATCTCAGCTATATTTCCTAATTCTCACAAAACCCTGAAATTAAGTACTGCCAGTAGCAAAAACTACACTTCTCATGTTTTGCCTTAGTAATAACTAAGCAACTAGTAATACCTAGTAATAACAGCAATAACTCTGTGGCTGCAGACAGCTATTCTTAGTTTGATATTATTTTGCTAACATTACTGCTGATTTAACTTTGCCCATGCAGACTCTCTGAATTCGTAACTTCACATCCATGCACCAGGCAGTCAGCTTTTGGGGGTGCATTGTCTGGGTGTGCTGCCCAGCCCTGGCTTGAAGTGCTCTGCTCTTTGGCAAGTGCTCACTGACAGTGAATCTGCAGGAATGCACAGACATGAAAGGTATTATTACATTGCTATTTGTTATGCTAATTTTGTTAAGGGCCTGTCGAAATTTCATTATAAACCATATTTTCAAGGAGCTCATAAATCAACCATGAAATGTATTCTGTGCTCACACTTTTACAGACTGAATAAGACTCCATGACATGATTTTGACAATTTAAAGCAAAAAAAAAAAAAAAAAGAGAAAGAGGGTTTATTAAAATTCTATTTATTAATTTTTCAAATATAACTTGAAAGTTTAAAGATACTATTAAAGCACTGCTAAACAGGGCACTGCAAATCTTCCAGCACTTGCAAACATTGAGCTTCACTTACTCTCTAATTTTATTACTGTCTGGAAATCTAATTAAACTCATGAAAACTTAATAAACTTGGCTAATATCCCTGTTTTGGCTGAGGTTTTTATCGTTCTCTTTCCCTCTGTCACTGCGTGTTCAGTACTCCTGAACCTTCCAGCTTCACACAAAAGCTCCATGCAGCTGAGAGCCCCAAGATGTGCTACAGCCTTTGGAGATCCAGGGCACGCACAGTTCCAGGACTGGCTCTCAGGTCAAAGGGACCATTAACTGCTCTGTCCTGGCTTTGGCACTCCCTGGGAGCTCCAGTTGGGAATTCACATTCCAATTCACATTCTCCAACAGAAAACCTGTGCTGCCAAAAGTGAGACAAAAACCCAGCCTTGAAATCCAGCTTGACTACCTGTGAGATAGATAGGCATCAAGAGCAGTGAGTTGCTGATGCAAATTAATTACCTTTACCAAACTAAGCTACTGCAACTTAACCACCTTTACTGACCACTATAACAGCCATCCAGTTGCCATCTATGTTGTATTTGTATGACGTATGTTGATCTCAGAAGTACTTGCTTATGATTTTTTAAATTTATTTTTTATTTCTTCTCCTAGTCCATAGGGTTTGTAGCCAAAAGTATTTGGCTATCAGAACATAGTCACAACCAGCAAATCTAGCTACTAGTTAGATCCCTGGTGAGTTACAAATAAACAACAGAAATATCCTTACAAATACAAAAAACATTCCTGACATATCCTAAATATTAGCAAGAGTGAAATCTTTTTTGTTATTTTTATTTCATTCAGCAAACACATACTGAAAATTTTAACTGTAAAGTGTCCTCCTGTGAGATGCTTTGTTTTTGTATCACAGCAAAGCATTAAAAGATCAACCCTTAAAAGCTTAACAACAAAAAAGACCAAGTGCAATCTACATACACTGAAACTAATTGCTTTTATGACAATCTACTTATCCACCACATTAGTCTGGCAACCTAATACATGAACTCCCAGAGCCTTAGTGTCTACAGGTTGTGCCATATGGCATTGTAAAGTTAGATTTAGATGTGATTTCAGTACCACAATAGTTATGTCTTTAAAGGTACAAATAAATGTACTAATTGATACATGAAGAATTAAATAATTTTAGAAATTTAACATTAAATAACTTGCGCTTTTCTGAAGTGTGACTCATGGACACCACAGTGCTCTGCCAGGATCATGGAATTTTTCATTATTGATGGATCTGTTGCTGCCACAGGAGAGCTAAGAATGAACCTCGTAAAAAGGAGAAAATACTGACATGGATGTTTCTGTGCATTATTGGAGAGGGATTGAAAAAAAAAGAGGAACTGTTACGTTAGAGAAAATGCCAGCAAGGAGAAATATTTGTGAGACCACATTTCATACTCCCTAATAAAGACACTGAAATCCTTGCACAGGCTAGATGAAATGTAATGTATCCTTGATGTACTTCAGAACAAGGACAGTGTAATCATGGATTCCGGATCTATTTGCTCTCCCCTCATAAGAAATAAAGCCAACATTCCTCATCCATCAGCATGGACAATGGCTCACAATGATAAATTAGTGGTTTCTAGTCAAGGGACACCTCATGTGGCTTTGAAAGAGAGAGGAGGATTGGAACACCAAGTCCTCCCCTTCCCATGCAATCCAAGATGCAGATCTCTTCTGGTGGAAGAGTCAGGAGCCACCCCAGTGCAGTTGTAGCCTCCAGTCCAGATGGGCAGAGACCTCCGAGCAGTTACAATCACAGCCAAGTTAAGCAGGAGAGAGATGTGAGCTACAGACAACATCAGCTGACAGTGCAAGGAGCAACTCAGATGCAGAGTTGTCTTTTCCACCCTTTTACTTGCCTGACTCTGGGACTCTTGAAGCTGAAATCAATCAGAAAAAAAGTTCCCTAACAAGTTAAAGGCTCCACAGAATAAGAAACCCAGTGCTCAAAGCTACTGGGAGACATACCATTCTTAAGTAATGACATTTCATCATGTTAAATAACAGCAGAGCTCCAGCCTTTTGGAGCCTTTTTTGAAACAAAAAAAGGCAACAATTTGCACATAAATATTTAGAATGATGACCTAATTTCCCATACTATTTAAAACATGAAGTTCTGGCTAAGAACACTGGCGACTCACAAAACAGTGCGAGTTCCAAGAGAAAAGGAACAGTAGCTCCAGAGCTGGACACTTCACCCGAAGGAAAGGTCAGCTCTCCCTGGCAAGCAGGAAAATATCCGAACAGATTTCATGGCTTCTGGCAAGGTAGAGTGCCACAGCTGAAATGTCTGTCCTTGCAGAAATCAGGGCTGAAATTTTACATGACTTTCAGCATGCTTCAATTGCCGCAAGGGGATCTGGTGGTATGTAGGGCACATGAGCTGGGAGAGCAGCTGAGGAAGCCCAGCCCTAGAAGTACATGGGTACTGGAACTTTCCCAGGCATAGGGATTCAGGCACATGTAGTTTTCGCAGATGATGAAGGGAAAGGGTCTCTCCCAAAATCTCAGAAGGGACACCAGTAACTGACCAGCCATGCTCCCACATGTCTGTGTGTCCTGAATCCAGGACCAAGCAAAGTGGCCTGAGTCACTTCACTAAGCCATGTGTATTCATTCACCCTTTTCTCCAGATTTTCAGTAATAAACCAAAAGGCAAAGCATTGAGCCTGGAAATAGCTGATATTGACTCAGTTCCCAACTTGATCCAAGGTCTCACAGAACAGGGCTTTTCCAGCTTATTTATGAACTAAAACCTTCCACTAAACCCTGGCACCATGCAGCTTCTTACAGCCAGAGGAAGGAGTCAGAGAAAAAAACCCCAAACAACAACAGTGAAAACCCTAGAAGATGGAAAAAGGATCTAACATTTAATCCTTAATCCTTCCATGGGGCCACGTGTCTCTGTGTCCCACCATGTTGTACACAGCAGAGAGCTGAGCTCCATCTCCTCCTAACCCAGAACGGCTCCAGGCAAATCCACCTACAATATTTCAGCTTTCTCCAACCACTTCCTAAAGCTTACACCATGAGACTTAATGAGCATACCCACAGCCCAGACACAACAGGTGCCACCACTTCCAAACCCAAATTCAACCCTGCAGATGCAGGTCAGGTATATTTGAGCCAGAGCCACCAGCACATCATGCTGTGACTGGGTTTACAAACTTAGCCTATATAGCAGCAGAGACCAGGCTTGGAGCAGGTATTCCCCAGGCATCTGAGATAGTGTTGGAAGAAGAGACACATGTGGTGACCCCTACCTGACAAGCTCCTCCTGGGGCTGGAAGCTGCAGGGGTAGGTAATTGTTTTCATTTGCTATGCTATGAGATCTCCATACTCCCTTCCCCCAGACCAGGGAAGTACTGACCATTTAACATTCTTTTCAGACTTGGTTGGGCTTCACTAAAGACAGTTACTATAAAATCAGCACACTGAAAAATCCCTAATGTTTGTTGATAGTATTTGTAAAGGATGAGCATTGCTTTCACTCTTTTTAAGAGAATAAACCTTTCTAATAATTGTACAAAATCAAAGAGGCAGATATGGCCCTCTGTTTTAAATACACTTCAAATAGTTTTTGGTTTATTTTGTTTGTTGTTGTTTTGCTTTGTTTTTAAAGTTCAGTATCTTATAGAGATGTCATTTTCCCTTTTAATTTTGGCAAATTTCCAAATTCTAAGAAAATTTCCCAGTACTTCACATGCTGTCACAGCATCTTCAAGCTATCTTTACAGCTCTTCCATCGTATTTTGTGTAAAGAAAAACTTTTATCTCATCATTGCCGCAGCTGCTAATGAAGATCTCTAGGCTTTCTTCTAATTGATGAAGAGAGAATGACAAATATTTTAAGTATCCATTAAACTGTGCTAAATCAATGGTGATTTACACAGAATTTCTATAGGAGCATACAGCACATCCACTTTAATATCAAGTGAGTTAATTGTGATCAATGACACTACAGCAGAAGGCAAATGAATTCTTAATGACAAGAAACTTCGCATGTTACAAAAATAGAAGCTAACAAGAAACCTCTTTGCTGCATTTTCCACACTACATCATTAGTAACTACTATACTGAAAAAACTAAAAGGAAAACATGAGCATTTTAAAAACTTCTACGGATTGATCGATTTTACAAAACATCGTAGGATAAGGAAAAAAAGGCAAGCTTTTTTATCATTCTTTTTTTACATATTTTGGAAATGTGTTTTAACAGGTGTTAGATTAATTAAAAAGTTATCATCACAGAATTCAGGGCTATTTTTTTAGCCATTGAATACAAGACTGGGGTCTCTACAGGTGTCCTTGTCTCACTTTTACAACCTCTTTTGTTTGACTTGTAGGTTTTAATGTGCATCATAACACCTCTCATCCAGCAGTAAGAAATTCTCTGGGGAACACTGGCAGAAAATAGGACATTGAGTCCATAATTAAAGTAATCTCTTCCCAGGCAGATGCTTCAGTTGGCTCTGTTATCACATATTACAAAAGGCATCTTGAGGCCCATATAATGTGTGGCAAATGGCTTTGGAGATGAGAAACAGCAATTTTTCATCTAATTTTGATCCATAGACATGTAAGTACTGTATTGCCACTTCTTGGTATGAAGCCAAGTAACTATTGTGGTTGTTGAAATAAGCTTGGCAGTAACCAAAATTAAAGAGTACTCCAGCTTTTATCATCAGTCGGGAAAGCCTTTTTCTAGCCATCTTTGCACTTAGCAAATAAGCATGCCATCTCAAATATGCGAGTTAATGCCTACATCTGGATTTAGAAGAAAAGCTTTATGCAGCTTAACTCACCATACATATTCTCTCTCTATTTGCGTGTTAAAACCATCGTTCAAATTATGGCCCTGACATCTTCACTGCTTTGCCAAACTGTCTGTGATATTGGTTGGAAGTGTTTCTACTGTTTATTTTTTGTATTTTAGGAAGTTTAGGACACTGCTCTTTGAATGTGTAAGTAGGTTCTGCAAAGTAATTTGTTCATATAAGTTATAATGCTTTGCATAAACACTAATGGTGATAGGAGCTGGCTGAATTTGTGTAGCATGTTTTTAGTTCCTGACTGCAGCAATGTGTTCAATGCGGGCAAAATTCTACCTCAGACTGCTGAGGTACAGAAAATAAAGACAGAGAATGACTTTCTTCCATTATTCATTTCTTCAAAATTGTTATTTTAAACTCTTCCCTATTTGGGTGGGAAATCGCAGAGATTGCTGGAGACCTTCTTACTCTTTAAGACTTTTAAAATGCATTTTTCACAGAAAATGGCTCAAATGAATGTACATTACTACTTGTGCTAAACAGCTTATGTTGATCTAAGAGGGATATTCGGAAGGCTATAACAGAAAATTTATTTGTTACATTTCTAGTAAGAACTAAAAAGATTCAAGCCACTCCAAAACAGTAAGGAAAACAATGCCATCAACCCAAAACCAATGTTACAGTGCCATGGTACCTGTAAAATATGTATTGAAAACAGCCATTAATCAACAACAACAGCCGCAAAATGGTATATGAAATACTTCAATAATATGCTTTTAAATAAAAATGTATTATTATTTGAATAATAGTGTAGCATCTTCAAGTCTTCTTCTAGGTGGTAACTCTCCTGTACAAGAGAGTTCATTCTGTCAGCTAATTTGAGGTCATGGTCATCCTGAACACTCAAATTCAAAACTTTCCAGCAGGAGGTCAGAAAAAGCTCAACAAATGTTTTTGATATCTTCAAGTTAAGGCTTCCTTTCTTTTTTGTTTTTAAACTTTTACTAGAACTCACTGTGAGGAGACCGTTGTTATACAGACAAAGGGAGAATTCTGAATATTACTGCGTGTCTACATAACACTTTGTAGATCACTCTATTAAAGTTCTTCCAAATAAACAAGGTGAGAAAAAGAAGTTAATTTGTGTGAACTAAGAGTATGGTCAGAACATCCTTATATGTCCTTGCCTGTGTACACAAACAAAGCGGAATTCAAACAAATAATCTGAAGGCATGAATTTTAAAAAATACAGAAAGTGTTGTTTGTGCCTTTGATGACAGCATGAACAAGCATGATTGCTCTGCTGGGTCAAGGCCAGTGCTCAGCACCCTGCAGGATTGAGGTCTTCACCAAGGCATTTAGCAAGAAGTTAAGGACTTCCCAAAAACAAGACAATGCACTTAACTCCAGCTCATTCATGCACTGGACACATTATCTGCTTAAGACATGGCATTGAAATGATCAGTCCACCAGGAGACATTCCAGAGTTACCAGGGACTTCCATGCAGACATGGTATTTAGTTTTACAGGCTTGTCTGCATGGACAGTTTCTCTCTCTATAACATCTCTTACAATTGTCTTCTGCTTTTGCTTGTATTTGTGTTTTACGTACTATATATCTACCTGCAGAGAATGGTTCCCCACATGTTTAGTGCTCACTCTTTCTATAGCTAACATTCCAAAACAACTCCCCCAAACTGGTTTGTGGCTATTTCAGGATATCATTTTGAAAGGTTTGTTATTGTTCTCATTATTACTTGGCAAAAGACGTTTCATTCAACTGCTCTGATACAGAGGAAAGCCTGTTAGTGGAGACAAAATGTTGGGTATGTGTGCAATATATTCTGTACTCCAGTCATGTTTTCAAAATTAAGCCATTTTGAGAAAAGGGGAAGACAAAGCAATGCTTTGAATGAAACAAAGGTTTATGCTGTTGATGAACTAAAATACATTCCGAAAAATCACCCTGAGGGTAAATTTCAGAGATATTTTTATCAAAATTCAAGTACGAATTTTAAACACAATTACTGATAACTGATTCACAGATTGTGAATTGATGGTCTCGTGCACAAAAATAATGATAATGTTGTGCAGAAAGGGAAGAAAGTAAAATCTAATCTCTAGAATTGATTCTAGAATTGCTAAATGAACATTTGTAAGAAGGGAAGTAATTCTCACCATGACCTTTTTATTATTTACATAATACCAGTAGAAAATTACTAAATTTCATTTTATTTCATGCAGGAGGTGCCAGAGTCCTATATGAAGCCACAAGGAAACCTTAACAGAGAAGCCAAAGGCTATACTGAGCTTCCTTCTGCTATCATACACTACAAATATGTGATACAATAAATTTCCATCACACAAAGAAAAGAAACCATCCTAATATTGTATAATATTGCAGTTTCTACTCTGGCATTGCACAACATTGACAGAAGTAGCATTTTATGTTTCTTGCTTGTCTTTGGAATTAAGTTCAACTAACACCAATAGAATTTTCCTGTGCTTTTACTTTAAACACATGCTCACATAACCGTTTTTTTTCTGGCTTTGTTTTCTTATACCTACTACACAGCATGAGGAGTCTAAAATCACAAATGGCCTGCTGTCTACAAACTTGGAAAAAAGGTTAAAAACTGAGCAGTCCTCTCATTAAAGTGGACTTTTAGTAGGAGTATCAGTCATCTGAGAGAATATTATACAACAAATTTCACCTCCAAGGAAAAAGGAAAAAAATTGCAAGATTTTATGAACTTTACAAAGTTGCCATTTTTATTCATGCCTTTTAGCAGATTTCAACTGCTGAATAGCCCACTCATTGGAAATTCTTGACACAGACAAATTACTTACTGTTAAGGGTGGTGGGGAGGAAAAAATCATTTTCATGAGTTGGTACAGGATGCTTATGTTTAGGCAGCTGAGTCTGTCTGGGTGGGATTCCAGTTCACATTTAAAAAATCTTAAAATATAGGCCTATATAAAGGTCTACGAGCAAGCTATGTAGCTACTGATCCATTCTGGTCAGTGGAGATCTAGGTCTTAATTCTGCTGCCTAGAAGTGTTAAAATAATTTGAAATACCGAAAGGAAGCTAGTAGAGCTATAGAGACCTTCTAGCCCTGCAGGTACCTCTCCCTAGATGTAGAACTGAATGTCAGACCCTGGATGTCTGTGGAACCAGATTGCACATCCATTAACCCTCAGGGGACTTACAGACATGCAGCTCACATAAATACCTACCTACATATCCTATATCCAGTTGAAAACAACTGAAAACCCCTGTTAAGGAGTGGAAGGTTAGGTGCAACCAGCTTTCATCCTCTCTCATGGTTTTGTTGCTTTGCTCTGAACACTTTTGAATACTCCCCATCATGGTACCCTGTGGAAGTATCCTTTCAGCTTTTTTACCGGCTAGGCTCGTAGTTCAATGCCTTAGAAAGCCTCGAGCAGCCTAGAGAGGTAGCACAGGCAATCCAGCATTTCAGTAGCTCCAAAAGCAGCAAATGGTAACTGCAAAGCTGATACCACCAGCAGAATCAAAGAGGGAGAAATACAGCTCTCGACCTGCCTAATTTCCCGCAGTTAAAACTTTTCAAAAGAAACAGACAAGAGACGTTCGCAGAAAGAGTTGCAAAGCCAGAGAGAGCGGGCCCCGCCTTGGTCCTTTCTTTTATTCGGAGAACGGGAAAGGGGAGGACTGGAGGCAGGCCCAGGGTGACCGGCCAATCAGACACTGCTGAAGAGTTTGAGTTACATTTGGTTTTGCCCGCGCTTTGGAACAAAGGAGTTCAGAGCACATGGCAGAGGCAAGTGTGTTGGGGAGGGGAAGCTCAGAACAGGCAGCAACAGTATCCTTTGTGTTACATCTTCTGTCAAAAAAGTTTCTGTAAACACCCACAATTTCTCATTAGTTACCTCTGTCAGCTTTACACAAAACAGACAAAACTAACAGACAAGTTAAATCTAATTCTTCATAGTCAGATGAGTCTTTGCTGTTTGAGGTCATAGTTAGAGGAGCCACAATGATTCCATGCACAGTGCTTGCATGGCACTGGAAATTAACAGAGAAGATGAACGAGGTAATCTGGGCACCACATCAAAATGGGACATGAGAGCAGAGCCAAGATAGGAATCAAATATTGGCTCGTGATTTTCAGAATATTACACATAATGTTGATTGACGGCACAACAATGCCTCTACCCAGGGAAGTGGAAAACCAAGCAAAGGAGTAATTTTTCTTCATAGTTCCACTAAACTGACACCCCAGCAAGGAACAATTACTGATTACTTTTTTTTTTTCTACAAGGCATAAGTTATAAGCAATATGGAAAAATAAAAATGACTGCAACACTGGGCTAATGTTGGAACTACCCTGACTGTAAACAATTACTATCTCTTATTTGGTGCTGCCTGTACAATCCCTGATCCAGAGTCCACACCAATATCACAAAGAGTGCTATGGAATATCTGGCTTCACCCTTTTGTTGCAGTAAAGAGTAGGAAGAGGAATGCAGCATTTATCTGAAGCAGGGAGCTGCTTCTTTACAAAACCCCAAAGTCAAGGCTGTCTGTACATTAAGGTTTCCATATGTGTTATGGCACACTCCTCAACTGAATGCACAGATTTCAGATCATGGCAGCAACTAGGATGCTGCGAACAACAATGTATTTCAGTGTACAATTCTGTGTCATCATACAAATGTGAGGGAGAAAACTTACATGACCATATAATTAAGAGTTGATTATATATAAATGCAAGGGACCTAAGGGACCTCAATTCTGATAGATGTTATTTTCTGTTTACTTTTATGTTATTATTGGTGTGTGTTATCATTGTGTACAAACATAATTGTGTACTTAATCTTGAAGCTTATCCTTTGTATTTCTTACAAACAATTGAAAAAACCACAGTAAACAGTGTCTTAAATGCCAGTTTAGCTAAGTGGTTTACCAGGGGAATGTGTTTCCTTCAGACAAGAGACCTTTCCCACCCTGGCTAGAGGACTAATATAGCAAAGCATGTAATCTTCTTGGATGTTTATTCAATATTTCCATACTTATTATCATAGGTTTTCTATAAATGCTTTAAATAGGTAACCAAGTCTCTCAATCACAGTCTTTATGTTCTGTAGTGTTTGTACAGTGTGATATTTTGAGTTCATGCATTAACACCATTGCCAGTTCCTGAGACAGGCTTAAACACATGGGCATGAGAAGACTGGTTCTGGAACAGGGTACTTCAAACTTCCCAGAAAGAAGTTGTAACTTGAGGTGATTATGGGCAGAGGCATGCTCTCAGTGAACAACACATCTCCTTTCTTGAAAATACCTTCCAACAGTTCAGCTGTCTGCCTCAGCATTCAGTCCCAGACTTTTTCCAGGAGCTGCGCTGAGGATCAGCTGCTGCTGCCTCAACAGAAGCAATGTACCAGTGCCCTGCCTCGGCCACCACAGCTGTCTTACCTCTGTCTTCATACAGGGACACCACCACAGCTATTCCCATTCCTATTGAGTCGTTTGCACCATAAGCTGTGCTAATTAGTGTCACATAAGATGTGACTGGGCCTTTTAGTACTTACTAGCTTATTAGACACTGCCTACAGACTCAGGCAGACAGCTTTACAGAAGTCCAGTCTTCTGTTACTAGAAGTTATAATGAATATATAGACACAATCATAATTATTAGACACCTGTTCAATGACTGACATAAATGGTTACATAAGATAAATACTTTTTTTTCTAGGTATATTCTACAGCCTACAATTCTATTTAATATAATAGCTGGAACTTCTGCAATAAACCCCACTGGTGGTCAAAACACAATATGCTTTTGCTATTTAGGTCAGCTTTATCACTTTTGCAAACTAGTAAGTTAAGCCATCTATAAAACAACAGGCTTAACAACCTAAGATGCAGCCCAGCATGCCACCCTGCTTAACAGCCATTATTATCCCTGCTGTCAGGCTGAGCTTTAACTAGGTTAGTGTGATCTTAGAGCAGAAATTACAAACCACGAAACCTAGCTGAAGGATTATGAAGATAATATTTTACAAATTTGCACACAATCAGAGAAATTACTTGTTAGTGTAAAGGAGGACCTACTATTTTGTGGTGGTAGAGAGCGTTTACAGATCCTGGCAATTTGCTTGGGAGGCCCTGGTGCTCAATACCTATTTAACATAGTCCTAAGTTATTGCTAAGAAAACTATTCTGCAACAAATGATGCACTTTAGCTTTTATTTCCTCAACTCAGTTGGAGGTATCTATGGTGAAAACATGCTAAAGAATTACATCAAGATGTACTACAGGAACACCAACAGCTTTCAGTGTTTCTCTTAGAAGTGTAAGGTACTTTTAATATTTATTTAGTAGCCACAATAAAGTACTTCAAGGAAAAAAACCCAACAGAGTGAAAATAAGTTTGCACACAACTCGTGTAAAAAAATGGCTATTGCCTCATTTTGCACAGAAATAGGTTGGCTCCAGCCACCCCATGGAGCACAGGGCTCTACATCATCCCTTTTCCTGGTGAAACTGGGGAGCAGTCTTGTTGAGTGAAACACTGAGCCAAGGAAAGATGCAAAGCTCCATCAGGTAACCTTGCATTTAGAGCCGGCAGTGGCGCAGAGCTGTGTGCAACGTAAATAACTGGACTGCATCAAACTGCAGAGATGAGGAATATTGGGGTGGGGAAGAAGCTGAGAGCTGTGCTGGCAAGCTGGTGTGCGAGGTGTAAATCCCAATTTTCTGTGCCCCTGCATCTCACATACACAGAAATAAGCTCATCTTCCTTGCAGATCTGTGCCCCACATCCCTCCCCACAGCATTCCTACATCCCTTTATCCCAGAACATGAAAGTTTTCCTCGTCCTCCCATCCTGGAACACAGCAATACCTTGTGTGTCCCTCACTGGCTTTTTAAGTAACCTAAATGTGGCCAGGAGCCATCCTCCTTCACTGTGACTGGGAAATGCAGAGTAGACTGGGAACTGGAGACTGACAGATTTACAGGAGGAATATTTCTGGCAGTTTATAAACAAACTGTGTTGTAGCAGGCAGGATTGTTGCTGGGAATGTCTAGATTTACTGGTATAAATGGTCTGCCAGGCTACTGATTTTATGAAACTTAGTATCTTGATATCTCAACTCCTTTGTCATGTTCGTTTGGTTACCAATGGATACAAGAGCTGAAGAAGAACAGGCTGGCAGCATCGCTGAACAAATCTTGTTTCTGATGGCTTCTGTCTTTTTCAGGACTGAGCTCTAGAGGAACACACCAAAAAGCGCAGATGAAGAGAATGGGAATTTTGCCCACGATGTTTACAGGGTTGTGACCTCTCCGTGTCGTATCCACCGAATTCCATCGTTACAGTGGAAGCCAGAACAGTCAACAGTGTGTGCAGTTAATAAAAGCTATCTGTGCATTGGCCTGTGAGAGGTTTGTCTGGTGACCTTTGTCCAGTTCCTCCAGAGAATTGTCCAGGGAGAGGTATCAAGACTCAAAAATTGCACGTCAAAGCTAATGTTAATTAATAACCTTATTATCCATCCCCAGAGAGGTCAAAGACTAATGAGCTGATCTGAATCACAGACATATTGGCAACAAACAGTATAGGAAGTGCTTACCTATACTGCACTCTTGTCAGAGTCTATGAATTCTGGTGTTTTTTGTAAATACTTTCAATTTACACTAGTTAAACAAAAAATAATTCAATTTATATATTAAATGTAATCTATACTAAATTTAAACTTTATGTTAAATTTACAGTGTTAAAAATATCTTGTTTATTATTTGCTATAAAGGCAAAAAGGAAGACAAACAAGATAGAGTCCTCTGGAACTCTTGAATTCAGGGAACTGGGTAAGGTAGGCAGGCTAACACTGCACAACAAAAATAGCTTTGTTTACTGCAACTTGTGATTTAGTAAGCAGGAGAAACACCAACTGAGGCAAGAAAGTGTGGGCAGCTGAAGAAAAATTGAGGAGGAGGATTAGAGGTAAAACATATTTCTCCTCTTTATATTTCCTTCAACTGAGAAATGAGAATCGGCATTCATAGTAGTATTTGTATTTCTGTAGAGCTACTCGTCAGCTCTTCTTCAACAATGACAAACATGAACAAAAACCCATTACAAAACCATGGAAAAAATCGGCCACAGGAAAATGAATGACTGGTTAGAAACTGACCTCAAAACTCACAATGGAGGATTACTTCTCAAAAACAAATACATTCACAGTCACTGTGCAAGTTAGGACCACAATTCAACAATTATTTCTTGAATACCAGGAAAACCAAAAAATTCAAGAAAGAAAGGGAGTAAGCACGAGCACACAGAGAAGATGTACAGGTAGCTCAAAGAACAAATTTTAGCTGCTTCAACTTGATCAACAAAGAAAAGTATCTCTAGAAAGGAATTAAAGGACCTGTAAACCCCATAGCTGACAGATTTCCTCAAGGTATATACAACTGTTGTATATACAACAAATACACTCTCACAATTCAGTTACCACTCATAAAGACATTTTTTTTCTCAATTTACTATTAGATGTTTAGAAGACAAGAGAGCTAGAAACAAAAATGTCCTGACATTGCCATCACAGCTAATAAATAATGTATCCTGACAGTACAGGCAAAAAAAGTGCATTATGTAGGTAAGGGGAAATATCAAAGCCACAGGTAAATCAATCAACAGGTACTGTGCTCACCATCAACAACTTATGTTCTCAAAGAATTCAGTCGCTCATTTTTTATTTTTTACAGCAGTAAAACGACCTGGTTATGTGGGGCACTTACCTGCTGCTTCCCAGCATAGATTGAAAGGGAATAATACTCAGAAGAAGGTTTGTTTTGACAACAGGACAGCCACAAAAACACAGAAAAGGCCTCTGAAATGCTGCAATTATTCACTTGTTGAATTAGGGTGCAGTCTGCCTTTTTTTTCTTTGAAAATGTCAGACTTCAAACATTTTCTGCTTTTGCATTCTTGGTGTATTTTTTCACTCAAATCTGGTCTACCAAAATTCTGGGACAAATCATTAGAAATTACTTGAAGGTAAAATATAGTAATATATATGCTAATAATTCAAGTTAAGCTATTTTGTTGGAACTTTATTTGGTACTAAATCATCAAAGGTAACTTATGTCTTTAAAACAAATTGCCAAAAAAACCCTCTTGGTTATCCTTGGTTCAGCAGAAGTTGAGAGTGTTTTTTGAGAAAAAATACTTGAGTATGGCTACTCTCAAATACTTGCATTTTATATTGATGCTTACAATCTGAATAATATATTTGTGTGATGTTCTAACTCATATTAAATGCAACAGTTAAAAGACTGGGTCAGTGCAAATGATATATACTTAAAAGGATCAATGATATGATTAATTACTAAGAAGAATTAAATGCTAGACTTCCTACATGCTTTGAAAATAAGAAGTCCTAATATGCACAGAAACTCTTCAGTCAGGAAGAACTCAATATTCTTACTTCAAATTAAAGTCTACACTTGGCAGTGTACTCTGACTGACTCTTTTATCCAGGCAGAGTGAGCAGGTTAGATCATTTCATTATCTCCAGAGAGATTATCTGCTCATGGCTTGGCGTGTATACGTACATGAAGTTGACACAGCCCGTCCCTGCAGGTGGAGCAATCCAGACAAAACTGAGGTTTGTGGTTGGGAGATGGCTCACATGGGACGCAACCACGCTGCACATGAACTGGTTTCCAAACTGGTGGTCAGACATAATTCCTGGGAGAAAGACGCAGAGGAAGAAAACAGTAACGTGTTAATGGCTCATTGCAAGGTGCTAACAGACCGAGAAATGCATCTGCCATGTGTTTCATCATGGCAACACAAAATGAAAAAACCCCAGGGATGTGCCATGAAGTAATTAGAATTAATGCTAATTAAAATACTGGAGCCGGCCTTTGCTTGAGCCAAGGCTGACTTCGCATTTACTGCAAGGCTCTGTGTATTTACTGCTATTAGTCTTCATGAGGCCAATACCAGAGGAACTATTTGCATTTTCAAAGGAGGAGCTGGATCACAGCTACTGTAAATCAGTTATTCCATTACCTTATTTACACCCATCACAGATCTAAAAGAAAATAACACCTGAAGCAAAAAAAATGTTCTAGTTTAATAAGAAAAATGAAGCTCTTAGAGAAAGGTATTATCTCTTAGTAGACATGTATTTGGAAAAAAGAGATGAGCTCTGGATTAATGAACTCTTCTGATCTGAAATAAAAGCAGCAACCTTCCACAGTTTTACCAGTACACATTCCTTTGATATTTTTTTTATTCCTTTTTCATACATGCCTCTAATATACGAATGAATGTAAATGTCATCTATTAATCCCTCCCTCTGGAATTCTCTACAGTTCATCATTAGACAAAAGAACTGTATTTTTAACATAAAACAATGTCTGACAGCAATCTTTTTCCCATTGGAGCCCTTTTGTAGTTTTCTACAAAGTAGTGCAAACTTGGTTGTTTGTTTGACACCCTTTGGCTTAAAGGAAGGCAATCTTACCAGAATGGATTACTACACCTTTACTCCTAGTACATGAAAGAGTAAATGATGAAACTATTCTTTTTAATGCAGTTATTAGAAGAGAATGCCTTGTTCCAAGTTACTTCAAATATTGAACCTTCATTTCAGAAAACAGTGACATGGGCTGAAACATTGCTAATAGGATCAAAAGGAAAAGGGAATGGGAGCAGGCACCACTGCATTCAAGAAGGTCACTGTCAGCTGTTTGGTGATTGCATCTCATAGTTTATAGTGGCTGGTATTTCCCAAATTAGCTTGTTGCAATTCAAACAACAACAGAGAAGTAAAACCCATCTCTGACTCTCAGCATCCTTTATTACTGGGGTTTTGGTAATTCTCCTGTAATGTGAATGCAGCAATTTCTCGTAAGCCCCCACAGATCCAGAGGTGGAAGGAGTTTGCAAGTGAGAGATTTATGTCAAGCAGGGGGATGAATCCTTCCTAATGCAAACACTCTGCTCTACCTGGTGTCCCCAGGAACTGGATGCCAGCAGCACCTTGTGGGGAGTGGGGGCTGTCTCACAAGCAAACCATTTCTCATTTTATAGACCAAAAACAATGTCTGAAATCCCAGTCGGGTACCGGTGAGTATGACAAACTACAGCTCAAGGTTATGGATGTTATTTATCCTCAGGGCTATGAAATTCTAAACCAGCTTCACTTTTTGGGGGGGAAAAATGAGCCACAGTGAATTTAAGTGATCCATCCCAGGAGTGACAGGAGGAAGCAGGTGATGTGCTGCCTGTATCTTTTACAAACACCCACAACCTCCTCATTCAGGGTTTTTCAGCTAGTTCCCCACTGAGAATACACATGAGATTTTCTGTCATTCACACAGTCACAGCTCAAATCCCCAAATGATGCTGAAGCTCGCTGTGTCAGGATAGTCACAGAGAAGGCTCAACTTCCCCTGAGTGGAGCCTCTTTTCTGGAGATCAGTGGTAGGGAAATACAGAGAGATGGTATTTTACTGACTCTTCTTAATGGCAAGAGACTAGATACAGATGACTTACAGATGACAGATGAGGTTTGGACATCTCTTGCCATGCTGTATTGCTTTATTTGCCTTTCTTGGCTAATTGGGAGGGGTGGCATTAACATCCTTAAGGAATCCCACTTGACTGGTGCCCAGGCTCATTGCCCTGCTCTCACTGCTGAAGTCCTGCAGCAGTGCTCTGCTGGGACAGATGTGTCCAAAAATACTCCCAGAGAGGTCCCTCACAGAGCAAATGTTATTTAGACGACTGCTTTACTTTGCCCAGGGTGAAAGGCTGTATCTCTGATTCTTTCCCAAAGCTGTGGACCTTGTCCCTCTCTCTGAAGTTTGTGCTAATGCCAGTGACTTCAGCACTGTGGGCTGGGGTCTTGGGGACTGCTGCAGAGCACCAGCTCTCATCTGTCATCATCCCTGCCTGTACGATGGGAAGCAGCAAGCCACAGACTATCAAGTTAATTAAATAACAGATGCTGTCAGGGGAGAAGCAGGAACAGCCCTTCAGTTTGAAGGAATTCCCCTTTCTCCACAGCCAGCCAAATACAAGGGAGGACAAAAGCTGCCCTAACACATCCCCCAGCCAGGGGACAGGCAGACAAGCTTGGGAAATATGACTGCTTCCCTCCCAGGCAGCAACTTGCGAGTTAATGAACTCCCTAGATTTCAGGCAGTATACTGCAAAAATGTGTCTAATACATCAAACACATACAACATCTGTGGAGAATTTCTTTTTCCTTTGATTTACAGTTTAAAAAAAGAACAATTTTGCAGTGACTAGAATAAATTCTAAACAATTAAAAAACCCAACTCATTCAAGTTTTTTTCCAAAAAAAAAGTCAATGAATAGTACAGCAATCATTCAAAATCCCAGTTTTATAATTTTATCACCATGTTGTCTTTATATTTTATTAATAATTGATTGTCGTAATTTTTACAATAAAAACAACCCTCCTCTTCTGCTGGACCTTTACTGAGTACATCAACTCCATTTAGGAGTTCAGAGCCTTCAGAACATTTAACAACAATTAAATAGTGCAACTTCAGTGAGTGACAGCAATATTAAAAACCTAAAAATCCCAAGGTTTCCTATTGAAAAGGCAAACATAAAAACGATAAAAATGCAAAAAAACACTGAAAAGTTCAATTTATACTAAGAACTCACTGAATTAAGGACAAAGAATATTTCACTCTTTTTTTCCAGGCTTTTTGCAGTCCCTTGCTATGGAAGGCAGCTCCTCTCTTCTCCTCCAGCCCCTCTCCAAACTGGTAAGCTGCATCTCAGACTGCATGTTTGCCCCATAGCAAATCAAGGTCAGTGTTGTCTATAGGTATCTCCCTCACACCCAGGTGACCAGTGCAACAATATACATTCAAGTCTAGTGTTTACAAAACTAATAATTTTAAGATAAAATTTTAAGATCTTGTATAAAACTCTATGAACACTAGCAAAAAATCAAGTGTTTCCATGTGACTTAATGAATACTGAAATGTTCAAAGTTTTGTGAGAGCTACCCATCTAAAATGTGGTGCATGCAAAGAAGCTGTTAGAATCTCTCTGAACTCCTTTTGACTTGGATTTTACAGTGTGCACTCATCATAATGACGTTTCAGACATCTGCACTTTCTAGATTCTCCATCTTCTAAAATTTCTGAGGCTTTAGGATTCTCAGTATAATCATTATAACCATTATAACCATTCAAATCCCAGACATGCTTTGTACCTGCCAACAGCACTGCTAGGAGAGGAACTAGACATTCTCAGTCCCTCTCAAGAGGGAACTCAGCAGCTGTTTTTATTGTGTAAATTTAAAAAAAATGTGCCTAGCTCTTTTCAATACAGTATCTGTAGTCACTGAATCAAAGAACTTCTATGTGAAGAGGTAGATTTCAAGGGGTAAAATAAATACAAAAAATGCACAGATAGAGAAAAATATTGAAAGGAAAATCTTAAGTCAGATGACAAATACATAGCTTCAATATTTAAATGTTTAAAATTATTTTGTTGATAATCAGAATCACTAGTAGGGCTGTAACAGCTAATGCGGGGAAATATTTTGCTTCTATTATAAGATGTCATACAGGAAGGTGAGCGAGACGTGAAAATACTGATTAAGGTGGTCCACAAATGACCAAATTCAAGTGTTGATCCTGAACTCATTACTTTCACCTTGTTGTATAGCTTCTCCAAAAGGGAGAACAATAGATTATAGCAATCATTCTCCCGTTTGGGCTCCTGGAAGCCAAAAGATGATCTTTCCTACTGGCAGAGCTTGGGAAGCATCTAATGGTGTAGATAAAAGCAGGAAAGAGCCATATCATTCTCTGCTTTCTGAGAAACATGGATCTGCAATAGCTCTGACTTAGCCTGAGTTATGTAACTACATAATGTTCTGTATTACAACATGACATATCCTCCTCAGAAAACAGTTTTCTAAACCAGAACTTCATATAAGGAGCTCATCTGCATGTCAAGGTCCTTGGTAAATCCTTCATTAAAGCTAAATTTCCAGTGATGAACCAGATGGCAGGCAGTGTACCATTTCCTATTTATTACATTAATTGAGTATGATATTAAATAAGAGGGTGAACGTTAAATACAGGTGTAAATTGACTGACCACATTTTGGCTTTGCTCCTTCTAAACTGATTATCTGCTACATGCTTCCATTTTCAAAACTATGTGTAAGTGACAGCAAAATGCCAAACATAAAATATTGATGAAAAACCAAGAAGAAAAAGCTCTAAATGACCAAATAACTCTGAGATCTTTGAGAAAGCAATAATTGCTGATTAGTAGATAATAAATTTAAGTCAGAAACAGACATTTTCAAATTAGATTTTGCATTATGTAACAATAAAGTACCTAGTCCTAGGAACCATCTTTTCCCTTAGGAAACAGAGCTGGAGGACTACATTCTTCATCCATGCTCTAGCATCTCAAAGGGTTATCCACAAATCCACAAGGTAGGCACAGTTCTGCCTGGTGTTACAAAGCAGGGAGTGATGCGAAAGGGGCTGTGCCCGAAAACACCTCCAGTGCTGAATCCCATGCTGAGGTGGCCAAACCAGGGCTTGCAACTTGTTCTTCCCATGCAGCACCAGGGGAAATGTAGGATGATTAATTTTTTTTCAAAATGGAAAGATTCTGGTAGCCATTGGAGGTTTTTTTTATTATTATCAATTAAAGCAATCACTTTGGCAGGGAGCTTATGCCCACAAATCTCTACTTTCCAGAAGCACATCCTCTCTATGAAGTTGAAGATCAGTTATACAGAGAGCTGCCCCCACGCTCCTGTCACATGTAAGACTAAACCACTCAGATGCAGGAGTGCTGGGACAAGTGACAACTTGGTGGCTACTAACAAGGAGCCTGGCTTCTCAGTAAAATCCCCACAGAACAGGCCTTAAGGACTGCTGCAGAATCAGAGTCCTCCTGCAAGTTAAGGGAAAGCCATGTGCCTCTCCACATTATTTGAGGAGCAGCAGAGGCCCCAGCACAGCTGGACCAGTGGCTGGCAAAATGTGGACTCACAGAAAGCCAAGTGAAGCACTTAAGGAACATTCGAGGTTAAAATCTGAATGTATATAGACATAAAGTGCTATTTACAGCCGTTGAAGCTGCAGCTTTCAGACCACATTTTCAGAGGTAGGAACCTCCCTTTATCTTGCGTATCTTCAGATGTTTAAAGGACCTTTTTGAGCCTTACCCGTAAAAATATATAAAAATGAAATATATGTTTCCACGGAATGCTACAGAGAGTGAAATAATGGCTTAGTTTTAGTTACTGGAAGAATATTTGAGTATCATCCTTAAACTGTTATGAACCCCTTTCAGGACCCTGCAGTGAAAGTCTTAAAATTTTAGAACTAGTTATGGGAAGAAAATCAAATTGCTCCTGTTTTTGGAGGGTTTTGTCTTTAAAAAAAAAGAAATCCCAAATATTTTTAAGGAAAACATCAGTAATCTGTGTTAAAATGGACCATTGGGAGTAAAGAAATATCTGGAGCTGGTAAATATAATTTCTAAAGCATGAACACAAACATAAAGCTATGAGCTCATGCAGTTTCTACCCAGGCCAGTAGCCAGCTAAAGGTAACTAAATTACCCATGCAAATTCCCTTCAACCACAGTAAAAGTGCAGATTATGGCCCTAAGTGAATTGCACCCACCCAGCTAAAATATGCTGTTGCCGATTGATTTTGGGGGGGTGATTTCATTCTGCTTCACAAGAGAAAACACATCTCATTTGACAGAATGTAACAGACTGCTAAAGCACTTGGTAGCCCTTGTGATCAATTAAGGGTCAGGATGGTTTGATAAATAATTAAACAGTATGAAGAAAGAAAAGACCAGCAACCAACAGATACATTCTTCCACCCAGCAATATGTTACCTTTATCTCTCTTGGAGCCAGGTCTTTGTTTCATTATTATTATTACTACTGCTTCACTATTAAATAATAAATCCTTTCACTATCTGCAATGCTGGGGGGAAAATTACCATCCACATGTTAATAAGAACACTAGAAAAAAAGACAGATAAGTGTATCACATCCTAATAAACTCTGTCATTAAAATCCGTAAGTCCTTCTGGGGTCAGGAGACAACCAGAGCCTAAATACAGCAACCTAATTCTTCAGAGGGTACCACTGTGCTGAAGTGACTCACATTTGAGGTAAGAAGCATGGGTTTTATAACCTTTTACCTCATATGTGAAATTTAAATGTATTTTCCTAATAGTTCTGAAAACAATAATTTATTGCAAGTTCACATTTGAATTACATTCACAAAGTGGGAGTCAGGTATGAAACAGTTCAGTTTAGGGCTTTTAGGTGCTTACAAGAGAAGTGTTTTATAGCCACATTTGTGAATATTTACTGAAGCAAGCCCTTCACTAGAAACACCAGTTTGCAGGAATGAACCACTAATGAACAGATTTTTGAAAATTTACTCTGAAAGAGAGGATATATTTTGCTTAACCTCTCTTTTAATGTTCTACTTTAAAGGGATTGTTAATCAAAACTTTTGAGCAGCCTTTTGTTAGAACCCACTTAGGATTATAATTTCATCTCAGGGATTTATGAGTACCGGTCTCATTAAGCCTAACAGGAGATACACATATGGAAATTGTGGAGCATGGGGAAGAGAATATCCGCTTTCTATAGCATAATTCTCAGGATACTGAATGAGTCCCTTGTGTAATGTGTGATTTGGCTCCATGAGCCAGGGGAATGGGGTGGTGAGACCCTGGTCCGCAGTGAGTTGGTGGTTTCAGGCCATTGTCAGAAGGGGTGAGAAGACAATTTGCTGCTGAAATCTAAGTGCTCCATAGAGAGCAACGTGGCACTAACTGCTCCAAGGAAAGTTGATTTAGTAACAGTAAACAGGGACCAGCAGTAATAGAAATAGAAAATGCTAATGAGTTACTGTGTTGCTGAAATATAGAAGAAAAAATCTATTTCCAAAGGTTTGAGCCAAAATATATTTTAAATGTTTTCCTAATAGTCCCAGCATGTTTTATAATAGCAACTTACATATTTTTTTTTATAGACCTGTTAGGCCGATACCTTCATTCTGTACTAGCTTTTCATAGGTTCTATTTTAGCACCAAAATCCAGTTTATTCTGTTGAAGGAAAGCAACTGTCCCTGGTTTGCATCCACTTTTTTTTTTAATTGTTACTGTATTTGAATGGTGTCTTATCCATATGAGCAGCTCTTGTACAACTTCCAAAAAATATTGCATTGTTCTGAATCTTTCCACTTCGCAAATGTAAATCTGTGTCTCAGGAGCCAAACATCAAACTCTGCTTGATAGGGTTTATACCAATGATAAATGTGACAAAGGAACATCTTGTTGTCACACCAGACATCTGCTCCCACCAGACTCATCCTCGGAGCCAGCGGTAACCACATCCTTCTCCTTACAGCAGTGACAATTCACCAAAGCAGCACTGGAGCCCCTGGAATTGGCCCAGATTTGCTTTAGTAGAGATGAAACTGTGAACCAGCAGTCTTAACTGACAAGACCATCCTCACCTGCTCACTTAAACAGAGCCATGAACCAACCAAACCTCCCTGCTGACCAGAGCAAGGAACATCAAATGAAACATTGCTGCGCAGTAACTAGAACATCACTGCACAGCTCAGTAAAAATGTAACTGCCTAACACTCATCTATAAATTCATGCATCCCAATTGGATCTATAAAGCATCCTTTCAAAGGCAGTAGCTTCCAAAAGTTGTTTTTATTAAATTAACCAATCTTCGCCCCAGACTCAGCTGTGCTGGGCTGACTGGTTTGTACAGTGACAACATCTCTTCTTGGCTATACGGTTGCTGGTAACACTTCCTGGTATCCTGTTTACTCTTCTATAGCCTAGCATGACTAATTGGGATAATGGCTTTACCTACAAAACCCTAAGTCCCTCTTCAATTTATTTTAAATGATCTTAATGGTTTCTGGCAGTGTTGTAGTTGCTAGGTTTAGTTTAGCAGGCTGCAGCTTTCCTGAGAGCTCAGCGGGGATGCTTCGGGCAGTGTGACCATAGTTGCCCTCCCGTAGTCCATTTTTGTTGGCCCTGTGGTTCTTGCTCCAGCAGCTAGCAGCACTACAACCACTGACGGAGAAGGAGGCAGAGAAGGGTCTCTCCATGAGGGTTTGAGAGGACTTTAATCACATCTCGTCCATGCGATATCCAGAGGTAGAGAGACCTTGTGGTCTGGGCGTAGGGGGCTTTTCTCAGGGGCTCAGGGCAGTCCCTGGGTGGGGTTGGGGTACAGGAGCCAATAGGGAGAAACCGAGGGAGTGGCCAGGGCTAAGGGCAGGGGAGAGCGGGAGGGGGAACATGGCATCAGAAAAGCAGTGGGTTAAGAGATCACCACATGGCAGCAGTCTGCCTTGTAACGCATTCCCTCTATTTTGATCCTTCGCCCGCAGCCATATTTTGCATTTGCCCTCGTTGCCGTCCCTGCCTCAGTCACCACAGGACCCACTTAGTGCCTCATATCTTGGTTGCACTTGCACTGTCTCTAATTACTCTTTATATCTCTGTTATCAACATTACTGGTGAACTATGATGCTTTAAAATTTATAGTTTCCTTCAAGGCAAATTAAGTCAGTCAAACCAATCAATAACGATAACTACTTAATGAAACCAGAGGGACTTCCATATAAATCTTTCCAGATGGAGTATTTATCATTTGCAGACATCTCTTCCTGTTTTTGAGTGATGTTGTTGTGGAAGTTATCCCATTTTATCTCCCAGTTCCTTATCTCAGGTGATCTGAAAGTCAACTTGAAACCACGCATTGTGTTGTCTGGGTTAGCTGGGATAGAGTTGGTTTTCTTCCTAGTGCTGTGTTTGGGATTTAGTATGAGAATGACACTGATAACACGCTGATGTTTTAGTTGTTGCTCAGTGTGCTGACCCCTAAGTCAAGGACTTTTCAGTGTCTTATGCTCTGCCAAGGACCAGGTGCACAAGAAACCAGGAGGGAGCATGGCCAGGACGGCTGACCCGAACCGGACAAAAGGATATTCCATACCATAGAATGTCATGTTCAGTCTATAAACTGGGGAGACTTGGCCAGAAGTTGCCAATTTCTGCTCAGGGATGGGAGGGGCATTGGTCAGCAAGTGGTGAGCAGTTGTGTTGGGCACCGCTTGTTTTTTTCCCCTTGGGTTTATTCCTTTCTCTTTTTTTCATTTTCATTATGACGATATTTTACTTTATTTCAATTATTAAACTGTTCTGATCTCAGCCCACAAGTTCTACCTTTTTCTGATTCTCTTCCCCATCCCATGGGGTGGGGAGGGGATTGGAAAGTGAGAGAGTGGCTCACTGTAGTTGGAGTCTGGGGTAAAAGTACGACATGTACAGAAGCCATGGTTTGTCCCTCACCAGCATTGACTGCAACATCTCCACAGAGCTGGAGACAAGATGCACTTTCCATTCAGAGGAGCAGTCCTGGAGGTGCTCCAGGTCTCATGATCCCCCTTCCCACAGCTGGGCTTACAGCAGCCTCAGCAATGCCTACACTAAGGTGAAATGTGTAAGGTCTCCTACAGCCCCAGGTGCCCTTGCTGGGACACTGAAGTGACCTGTGGCACAGCCGGTCCCACAGTTTCTGGAAGACTTTTGGGACAGCTGAGCCTCACAAAAGCCTATCTGCTCAGGAAAGATGGCACACAGGCAGGAGAGCTGCATCTGTGGGGGAAAAGCCAGCTGAGGGGATGACAGACTATGGTTTTATCTTCAGACATTTATACGTGGCCAACTGCTAGCACATGCACTATTTGTAAGCACCACTTACAGTGTCTGTAACACTGTAATCAAGAGTAAGATGTTTGCCTTTTTTCAGCACCTGACACCAGTGATGCAGTATTGCTGGTTTGCTACAAATTCCTCAGAATTCATAAATATAAAAACTAGAACCATAAATAAAGCTTCATAATGGGCACCATGGCCATTCTCAGCCTCTGCAAAAGGGTGAGAGAGCAGAGAAATCACCGACCAAGTTGGTGGGAGAGTTAAGGGAGAAGTGAGGCTGGAAAAATGGTATTATGAATTGAATGGTGGAATTTCAATTAAAATTGTCAATTGCCAGGAGTTCTTTTTTTGAAACTATGCTGAAATTCAATGCTGCTGGCTGAAATCCACCAGTATCTCTGCCCGGATCAAATTAGTGGTGGAAAGAAGCACAGGCCTGTACACCAGCTGTATTCTCCACAGATATTCTGATGTTTCAGGACAAAACCTGCTGGATTTGCCTCCTCTGTAGCCACAAACCTATTACATCAACCGCTTTTATAGCATAGGAGCACCAAACTGGGACTGCTGTGGCTGGCAGGCTGGTGGTGGTGATAAGGCTTTAGGTCTGGGCTAAAGCATTTGTGTAAGGGTGAGTGTGCTGTGTAGCAGCAGCAGGATGTGGGAACCCAGAGGGCACAGCCAGCCTGGCTGAGATCCCATCCATCACCAGCACCTGACTGACCCCCACCAGGGTGATCTCAGTCAGTCTCCCCTCATTGTCACCAGAGAAATGCACAGGGGGAATAGAGGCAGAAGTTTTGATATTCAGGTACTCAGTAAAGCTGGAGTTTGAAAATCAAAGTGTTCCTTGCTCATGCTTTTCCTCATCAAAACAAAAATATCAACTGTGATTTGCAGACTTCTGTGGTATTTTTGGCAAAAAAAAAAAAAAGAAGAACATTTCCTTTTCTACAAACACACAAGAAGTTGCTTTAATTCTCTATGCATCTTTAACATCTCTTTTTACAATTTACAGGACAAAACAGAAAGTCTGGCAGTTGTTCCCTTTCCCTTGTAAAATGTGCAGTAATTTACTTTGCCTCCTGGTTTATCTTAAATTGTGCAATGATCTTTGCAATTCATACTGCCTCTCCCCCACTGGTCAGCAATGGACCATAATGTTGAGAATATTACGAAGAGAAGGGCAGCATTGTCAGAAGGCTGAATTTCTGCCCACTGAAGGCAGAATGGCACCCTGTCATAGGTTAGCAAGCATAGTCCCGGAAGGGACGTCCTTGCTAAGGGGTGCTTACAGTTTCCTCTGGGAACTGATAGAACCTATCAGCTGGCCAGTTTGAATATGGACAATTCTCTAAGCCACTTAAAGTTGTGATCACCTCTGTGATCCACATTTAAGAATAGGCAAACTCCCCCTCCAAGCTCTCTCTCGTTTCCGCCGCTGGGACAGGTGGCTGCGGAACCCGTGTGGGGGTCAGCGGGCCCGGCCAGGCCCTGCTTGGGCCAGGCCGGGCCGGGCCACGGCCATCCTGGGTCGATGGACCTGTTCTAGCCATGGAACCCCCCCCACTGCCTTGCCGTGGGCAGCCGGAGCGGCTCGGCTCTCCCCCCTCTCCACTGCGATAAGAAAAATTCAACATTCCAGCTGCAAAGCTGCAAGGCCGAGGTGAGAGTAACCCTTTTATTGCTGTGAAGAGCTGAAAACCTGAGGGAAGAGAGAGAGGAGATGCTTAAAGCTGAAAGTCTGTTGTGAAGCTATGATATATCAGAGTATCCTGTTGTAATTTCATGAAGATATGGGGGGTGGAGTGTTCAACTCGTGAGCAAAAGCACCTGCGCTGAGATAGGCAGATGCTGACGCAGCTGTAATTTCATGAGAAGTTTGGACAGGGAGAGATGAACCAGATGAGGACTTTTGCTCCAAAGGGGAAAGGAGAAAACCTCAGTCCGTAGAGATGAACCAGATGAGGACTTTTGCTCCAAATGGGAAAGGAGAAAACCTCAGTCCCTAGAGATGCTCCCAGAGATAGTCCTAAAGATGAAGATGATGAAGACCCTTTGCTCCCAGGGAAGGAGAAGGGCCTCTGTTTTTGTTTCTGAACGGCTCAACCTTAAAAATTGTACCCCAAAAAACTTCAAGAGTGGACCCTCGAAGGCAGTTGCGGGAAAAGCTGCAAGTCGGGGGAAAGGACTCACACGCAGGCAGAGAGACTCCTCTTCCTAAATGGACTGAACGATATTTGGAAGTGGGCGGCTGTCTCGTTGTGATAATGTTTTCATAGCATGAGCAAGAAGAGACTTCTCTTTCTAAATGGACTGAACAAGGTTATTATGGAAGTGGTAAACAGACTGAACATCTTAAGGGTTGTCTTTTCACATCGTCAGTGGGAGAAGGGAGGAAGGTGGGGGGAGGAGGAGAGTTCTGAAGGTGGTATTTTTTTTTTTTTCTTCTTTTAGGTCTGTTAATAAACTTCTTTATATTCTTTCAAGTTTGGTGCCTGTTTTGCATTTCTCCTAATTCTTATCTCACAGCAGATAAACAGTAATGAGTATTTTGGACCAAACCACTACACTAAATTGGTGTTTCCGCCCGGTTACAAACCGAACCCGCGACACACCCATCAGAAGAAAACGCCTCAGAAAATGCGTTGCAAGCTAACAAACATGAACAGCAGCAAAAATTTTCAGGAAACAAAACCTAAATACAAAGCTTTACACATCAAAAGAAGCAAAAATAATCACAGCCAACAAGCTCAGAAGAAGAGCAAATTATTTGACTAATTCATTCCCACATCACTACTTTTACTCTAGTGAAAAAAAAAAATCACCCATGAAAAAAAATCTGGTGCATTGCCCCCTGCCATATGGTATATATTAAGACATACATACCACAGACAGAAAATTGTAACACTGCAGTTTTGTTTCTATCTGACAACACATACAGTCAGTTGAGAGTCACAAGAATGGGAAGAAAGGAATGCTGCATTTTATTCCTTTGCCTGAAACTTGCTTCTAGACAAAACATCATCAATCCTAAACATGCAAAAGCACTTTCAGATCAGATATAAGAAAGGCAAATAAAAACAAGCTACCGAGAACAGTAACCCCCTTATAAACTATCAGTCAATGCTAACCAAAACTACTGGAGAAAAAGATTGCAGTTTTTGAAGTCTTTGTCCTCAGAAGAGCACTTTATGACTAAATGGTAAAGGCTGATCTTCTGCACTCATTTAATGTTCAATATAGGATCTGAAAATATAGTCCTGGGGGTGTGTCCATGAAGCTGCTGTTGGGTTGACCCAGAGGCAGGGCTGAGCTGTTTCCCCCAGAATGGCACACACTGCTCCACACACTTGGTGGAGCTGCGGCCCCCACTGTGCTGGGTGTCCTATGCACTTATGGAAAACAAAATGAAAACAGAAAACAATATTCACATCTAAAGCCTAATCAATGTCCATGTGGTAGCAGCCAATATCACAGCATGCATGAAAATTAAGTGTGCTACAGAAATAGGGTGCAGGAGCCCTCTACTGCATAACTTTCAAATCAACTCGTGGTTTTGCTGAAAAGAAGAAAGCTTTATCCAGATCTACAGAAATATGAGAACACCACCAAACTAAAGATCATGTGTAAGAAGGTCTGAGTTGCACTTTAGAATTTGGGATGGAAATGGGAAAAATATTTGAACTCCAGATGTGGGGTGTGAGCGTGAGCAGAGCATCCCAGGTGCTCCTGTTGCATCAACTAGATGCTTGAATTTAATCTTAAACCTTGCTTGCTTCAGTTCCATGAATGAACACTTCTGAAAGCCTGCCTTTCTCAGCTGATGCCCCCCACTGTGACTGTAGTAGGATAAATGTTCCAAGATTTTACTGTGGTTTTAAAAAGGATTTAAAAAATACGCTAAGTCAAAGTAACACCCAAGGGACTTACACTAGAGAGCTGCAGTCCCATTAATGTATAAAGAGAAGGCTAAAAATATAAAGATAAAACATGGCTCTGCTTTTTGACGCGCTAATCTGCCCTTAAAAAGAAAAATACCTTGAAGAGCTGCAGCTCTACTGGGAAGTTCCCCCCTTCATTATTGTTTTGCAATAATGAAAAAAGTGTGTGTTTCACTAAGGGAGAAATTTAACTTTCCATCTCAAGGTCTCAAATATATTTTTTCTTGTTCAAAGCCGATTAGCAGTTCAGAAAATGAGAAGGTCTCCTAATTTACATTAATCTCAGCTCTGCCTTGCATGCTAATTGATGTGTTTTCTTCTGGGACTTCCAGATACTTTGCAGTTGTAACATTGCTGTTTCACACTGTAACATCAGCTCTCACAAATATCAGTTCTTCTCCACATGCCCGTGTTCTCTAACCTGGCATTGGTGTTTTTCTTGGAAGGTATCTATTGTTTTAGTTAGTGCTTCTGGATCCTGTTGCTCATTGATAAACTAATATATAAAAGGATGTTTCTGGTAAATAAATGCTTGACAAATCTTCATGGATTAGGGAGGTTCCAGCTGATCTACCACTATGGGCCAAACATGCCAGATAGTTTTATCTGGAAGAATGTGGCATCCTAAAGCTAACTAACAGAGTATTATTTAGTGCAGTGGCCAAATCATCATTGAGGAAGAATGTTGTACTGATTGAATCTCTTCTTGGGTAGATTGAAGCCATGGCCATACAAGTGAACCCAAATGGTGACAGAGGCATTCCAGAGGGAGGCTGAAGATGACACCATGGTGGCCACCTGGGGAAGATGCTCCATGTCTACAAGTGAACAAAGGCATGGAGGAGTGGGGAATGCCTGTGTCCTGCTTCCCCAAAAAATATTCATAGTAGAACATTTGTCATCACTTATGGTGGCTGTAATGAATTTACCTACTCCACACTTGTAACACTGCCTGGTCTTTATTTTGCAATTTATCTCAACAAATCACCATACTTCACTTCAAAATAACTTCCATATTTAGTTTTCCACCTATTTTCCATTTAAATGTTTTGAAATACAAGCGTTGCGCAACTGGAGCTGCAGGCTGTCCTGGCAATATGTCAGAAGCTCCAGGGCTGCCATTACTGGGTATATGGGTGTACTATTTTTCTGGGGTGATACATACAGTTTTATTATTCCTTACACAGCTCTATGCAGTGTAGTACAAAGTATAGATCGCTCTTCGGAGATGACATCTAAGCTTCAAATACATAGCCATAGAGAAATAGTAATGATGGAAAGACCAAAAGCATGCAGTATGATCTTCCAGTTTTTGAATGCTTCTTTTTCCCTTGTTCATTCTTAAATGATACATTTAAGAGATCCTTTAAAATAGCAAATTAAGGAAATGAAGCATTTTATCACACACAAATACACAGACCTTCACACTGTGTGACATAGGCCCAGATCTGTCCAAACCATACCAACAGCTTATACCACTTGAACTAGCTATCTTAAGATAATTGTTTGGTTATGCTGAAATCACTTTTCTGAATAATTAGACTCCTGTGAGCAGCTCCAAATTGGCTTTCAGCTAATTTCAGTTTAAGTCAGCTACTGATAAGAATATATAAAATTGTAAAACTTATATAAAAACTGAGTAAACACTTGAGCCCTTGATAGCTCCCATGGGAATGGTCCAGACCACTTGAACCTATACCTTAGATGCTTAATGAGGCAGTCTTCACACAGGAAATGATTACAGTTCTTTTATAAACAACATGGAGAGATGGGTGCTTGTGATGGGCTCCACAGAAAACTACCTATAACTTATGTCCCACTCAGTTTTCAAGCATTCCTTGATAATAAGGATTACAGAGAACAAAAAATTTAATACCTGCTACAAACATAGCCCTACAATACAGCCGTTTTCAAGAAAACGAAGGAAAGAAATCTTTGTCTTGTTAGCAGGCACCTTTTATTTTACTATCAAAAAAAGACTCTTGATAGAGATTACAGCCTGTGAGCTAAAACAAATTCCCAATATTCACTGCAGATGTGGTGTTCAGAATTTTAAAATCTTTTTATAAATAATTCTACTCACTTTGTGCAAATGGCAATTTTCAGAGACATGTAACCTGTGGATTACTTCAGGAGAAACATGCCATTAGTGATAGCTACCTCAGTAAATCTAATTTACTTTTGAAGTAGGAAAAAAAGTAAGATTTACTTGAAAATTAGTCAAAGAAAAACATTTAGAACAAAAAGCCTGGATTGCAGAGAGGTCATGATAGATCTCTGAACAATAGTGGGTGAGGCAGGTTGGTTTTGTTCTCTCTGGAGTGCTTTGAAATCGTGAAGGTAACAAAAGATGCTATATTAGCACAGAAAAGTTGAGAATAACCTTCAAGACTCAAATCTTTGCTGCTGAAGGGGATCGTTTTAATGTGATGCTTTATTCATAAAAAATGAATGTATGGCTATATTCAAAGCTGTGCCTGAAATGTCTCAGAGCATTTGGACAAGAAAGTAATAGCTAAACGTCTACATCTGTACAAGTATGGATGTAGATATAAGTGTGCTCCACATCAGTATAGGTCTTCTTACAGGAAAAATGATTCAGTTAGTACAGTATCAGATATCTTTATCCTGTTAGAATTGGATCTCTGCTAGAGAATATACCAGTTTGATCACAGCTTCCTTCCTGGAGCTCCTGTTGTTCCATCAGTACTTACTTTTTGTACATAAAATACATCTTAAAATCCAGTATATCATAGAAAATCTTATTTTAGAGCTTCTGAGACTCTGTCCGGAGGATATTTCCTGAAGGAAAGGCCTTTCTTTGGTCAGATGGTCTAAGCAGGAATAGCAGTACTTTTGCTTTGAGGTTTTGCTTTTCCCATGGAGCTTTACTGAGCTCTGATGTGCGTGGTCATGCGGTTCTTCCTTATAACTACTCAAAGAAAGAACATCCTATTCTTCACTCCTTTCTGAAGGGCCACCAATGGACTGTGTTACATTCAATTAAAAAATGCAGCTATGCCACATATTGCAGTATATTCCAGGAGTGTTGACTGTGAATTGAAGGCTGACTTACAAACTTTTTATGCATTTTGTAAAAAAACACTAGTTCTTCCTGCCCCAAACTCAACATCTGGGTTCTTTGGTTAATTGTTCATACTTTGACTTAAACAGCTTCATTTGAACAGGTTCATTTGAACTCTGGTCTTATGCTTACTTCTCCCTTGTTCCCATTGCTTCAGCGAACATCCTTCCCCTCAGCCTCTCTACCTTCCCATTCTTTCTACTCTGCTTCCACACTGTCTGTAGACCTCAAATATCCCTGTTCAGATTTTCTCTGCAACCCATCCCTTCCATTTCCTTCCTCAAGCAGATCTCAAATGACAGTCCTCACAACAGGACAGAGCTATCTTCACCTTCCTTCTTGAGAAGAAGTGGAACCAAGTAAATATCAAACAGCTAATTCCTAGGCAAACCCCCAGGGTTCACAAAATCCAGCATATATTGGTCAGGGGTTTTTCTGTCACCAATTTTCTCAGAATAATATGCTCACAAAATCCAAGAGCTTCTGTACAAACCTTTCAAATCCTCAGGTGACTTCTGAAACTAAAATGACAGACAATGAAAAATGTCATTTCATTACAATGTGCCATAAGCAAAAGAGCACCTTTCCCTGTATTGTTCAGCCATTTGACTGAAATCTGCAGAATTCCAGTTTGGCTCATGACAATTGTTGATTCTCTTTGTGTCATTCCCATTATTTGAAGGGCCTTGTTGTTTTCAGTCTCATCTAAACATAGCTGGCCTGTGTTGTAATTAAACTTTGATCAATTTTTTAATGGGATCTCAGAGGAAAACAGTATTTGACTAACATGTATTATTCTGCATGTATTAATCAAGTGAATTCTTGTTGAACTGACGGAATTTCACATAATAACAACTCTTCTCCATTGTTAATTAGCAGAGCAGAAAAATAATAGAATCTGTTTTCACTGAAATAATACTTTTGTAACCAGAATATTCTGAAACTTTTATTTTAATTTTCAAGTTTGATTGATTTAGTTTCATTTTTAGCCTTTCCTGAGTCACTTTACTTAAAAATACAATATTGCTATATTCAAAAGTAGTCCTAAACAATAACAAAACATACATTTATGGCATTAAGCACTTGAATCACTTAAGCCAGCTGTCCCTCATAAATCATCACTGAATAGCACTTTCTTGAGTATTGTCATGAAATATTAGTCAGCATTTTCGTCAGAAATCTGGAAGATCTGAAATCACCAACTGTGACACTTTCTAATGATATAAACATTGGCCAGGTGGAAACAAATAGTGAATAGGTTAGTCACATGGAACACGGTAAACAGAGTATTTGGTAAACTGAACCTACCTTAAAACCAGCAAAACAATCCTCCTCCCCCAGTCCTGTAGGAACAAGGACCAGCAGGAGGAAGAGACTTTACCTAAAGCCTTCGGTGCCTGTGCAGAACCACTTCACCGCTCTGCAGTACTGAAGAGGAAAGTCCCATCACATCAGGATTGATGCTGGAACTGAGTAAAGCAGCCCCATGTGCTCCCTGTGCCACAAACAGAGCCACTGAGAAAAGGTGGCAGGTGACACCAGCAGGCAGCTCTCTTCTGAGCAATAGAGGCACCCATTTGCCAACCTGACCCACTCTCTGTCACTCTGGTGAATCAACAGATGGTGACAGGACTGGTGCCATAGCCTTGGTCTTCACTAGCAAGTGCTCCAGCCACACGACCTAAGTGGCAGAAGGCAAAGGCAGGTATTGGCAGAACAAAGAACAACCTGCTGGAGGAGAAAGTCAGGTTAGAGACCCTCTAGGGAACCTTAAAGTGCACAAGTCTATGAGACCTGAGATGCATCCATGGGTCCTGAGGAAATTGGAGCATGAAGTTGCTCATGAAGTTCAACAAGATCAAGTGCAAGGTCTTGCACTGCATCAGAGCAATTCCAAGCACAAATACAGGCTGGGTAGAGAGTGGATTGAGAACAGCCCTTAAGAGAACGACTTGGGGGAGGTGGTGGATGAGAGGCTGGACATGATCAGCAATGTGCACTTGCAGCCCAGAAAGCCAAACGTATCCTGGGCTGCATCAAAAGGAATGTGGGCAGCGCATCAAGGGAGGGGATTCTGCCCCTCTGCTCCACTCTGGTGAGACCCCACCTGCAGTGTTGAATCCAGATCTGGGGTTCCCAACAAGGGAAGAAAGTGGACCTGCTGGAGTGAGTCCAGAGGAGTGCCACAAAGATGATTAATTAGAGGGATGAAGCACAATTAGGATTGTTCAGCCTGGAGAAGGGGCTCCAGGGAGACCTTACAGTGGCCTTCCAATACCTAACAGGGGCCTAGAGAGAGATGGAGAGGAATTTTTTCACAAGGGCATGTATTGACGGGACAATTCTTTGCTGTGAGGGTCGTGAGGCACTAAAATGGATTGTCCAGAGACGCTGTGGCTGCCTCATCCCTCAAAGTGTTCAAGGCCATGGATGGGCTTTGAAGAACCTTGTTTAGGGGATGCTGTCCCTGCCCATGGCAGGGGTTTGAAACCAGCTGTTCTTTAAGATTCCTTCCCATCCAAACCATTCTATGATTCTATGAACTGAGGCTGCAAGAATACATATTGCTGGGGTTCATAGTTTTAGAAAGAAGCTGAAAATTTCCAAAGTCTGGGGGAAAAAAGCTAATCTGCCATATACCTTCTCCTTAGATATAAAAATTATCCCTTACGCTAGGAACTCAGTGTTCAATATCTATAGGTTATAAATTACTAGTTGAAATTTAAAAGTGATTTGATTTCAGTACATAAGTTACCCTAACATAAAGAAAATATCCCCTAATAAAGGACTTTCAGACACACTGCTAAAGACACAGCAAGAAACAGCTCCTGGAAGTTCAAAGGAGAAACATTAAAATTAGAAATTAGGCACAGTTTTAAACAGAGTATGATTAATGACTGGGAAAAGAAGTACACAAAGTGGATTCTTTACTTCTTGTAGAACATGTAAGGTCATGCACTTTAGATAATAACAAGAACACTTTCAGCTATAAGCTAGAAATGACTGAGGAGGAGAAAGCTCAATTCACATTAGTCAATCACTGTTTGACAATAAGCTACCAGTGTGAAAAAAGACAAACACTGCCCTAGAATGCATCAGCTCAATTATTTCTAGTAACGATGTGGGAAGTATTAGTACGGTGCTGGTAAAGTACTGCTAAGACATCACTTCAATTATTGTGTGTAATTATGAATGCTTGTGTTCAAAAAAGATTAACTTAGGCTGGAGCAGCTGCAGAGAAGGACTACTAGGATGATGAGAAGAATGTAAAATATGTCACAAAAGGAGACAGAAAGAGCTTGTCTTGTTTAGAGAGAGGATGACTGCTATCACTAAATATCACAGGGTTGTAAAGGAGCTGTTTAAGCCAAAAGACAACCATGGTATAAGAACAAAGAATTGAAACTGGACTTGAATAAATTTACTCTAATTTAGATCCTTTTTAATCACTAGGCAAATGAAGCATTGAAACAATTTTGCAATAGGAATTTAGGAGATAAATGACTATAACCAGCTTTAAGATGGAGCTTAAATCCACACACATTCAAGCTACAGCATCATTGTCATGGCTCCTGCAGCACCAGGGACCAGAGCCAAACTGAAAGGTTCCCTCCTGGGGATGGGTCCCTGGCATCACAGGGATCATGTGCCAAAATGGGCCAAATCACCCCAAACTGCAGGGCCTGCTGAAACCAGCATCATTCTTAAATTGTGATCAAGCCCTGAGGTTGTTGTCTTAATAACTTATCATCACTTAAAAAATAGAAAATTATATTTACCTACAAGCAGCACTGTTTCCAGGTTTTCTGTTAATGTCAGAAAATCACTTTTAAAACTAATCACTCATTTATTTCTTCCAAAGCAAAGCTCAAATTACAGTGAAAATGTGGACTTGTACCAAAGTTCATACACAAAAAGGTAGTATTTAGATCATACTGCCAAAAATAAGAGTTACCTGGATATCAAATGAATATTCACTGTTTCTCTTGCACTTTATGTGAGTAGGAAGCATGGCTTCAGCCACAAAGTAAGGTTAGCACTGACTAACAGTGATTCCACTTAATGTTGTCTGCCTTGTTTAAATAAATCCTGCTGCAAGTACCTTTCTTGTTGCATATGAAGTGATGAAGCAGTGCTTTAATAACAATCTAACTGCAGAATGCTCATAGATTGTTTTCCAAACTCTTTCTGTTCATCATAAAAGGTCATTTCATTGCACTGATTTCCTGAAACCCTTCGGATTTATTATTTGTCTTAAGGGCACAAAAATACAAAATCTGCTTATGAAGACTCTAAGCTATTTTCCCTTGCATTAGAATAATTTTTAAACTACTTATATCTTCCTACTACTTCTTGAATGCCTGCTCTAATTAGATTGACAGCTTCTCACTCTTATTCTGAAAACTGTAGAACTGCATTTAAAAGAACCCAACCAAACACTTCAAGAAACAAGCCGCAAATAAGATGGATGGGGATTTCAAGTGCAAGTTCCCTTGTATTTAGAATTATTACTAAATTCAATAAATTTAGTTTTAATTCAATAATAATAATGATAGTGATAATAATTATTCAAAATAATAATAATAATAATAATAATTCACATGAACAAGGTTTCTTGTTCATGTGGCTTGTGTAACCCATAAAACCATGCCTACAATTATTTCTTCTGAAAATATCTACTTGACTATATCCCATTTTTAACTACTCCAGAGTTCATGTTTTTTTCTCTGGTGCAAGTACTTGTCTTCAAGATGTTTTGGGGAGGGAGGGTTTGTGACAAATAAAGTAGTGGGAATACAATACATTTTCTTTTACTAGTAAAACAAGGAGGAAATTTCTTTCAATTATAGAAAACAATGAAAATAAAGACAAAACAGGATCTTTAGTTATTTTTATTAGACTATGATTCATGAAAGTGAGCACTATTTGAGTGAGTTTTTCACATGTTTTCATATTTGGGTGGGATTTTTTAAATAACTGGCATTGCTTTTGAAGATATTTATATTTCCTTTATAATAAAAGATCTAGTATAAGCACAGGAGGCTCAAAATAAACCATGTCACGAGATTACAATTGGTAGTACAGAAGAACCAAGACCCTCTCATAACTGGTCAGCAGATGCCTCTGTTGGAAACTGCAAATGAATTCAGTTCAAAATTAAATGGTTTCTGAGTCATTCCCTAGAGACTGGAATTCAGCCTTTAAATACACGAGAAACCATCAAATGTGAGTCAATAAAACAATGCATGAAAAGCCACTTGTCCTGGCAAGAGTCTTCTACACCAGCTTTTTAGAAAGTACTTCAGAGAGTTTGCAACAACATGAATTCCACAGCCAGCATAAAACCAGGTTGTGTTAACAGTAACCCTTCCTCCTTTTTCTCACCCTGTGCCAACTGGGTGACATTAAATACAAATTCAGTTAAATAAGTTCACTTATTAAATAAAAAATAAGTTGCTTCCCGTAATTTCAAAGCTGTGTTTAAAGGACACTGTAGCTGCACTGCACTTTAGCTATTCCCAAAGCTAAACCATGAAGCTGTTTGTTATCAAAACCAGACAATACCCTGAGTCTCTGAAGGAGAAAAGCCAGGGTGGGACTCGGCCCCAGACACAGACAATGCAGACGTGCCTGTGCATGAGTGAAGGGTCTTGGCTCCTCACAGACAGTGGAGGTCGGTCAGCCCATGGCATGGGACATGTGTCCACCTTAGGACATTAAATCTCCATGCGTCACCAGCCAAAGAAAATTAACCAGTTGTAGGCTGACCTTACCTCATCTTTGGGGAAGGTACAAGAAGGGTTCTTATCCAGAGTCAGAGTTTTAATAGCATTTTACTTAAAGGACAAGCACCACAGCCCATCCCTTCTGACTGATTTGTAAATTCATGCTTTGGATATTAACTAAAGTAATTAATCAACCTCCAGTATCAATACAGGCTGGGGGATGAACAGATGGAGAGCAGCCCTGCCAAGAAGCACTTGGCGGGGCTGGAGGGAGAAAAGCTGGACATGATCAGCAATGTGCACTTGCAGCCCAGAAATCCAAACATGTCCTGGGCTGCGTCCCCAGCAGTGTGGGAGGCAGGGCAAGGGAGGGGATTCTGCCCCTCTGCTCTGCTCTGGTGAGACCCCACCTGCAGTGCTGCATCCAGCCTGGGGGCTCTCAGCACTGGAAGAGCATTGATCTGTTGGACCAAGTCCTGAGGAGAGACACAAATAATGGTCAGAGGGTTGGAGCACCTCTCTTCTGAAGTCAGGCTGAGAGAATTTGGGCTGTTCAGCCCAGAGAAGAGAAAGCTCCAGGGAGACCTTATGGAAGCTTTCCAATACCTGAAGGGAGCCTACAATAAAGATGGAGACAGAACATGTACAAGAGCATGTGGTGACAAGACGAAGGTGAATGGCTTCAAACTGAGAGCAAGTTTAGTTCAGACATTAGAAAGAAATTCTTTGCTGTGGGAGTCTGGAACAGGTTGCCCAGAGAAGTTGTGGATGCCCCATCCCTAGAAATGTCCAAGGCCAGGTTGGATGGGGCTTTGAGCTAGGTCTAGTGGGAGGTGTCCCTGCCTATGGCAGCAGCAATTGGATCTTTAGGGTCTCTTCCAAACCAGGCCATTATATGATGATTCTGTGATCACAGTTTTACCAGATGGAAGCCCTCTGCTATGGGCCAGAGATACTATGCCACCAACTTCTTTGTATTAAACTTTTAATATTCTCATAACATAGTTGAGGTAGACAGCTTTTTTCCCATGGACTATTGCACACTTATAACAAACTTTATATATCTCTTATCATGACAGCTTAGATCTTAAAAGCTAGATTTCTAGGGAACATCCCAATCAATTAAATTTAAAATGCTGTATATGCTATTAAATCAAAATCCTATGTAGTGAAATATTCTAGTTTACAAAGTCCCTCAGTGTCCATGAGCCCATCTGTCCCACCCCATGAGTTCCCTGAATCTAGGGGGTTTTTTTGTGTAAAGTGCTCACCACAATACCCTGCCATAACTGAGTATGACAGATGTCTTTCAAAACTCCTCTGGATAAACAGCAGCGAGCATCAGAAAATTGCATCTCCAGAAGTACTTTGCATTTCAATCAGTCCTTGGAAAACAGGGCACCTGAAGGCATGGTTGTGTGTGAATGCCTGAGCCAGACAGCCAAGGTCTCCAAGCTGTACACAGCAAAAATGAAGTCCCTAATGGAAGGATGCTCAGAAATAGGCTGAGGAGATCCACCTAGGAGTAAAGCACAGAAGAAAACCCTAAACTGTCCTGGTTTTAAGAATGAAATTTAAAAAATCAGCAACTAAATTCCTCATAAATGTTTCCAGGATAGAGAATGTTACTGAATTTTACATATCCTGCTCAGCATATTTAAGTGGAGAACAAATAAACATCTATTTGTCCCATGCTAAGCAAAAGTCCTTTTGATTATCACATCTATCTGATAAATTGTTCAGAGCAAATCTGAATTCCATACTCATGATAAATCTTTACCCAAACTTCCATCAGAAGCTAGCACACACCTCTTTGATAGTCTTAGGGAAAATTGCAGCTAAAGTACATTTGAGTTTACTTGGTTGAACTCTTGGCAGATTATGACTGAAGGTTTTTTAAAGACTTCATTACATCTTTGCCCTCCTTAAGCAAAGGTTATCACAAAGCTGCCTGTTTGAGTGAATTATGACTACTGGGTGGTCACTAGTGCCTGTGATATTACTTATTACATACTCAGTGATAAATTTAAATTGGTAGATAACAAGGAGAAGTCTCTACCAAGACCTTCATTATGGAATCTAAAAATAGCAAAATTACACTTACAGGGAGAAAATGATAAGCTTAATGTATACATTTGCTGAGCAAGCAGATGGTATATTTCAGGAAATTCACTATTCACATCAAAATTAAAAATATAAACTTAATCCTTCTAAAAATTAAAACTTCCAGGATGAAACAGTTCTTAAAGATTTTTTTTTAATCTAGACTTCTTTAATGTTCATATTCTTCATCTTAAGAGCTAATGCTGTTAGCACTTATTGATTCAGCCTTCTAATAATTACATCATCCTTCCAGCATGTCAGAGACTGTCAAGGTGACTATGATGCTATATGACTGGACTATGACTCCAGTGTCACAAAATATTTGTGTCACTAGTTTATCCAGAAGCAGACATATAGCAAATCTCAGAGTGATAGAGAATAAAAATACTGACTTTATTAATAAACTGCTATGCAAAATGTTTCATTACTTGCTGTAATGCTGCCAAAATAGCCTTGTCAAGTAATTATTTAAATAGTTTTATTTAAATAAACTAGAGCTCAGTGAAAGTGCTTTGAACAACATTACATTTTCCCAAAACATCACAAGATCTGTCAGCATTCAGCTGTTTAATTTGATGTTATCTGGAAAGAAATCCAACTGTCTCACACAGCTGCAAAGTATCTTTACTTTCCTGCAATGAGTACTTGTGTATCCACTGCATTTCTTCTAAAGGTATTTTTTGAGTGTGAGCACTCAAACAGATCAAGCTAAGGCTTATGAAGATACAATTGCTTTTGTTACAAACTTCACCAATTTTAATAATTGCATTATTATTCCTAAGGGTTGAAATGAGGCAAGAATTACAGTAGATTGACTCATTTGATAAATTTAAATAAATCCTTGCTTAAGGATTTCAATATCTTGAACTTATAGTTTTGACCTAAAAGACATATTTCCTTTCTTTTCAGAAGCAAAAGCCAGTGTTCAAATGACAGTATGTCCAGTAGGTCACCAAAAACAATGAAACTCAAACATCAGATGAACTATTAAAGTATTAACACACATATTTTGTTAAAGAAATTGAAAATCATCATTTTTTCTGCCTCTCTTTCAAGAACTTTAAAAAGTAAGGTGCAAAGCCACACCCAGACTGACATGACAACACTGGAATAATGGAATTCATTCAGTAATAAAATCCAGCAGAGCGGGACTGAGGAGCAACCCTCCTCCAAGGAGTAAGGACTTCATGTGAAGGTCTGCACTTTTTCTTCTTGGGGATTTTGTAGCAAGGAGGACTGGACTGACAGGCTCCTGTGAAGTGATGTTCACTTATGAGCAAGTGCATTTTAGATACTTTACAAATTTCATTTCAAACTAACCCAAAATTTTCTAAGCTCAGTAATCAGCAAATACCCCTTTTAGCTACAGCAAAAGCTGTAAGAATGACCTTGCCCATGCAAAGGCAAAATCCCTTCTTCTCTCCACCTGCCATCAGTGCCAGTGATAGCTGAGCTGGAGCAGCATGGGGAGACCCTGCTCTTCCCTCCTATGCCCCAGGAGAGTGAGGAGCTGGCCCTGCTCCCACTGCCAGCATGAACCTGGTAAACTCCTGCTCTAGTTCATGTATTTTAGCATCTGATAAAGATGCAACCCTACCAATCACTCCCTACAAACAGCAATCGCCTTTTGCTGGTATATTCTTGAAAATTGGGATATTCCTTTTAGCAGACTTGGAGCAGATTTTTCTTGTGAACCATCTCTGAAAACACACAAATGATTATCAGTCACAACACCGACAAAGGACAAGAAAACAGTGAATTCAACTGGTAGGACAGGTGATGATCAGGATTTAACAGAGGGCTCCATTTTCCTGTAAGCCTGATTTTTCACCACACATAATCAACTCCACTTCGAAATGCGGCAAATTGGCAGATATGGGGGAAGCAGTCTGATGACATTTGTTTGTCATAATATGCCAGAAATTAGTTTACAAACTTGTCTTCAAAATTATGATAAAAACAATTTCCCAATACCACTTCACATTTGCAAGAGGCTTCAATGCATCTTAACTGATGAAGTCCAAGAGCTCAGTAATTTCTGCTTGAATATGCTATTGCATCCTGACAAACACAAAATGTGGGGAAAATAATAGGCCTGGCACAGCCAGAAAGTCAGGAGAGGAGGCTCTGACTGATTGTCACAGCACAACACACGACAATGAGGCATCACAGAACCAGGCTCTGGACAAGAAGCTATGCAGGCAGGCACACTGGCAGTGTGAAGATCATGCAGCCATGGGAACTATTGCTTGATCTATTGTGAAGCATACGCACACAGAATGCAATTTTAAGATGGCCCTAAATTTCTAGATGATGGCCTTTTCCTCCAAATTTATTAAAGATACCTCTCTGTTACTACAAGTTACCATGCAACTCCAGCCTGTCAATCCAGCTGAATGTAGCTCTCAAGGCATAATGACAACATCTTTTAGAGAGGAAAGTATTTTGTTATTGTTATTGCAATCAATGAAGGCTTAAATCATTTTTCCTTGACTTTTCTGCGCTATTATCTGTATTATAATAACAGTCATGAACAGTAAAGATTGGGTTTTATTGTGCCAGCATGTCTGTAGAGAATAATAGAGAAGAAAGTCCTTGCTTTACAGATCACACTCTAGCTGGTGAACAAATAGGACAAATGTTATTGCTAAGAAAATAAAACAGTAACAAAAGAGAATTGAGTCATACAGTGACGTTTCTCTAATCCATGGCAAACAAGAGTGATTTACCCATTATAAAAACAAAGATGGATTTTAAGGTAAGATTTAGACTCATAAAATCATTAAGGTTACAAAACATCTCTAAAATCAAGTCCAACTTTTAACCAAATACTAACACGCCCACTAAACCATGTCACGTCTACTAATTTTTTTTATACTTCCAGGCATAGCAACTCTACCACTTCCCTGAGGAGCCTCTTTCAATGTTTAACTACCCTTTCAATGAAGAAATTTTTCCTAATACCCAATCTAAACATCCCTTGGCACAACCTGAAGCTGTTTCTCCTTTTCCTGTCACTTGCTGCCTGGGAGAAGAGACTGATTCCCACCTCATCACAATCTCCTCTCAGGCAGTTGTAGAGAGTGCTAAGGCTCTCCCGAGCCTCCTTTTCTCCAGGCTGAACACCCCCAGCTCCCTCAGCTGCTCCTCATCAGACCTGTGCTCCAGACCCTGCCCCAGCTCTGTTCCCTTCTCTGAACTCATTCCAGCACCTCAATGTCCTTCTTGTAGTGAGGGGCCCAAAACTGAACACAGGATTCAAGGTGCGGCCTCACCAGTGCCAAGTACAGAGGGACAATCACTGCCTGGTCCTGATGGCCACACTATTGCTGGTACAAGCCAGGATGCCATTGGCCTTCTTGGCCAGCCAGGCACACACTGATCATGGTCAGCTGACTGTGGACCAGCACCCCCAGGTCCTTTTCTAAGGGGCATCAACTTTTTTACAAAACATAAAAATTTGGAATATGTTGGTTAACAGCGCTCAAAGTGCACTGGTTGAACATGGTACTTGAAATCAGGATGAAAAAAGGAGAGTGAGGAATAAATGCATATGTCTCTATAGATAGGGGTGTGTGTACCTATTTATATATTATTTTCCATTATTAAAGGACCTACAATTTGCACAGTTCAAAAAGTGTTTCAAATTACTTTCAATAAATATTGGTATAAATAAAAATCACCAACCTGTCACAATGAATATTTAATGTCTTAATGTATTTTGAATGAAATCCTTGCCTTATTGGAATCAGGAGTATTCTCAGAGGTATGAGGGGTAGCAAAAACACCAATCAGATCACAAACTATTACATCATTTTTTTTACTACATGCATTTTATAAAAAATTAGGAAGCAATTGAAAAAATCACATTAAAATTCAATTATTCTCTAGCTTTTCCCCATACCATTTCCTGGCCACCCAGGGGGAAAAAAAATGGATGTATATAAAACCTGAAAAAAAAATCACTACTGAATAAACGTACTTGCTAAATTGGACCAAAATTGGCCCCAACACTTCAATTAGCACTCTGGTTTTGGCTGTGTAAAAGTATTTCTAAAGGCATTTTCTTGTTTAAAAACTCTAGAGGCCCCTTTACAAGCACTGGCACATGGAGAATGTTCCTCTGTGTCTCCAGTGCAGTCATCACTCCGATCTCATCTGCAAAGCCTTAAGTGTTGCCTGTAGGATTAAACACACCTGCACCCACTATTCAGAGCTAAGAAATACAAGAAATATTACATGTGCTACACCTCTAAGAGGTTCATTATCCTTTTCAGCCTTAACCACACAAGTGCTAGCAGGAGCTACTGGTGTATTTAAAAGGTTAAAGGCTTGGAGTGTTCTACTGTCATCTTCGTAATGCTTTCAGACATTTGAAATAAATTGTGGACTAGCTCAGAGCTTCTCAAGAGATTAGGCAAAATTGGATTTTGATGTCCAATAGCTGCTGCTGCTGCCATGACTGGAGTTAGGCAAACCTGACAAGTCCAAGAGCTGTTGTAGAAAAGGATGAAAGTGTTCAGGGTGATTGGACTGGGTGAAACTAGACTAAAGGCCAGTTTAAGTATTTTCTGTGTAGGCTCCCTCTCCAGTGAACTTGTTCCTTCAACCTTGGAGCATTGGTGTCTGTCTAATCCAACTATATGTGGGGAATTTTCTTCCTCAGCAGTTAAAATACTTGGGGAAAGAGTTCCTTGTCAGGCAAGCATGGGTAATTACCTGCCTATGCCATGATAACGGATATATGTTGTATTAATAAAGCTGAAACCCTTTCCACAAGGCACATATGATAGCCAATCACTTGCAGAAATGGTCAACTTTTGGCCATGAAGACAATTAAGTAGTAATTAAACATTATGGCACACAGACTTTCAAAGTTTTATCATCATTATGGTTTCCTTACATACCATTTGTAGGTGGAAGTATCTTAAAACTAAGCTCAAATGTAAACTTTCTTGACCAATGTCAGTTTGGCATCAACTCACTATTTAATTGACTGTTAACAAATTCTCCAAGATATGACTGCTATACAGATATTTTATCTTCCTGTTAATTGGTAATTATACATTGGCAGAAAAATCACTGTTTCTTTCCAATTATTCCAGAACTCAGTGATTATTTAAACTTTGCTAATTAGCAGTGGAGGGCTGCTACATCTTCTGGGCAAATTGTATTTGATAATCCCTATCAAAATATACATGGCAGTAGCTGACTTGTAACAAAGAAAAAAAAAGAAAAAGTGGCAGTTCAAAGGGTATTAGATACAGCACAAGGCAAACAGGGCCCTATTAAAATTTCCCCAACTGTTCTAATGAGAATGCCGAGGGTCATTTCTTCCTAGTTTACCATCTGTTTGGTTTCTGGCAAATATCTCTGGTGTGAAGGGAGGGTCCTGGAGCCCATTTGGCTTGTCACAAAGTAGACCAGGGATCTACAGCAATTTCAGTTAAGTTAGAAAACTGCACTTCAAGCACTTCAAGATCAGTAGCATGTACATAGCCGAAAACTTTTTTTAAGAGCTGTCATTTGCCGACTGTTCCTTACTTTTTAGAGCTATGAGCAAGCACAGAGAGGCAGACTGAGCAGGGGGGATCAATTTTATAGGCTCACCTAACAAGAAAATGCAACAGTTGGCCTTTTTCCATCTCACAATGTTAGTGGGGGATATTTTCCTTTATATGTCAAAATCTGAAAGTAAAACATTGTCCCTGAAGCATCAGTGTTTGAGCATAAACTGATGCCAAAACCAAGCCTCTGAAAGCTCAAAACCCCAAACCCCATCCAGGATCAGGAGGAGCCTTGGATGCTTCCAATGCATGGTCCAGACCCATGTGCTGACAGAGCTGGGGCACATTGTCTGTGGTACCCCCTTGGACTTAACACTGTGGGTGTCCTTCAGCCACCCAGGCACCCTCCTTGCCCTTCTTCATCTGGAGATGAAACCAGCATCAGCAGCACTGCCTACAGTAATTCTGCCCTAAGCCTGCTCAGAGTGAAAGGGATATAGGACCTGGAAACCACTCTTTTCCTTTTCCCCAGTTCCCAACCCATACAGATCCAAATCAAAATGATCCTTCCTCTATAAATTGAGAGGGGGTTTTCGTTGGCTATGCAATCACATATGTAACCAAAATACCCAGCAGAGGATTATTTGAAGGCTGCTTTAATCCTGTTGAAAGGCAATAGAACAGTAAAAAGAAAAGAGTATAAGATAATTTATATGGTATTACATTATATCTGGCAATTGCTCTTTCCAGGATTTCCTCTAGGAAATGTATTATTCACCATATTTCAAAGAATATTTTTAACTACTCATTTTTTTTAAATCCCAGAGAGTCAATGTATTACTTAAAATATGTATGATCACATTCATGATATAGAAACAAAGAATTGCAAAAGAGAAAAGACTGCAATATCGCTTTCATCTTCTATTTTTTGCTTTCTAGCAAAAGAAGATGAAAGTTCAGGCACTAAAATGTTTCCAGGTAATATCACTCTCCTAGTTTCTTATAAAGTATCCCACACAGCTAAACAAAACCTAAATTTCATGAGGAGTTTATGACCTGACAGTAGAATGGGGTTATCTGTTTTAAAAGATTGCAAATTACAAGCTGTGTAAACCTACACAGAATATAAACAAAAAATTTTTGTTATCCAGTTAGGCCTATGGCAACACTTTCCAGCGTAATGAGAATTTGGAGTCCACTGTCTCTACTACAATAGAACCTACAGACTTCTAAGAGGACCTTTGCAATTTAGGTTGGAAGGTTAATGCATATATAAATGTTACCATGAAATTACTTGTTAATTCCACATTCACTAAAAGGTGCACATTGGTGTAGTGATTATGATTTTGCATAAAATTAGGTTTTGGGGGGCTTAGCTAGAAGGCTGTTTCCCACCACAGTTTGTAGGAAACTAATTACACCAAACTTAAATATAATTTGTCATGTATTCATCATGTGAAAAGCTACCAGGGAGCCAGAAAGCCTTGGGAAGAACTGGAGATGCAGTGTGAGTGGCAGGTCAAAGGCAAGCTTTGATGTACGCAGCCCAGCACATGTGTCTGCTCAGCCCGCCTGTCACCAGGATGATCCTGTGTAATGAGACAGATTCAGGTCCTCAGCTCATAGCGCTCCTTATCACTGCTGAGGGATTAGGCTGTAATCTTCTCCTTTAATTGTAGGAACTATGCCGTGCTCCCTGCTCCCTGCTTTCCAAAGCACACAGCTTTGGAGCAGCCATGCGGTATTTTCATACTTATGCCAAGCTACAGAGTGGCTCCCCTGCCACCCACCAAACTATTTATCGTTACTCTCATTTGCAAGCAATCATTCCCATCAAACCCACCACCACATTTGTAGCTTTGTAACATTTTTTTTAGTACTCCTGCCTCTCACTTTCCTCTTCTATATTTGGACTAAGCCAAGCACTGAGAGCCCCTAAATGACTGTATGGGAGATCAGTCTTGGTGGGCTGATAAACCCCAGAGCACAGCCAGATGACCCAAGCTGTCAAAAAAAAGGCCAAACACCAACAAGAAGCCTGAGAGACAAAAGCAGAAGAAAGGAAAACACTGATGGATAAAGAGATCCCACAGAAGTCCAAAATGTGACTCCAGAGATGGACAGGGTGTGAATAAACTGAGGGCTACTGAGGGGATGCAAAGAGTGGGATTGCCCTTCAGCCAACAACACTGAAAGATGTGGGAACATTTCCACGTACACACCACACTGATCAGGAAAGGAAAGTGGAAATGACACTGGAGAGATGCAGCTGAGGGTATCTGTTGTATCAGGGAATCTAATGAAGAAAGAAACAGTCTTCTTAAAAGCTACTTTTAAGGATAATTTCTTTACTAAAGGATCCTCCCACCTTGCTTAGTCAAATTTCAACACACTTATGTTTGATCCCAATTATAAATTTAGTTTTACAATTTTAGTTTTACCTTTATCTGAACCCAGAGAATACTTCAGCCTGGGACAAAACATTATTATTTATGACCACTATCAACTTTTATACCCAAAACTTCACACATTTCGCACCAAAAAATTGTTAGGTCTCCCAAATAAAAGTTTGGGAGCTTCATGTCAGTGTAATCCCACAGAGGAAATCAGGAACTATTTCTTTGCCTACACAATGTGTACTGAAGAAGAAAGAAAACATAACCTTAAGAATTAAAATATTTTTTCTTTTCTTCTTCAAAGCTTCTTGACGTGGTTAACTGTGGTAACTGACAATGATTGTGTCTCCATCAAGCAACTTCCTAAATTGGTAAAAGATAATTGTAGTCACAACACATTAACTCATAGCACAGAAGAGACATATATGTATGTTAGGGAGACTTCAAATTGTTGGGCAGTCTGGAAGATTATGATAATCTATCGTGACCTCCTGTGTGAGACAGACAAGAGCATTTCAATAGTAATATTGCAAGGGAGAAAAAATATTCTTTCCTGCACCAGAAGCAACCACTATCAACCCAATTTCAGAATACTACTATCTTCAGGTTTTAAAGGCCCAGCTTTGCGCCCCACCCCCACCTAATCTATGGTAAACCATATAAATGTTTGAATTGAGGTCTCTGAACCTGACTAGTCCTCAACATTAAAAAAAATAATAATTTCCAGCAAGCTAAATCTAACAGGAATATCACAATCACTTGCCTCAAAAGAGAAACAGCTTCTTTGCTGATTGGAAATGATGACACAACAGATGGATTCAGGGTTTCTGGAGAAAGCGCTTTATGTTTTCTTCAGAAAACCAAACAATGTCACTCCCACCTACTATTCTACTAAACAACATATTAAATACTGTGGAGACTGCTCTATTTTTTTACTGAAAATGGTGGATTTTAAAATATTGTTACTTTTTAAAACTATCAAATAATTTTTAGAAGCATATCATTTACATGATAAATGCTTTTTGGAAGAGGCCAGCCTTCTCATCTCTCACTGCAAGGTAGAGATAGGAAAAGTTTATGCATTTCTTAGTCCTGGGAGCCATCAGTACATCATAGATTGAGCATTCATATAAAATTGCATTTAAAAGCCATTGCCATTTTTCTTCACTGTTGGCTTTTTACTGTGACTTCAAAGACACTGCACAAGAGCATCATCTGTTATGAAACATTTGGATTGGTTCTTTTGTTTTTTCAATGTATATACAAGCTTAGGAAGTAGCAAAGAAAACAGAAAAATGAGACTTTTACTTAAAATATTTTGTAGCTAACACTGTAACACAACTGACCCTACAGTTTACCCACAGAAAGTTAAAAAAAAAAAAAAAAAAAATTCAGAGATGGCAGCACTTTTTCTCTGACATAAATGGAGGCATGTTCAAGGCAGAGCATCAGATCTCCCCAGGCATGATATTTGAGAATTTGTATTGATGAGCAAAATGAAGTAGGTCCAACTCTGCATGACTGTTTTTGCATCACTTTGCCTTTTGGATTTTTCCAGGCTTGGAGTTTCTTTTGGATAGAGAACACACATGTCACCAGTTTAATTTTTGGTTATCTTACAGTGACAGAATGGTCAAAGTAACACATCAAGAGCTAGAGAATGACCCATGGCAAGTTAAAGAAGGCCACATTGTTTTACCTGTCACACATCACATGTTACTTTAACATCTGTCTCAATAAAACATCAACTGAAACAGCCTTATTCTACAAATGAAAATACAAATTTAGGGAAAAATACAGACATTCTTTGTAAATGCACAAGGTATTTAGGTTCTTAAAATGTTGCTTAATTGTCATTCTTAAAAGCTTACATGTAATTAAACATGACCTGTATACTTTGCCCAGTGAGTTTGCCATGATCTGCCCAATGATGTGATACAAACACTTATAGGTAATAGCTTGTCAGTAACTTGAACATCCCAGAAATTTCATATTGATAATTACTTTCTGTCTTGCTTACTCCATCAGATCTTATTCATCCTGTAAACAGTACAGTGGGAAAGGAGAAACAACAGCACAAATTCTTCCAGAAAAGAGAAGCTTTCAGTGCCTTTTGCACAAGGCATGAAATACCTGTGCCAGCCATGCTCTTCCCTTTGAAAGGCTGAGCAAAAAGTCTGAGGTTGAATGGTGGTGTTATCCACAGAAGCAAAGCCCTTCTCAAATTACCCCTCAGTACAGTTTTAAATAATGTGCTATTTACATTACATTCTTTCATTTACAAGCAAATGTCTGTCTGCTGGATGACACTCAAATGCCCAGACCACTCATGTTCTACATGCATTATAACAAAAGTAAGTACCATGAGAGGTTATTATGAAGAAAGTACTGAATTCTGTCCAGAAGACAAATTAGCATTTAAATATGCTACTGCAAGTGCAGTGCAGTTGGTGTCCCGTGTGACTGGTACCTGTTTTTGTACCTTCACCATAGACTGCTTGTTAGGGTCACTGAGTTCCTCCAATTGGAGGAATGCAATTGTTACTATTATTTGTAAGGATATAAAAAATGCTACCAAATAACAAACTGCAGAAGGTATAGCTGTCAATTACTTGCACAAACTTAGAAGGGATTATTTAAAAAATGTTTGTCCTTAGCATAGCTGCTACTGCTGAGGGCTACAGCAGAACCTGAAAAACATGATAAATCTGCAAAGGCTATCATACCCCTTTTACTAAAATTCTGCTTTTTGGACTTGGTAAATAATTGGTTGTATAAAATATCTTGACCAGCGTTCTGGTTTTAAGAAATATGCCATAAACTGAATGGAAAAGTAGGTTGACGTAAGCTTAAAGGAAACAGGTTTTCAGCCCAAGAAACAGTTAGAGGCTTTGGGATAAATGCTTCAGTTCATACAAAATGTCACACAATTTAGAAATGGCTGTTTAAAACAATTTATCTGCTGAGGCTTTTGTCTCTTAAAATTTATATTATTCAGCATACTAATACCAGGGCTGAGCAAAGATGAAGGTGGCACAGGAAGCAATAAAAGCTGCCTAAAAGCCACCACTGCCTTATCTCATTGACTCCCACTGACTTCCATGTATTATTGATTACTCAGTCTAAATTAACCTGTTCCAGTAATTGTGTTGATACTGATGTCCTCTGTACAACCAATTATTCATTACCCTGGGTGGCAGAAGGTAAATTACACTGGACTTACCAAATCCAAAAGCACTGGAACCACCAACACTCTGGGAAGCCTGAACACTGGTAGATGTGTAGAGCCCAGTTACCAGTAAGCCATCAAAGAAGGTACTTGTTGAAATAGTCACTGAAATGAGAGAAAATAAAATATGTGTAAATATTGTAGTTATGATCCTATACATGTTCTGTGAGTAGGCTCTTGCTCTTGAATGAGATCCCATCATATAGTCCAGCAAATCCATCTGAATTCCCGCAATATTTATGATATTTCTACTTTCAGTTTTGCTTGGGAAGTTGCCTTTGCCAGAAGCATAAACTATGCTGTTCATGAAATACAGGAGTTAAAAAATAATGCACTGGAATGTATGTCTTATAAGCAATTGTCGAGACATTAGAGCGTAGTAAAGGCAGTGAAATAACCAGGATTATGGTATTGTTCTCTCTGGACCTAAATAGAGTGCCAAGTTATGGTTATCATGCTCATTACAGTATTGTACATTTAAGGTATATGGGCATCTGAGACATTACAGATTGTGTGTATTTAAATAGCTCGGGAATGTATTTTTAATACATTCTTAAGTAATAGCAGAAAACATCCAAATAGCAATTACAAGTAACATTTGAATCTATATGTTCTTTGTTAGAATTGACAATTCTTGCAGCATTTATTTAATTCTTGTACACACTAATTCTCATATTTTTATTTTGGTGTGTTTGACAAGGTAGCCCACGAGGGAAACCAGTTGATATAATCTTTTTGAACTTCAGCAAAGCTTTCGATACTCTTTATCATAAGATCCTTCTGGAAAAATTTTCTGGCACATGGCTCAATAAACACACCATGGGACGGGTGCTCACAGGTCAGGCACAAAGGGTTACAGTGGCTGGGGTGACATCAGATGGGGGACCTGTCACTAGTGGGGTTCCACAGGGCTCCATCCTCAGCCCTGTGCTCTTCCACATCTTCGTAAACTATTTGGACACAGGACTGGAGGGGATACTGAACAAGTTCAGCAATCATACAAAACTGGGAGAAGCTGTTGACTCCCTCAAAGGCAGAGAGGCTCTGCAGAGAGACCTCAACAAATCGGAGAGCTGGGCAGTCACCAACCATATAAAGATCAATAAAACAACAAAAGCTCTCCCTGCTGAAGAAGAGTCTTATGACTTGTAGCCTCATACACTGAAGATGGATACAGGCCTCAATTACCACACTCATTCTGCTTTCATACCTCAGTCCTTTCTATTCCCTTAACTCGGAGATACCGGTGCTTGCTGGTAAACTCTGATCACTCCCTAAATCACATTCTACCTCCCTATATTTCCCTCTCTTGCTGGGGACATCATGAGCCAGTGACTGGCCAGGTAACTGAAGCAAGGTACTGCTAGGACATTCACTGGTGATACACATTCACCAGAGAAACTGTTTGGTTTCTTAAATCTTCATAGTCATTTAGTGTTTCCTCAGCGGTACACATTTGGCTTAAACTTAGTGTTTAATATTTTAAAAAACAGAAAAATGTTGACAATAGCTTAATTTACTTTGAGCAGAGGAGCAATATTTACCATGTTTAATTTAACCTTCAGCTCTTTGTATTTAATTATCTTCCTTTCTTTGATTATTCAATACTACACTGAAAAAGCCCTGAATCCAACTTTTCTGCTCCCTTGACTCCAAATTTCAGTGTTTTGCAATAGACACTTCCCTGAATTCAGATGCAGGTTCAGAGACATATGTTCAGTTTTTAAGAACAGGCTACTTCTGATATATGTTAAAAGAACAGCAAAAGACTCCAGATTTTTTTTAAAATAAAAGATGTATTAGGGAGAGTAAAATAAAATCAGACAAGCAAACAATGAATTTTTCTTGCATTTGACGATAAAGTAGTGAATAATACATGACCTTTTCTTCCCTTTATGCCTTTAAACCAACAAAGAGGCAAAACATATGTTGAAAAGTATGCCTATGTGTTATTTTTGAAGACTTGGCAAAAGAGTCAGTGAAAAGCATTGATAGAAGGGCACTGGGCCAGTACTTTGCTGCCATTTTGTGTCCCTGTGGGGAAGCATCTTATTCTTTACTGGATAGGATATAATGCAAAAGCCTACTGTGAACAGGTGACCAGTTTCTCTGTGGGAAAGAAGTGATATTTCACAATGCCTGTATTTGACTTTGGACATATTTGTGTGATTGTCAACCCTCATTTTACATAAGCATGTAATAGGTCAATTTTTATTGTTGAAAAATTTCCAACACAGTATGGGTGCCTCATTAAGCCTCTGGGAAACTGCACATTGCCTCTAGCACATTTTTTAAAAACAGAGCACAAGGCTGTTATTATACACGTGTCATACATTTCAGAAAAATTTCATTGTTCTCCAAGAGAAAAAAAATTAATCACGACATTCTCAGTGATGATTTTTTTTCTACCCACTGGTGAAATACATCAAATTCTCATAAAATGAAAGAAACACACTATGCCAAGTGATAATGACCAAGAACAAGAAAGCTGTGCTAATGCACAGCCCAGCAACAGGACAGTGATTTTATATAGGGACTAGGGCTTGTTACTGTGGGGTCTTAAATTTCTCTTCCAAAAGCAGCAAGAAGTTTCTCTCCACCAGGCTTTGTTTGTGCCTTTACAATGGCTCATGCCATGTGTAGTTGGTGCCAAATATCTGGCACTACAGAAGCAAGGACCAATGTCATGGCTGGAAAAACACCTGGAGGACACAGCTGCACAGAGCACCCAGGGATGGGCAGGTAAGGGGGGCTCTGGCACTGCCCCGCTGCTGCCCCATGGCACCCAAGGGGCAGCACAGCAGCAGGTGTCATCTACGAGCCCAAGCAGGCAGTGCTCCATCCTCAACAAGACCCTTCTGTGGGAGGAGAATTTGGTGAGTGAAGCAGTGAGGAGGCCTTCCTGTCACTGGGGACTAAGTGGCTGGGCAGGGGTAAGCTGGATCCTGCCACACCACCCTGAGCAGCCTCCTGTGCCAGCCCTCCCAGCCGCTGCACCAGGGATGTCTCACCCCTCACACCAGGGACGGGAGCACATAACCCAAGGTGCAGATGCAGGTAGGAAGCCCTCAGTTACTTTGAAGTACTCCAGTAGGAGGAACTGAGAACATCTTCCCAAGAAATGCATGAGGGCTGCGTTTTGGAACAACCTACTGATCAGAAAACATCACTCTGCAAAATTTAGAGGCAAAGGTGGTAACTACTTTAAGAGTTGCTCAACACTTCCTCCTATTTTCCTGAAATCCTTGCCAATTTTTACCCCCTTGGACTTCTTGGGTTTTTCATGGTGTCTCCCTCAGACCAATGTAATTACTTAAGGAAGAAGGAACTTCAATCAAAACATTTCATTCATTTCTGAGATGAGGTTAGAGGAAAATGTGTTGCCCTGGATGAAAAATTTCACTGTCCTTTGCTTTCATCAATCTTCTGATCTAAAGTGTGAGAGTGTTCCTCCAAGTTTGGACAAATTATATTTTATATATATACACATTAAAAAAAATAAAATTAGAGTTCACATGTGCTCAACAGAGACATTTTCATTTTTAGTATCTAAATATTTCTGGAGACTCTGTCCTCACTTAGTACTCTTAGAGCACTCTCTGACTAATAAAAGCTTGCTGAAAAAAGTCCCATTAAATATATTTCAGTCTGCTTTGTTGGAGCACAAGTGCTTTGTGGAAATATCATTTCTGATGATGTTTTGATATGGAAAGCTTCTCAGTGTTTTAAAGCAGGAAGTCATATCTGCTGGCTGGAGAGAAAGGGGAAAGAGAGGGATCTTTATCAAAAGTCAAAGCCTTCTGATGAGGAAAACATTGATTCATCAAAATCCCACTTCTCGAAACTCTGAGAAATGTACAAAATATCACAAAATCAAAGTTGCTCCAAAAGTCTGATGAACACCATCACCAATAACTTAAACTTAGGAGACAGAAAAGTAGACCTGAGGGCAAAAATGAACTAGGATGGAGGAGGTGGTGACTGAAACCAGTACAGGGAATAGGGGAAGAGAAATTTTTGGAGAAAAAGTGGGGAGCGATGGGGGTGAGGGGACCACAACTGGAGAAAGCAGCCAAGAGAAGGTGATGAAAAGCAGGAGATGGGATCTGCACCTGTAGCCTGGAAACCCTAGAAAGTCTCTATGAGGGATTCAAGTGACTGGGAAGAGAGACCAGATACAAAACCCAACAACAAATTGTGGGTTAGCCTCACGTGCTGGTTAACAGCCACAAAAGCAGTCCACTGTGTACTCTTAGTCCACCTTCTAAATCAAATGAACAGTGTTTGCATGATGAATATGGAACATTCCTGTCCACAAACATGTGGATAGGAATACACGGATTAGCGCACAACTCCAGTTTATTTTGTACAAGCCTAGGAAACGGCTCCGTGAAAGAAAAAAATCATATTGGGGGTGGGAAACACCATGGAAGTATCCTCTGGTGCCTATTTGCCCTACCTTTCTTTCTGTGCTGTGGCTGTGGTCACAAAATGTGTTTCTGAGAATCATGAGGCCCTCATGGTTCCACCAAAGATCATGGGGAGCTGCTGACTGCAGCTCCTGCACACTCAGCACATACCTGCTGCTGTGCTCAGTTGCTAACAAGGCTGGTTCGGCAGGCACACGGGCAGGTCTCATCCTGCCAATGCCACCATCTCTGGGAAGCTTTGATGTTATCTCCTTGGGAAGGAAGGGGATGCAGCAGCCTTTTCTGGAGAAGCCTTTCATTTTGCACGACAAGTTTCTGCGAGAGCCCTGGAGCTGGTGCCTCCCGTGGGACAAGGAACAGCACGGCCTCTGGCAATGCCAGGAGCTGACGTGCCTCGAGGAGGAAGAGGGTCAGGAAGAAGGAGGCTGGCAAAGATGCTGCTGAAATTATACCATAGGTGGAGGTAGCAGCATAACAGGAAAGACAAAATGGGCTTTGAACTGTAGTTATAGTCAAACATTTCTAAGAAACTCATGCTATTCTTATGAACATAATTTTCACTGTTTCCAGTGTTACATGACACACATACTACATACTATTATAGAAATCTATTAATCAGTGTAAGTAATAGCATAAAACTTGCCTTACATTCTCTCGAGGGACTGATCTAGTCTCCAAAAAGGCAGATGTGTTTTGACTGATATTTGAAATAATCAAAATATAACCAATGCATCTAAACTGTAAAAGAAAGAGTGCCAGGTGGAGGAAGGGGATCATCTCAGGAGATACCTGCCACTGACAGGTCTTACCTATTTTGGCTGCTCTTCAGCACCAGCTAAATGTCACTAAGAGGGCTGATATATACAGAAATTGCACAGAATTTGCAGCTGCTGCTGATGACAATCACAGAGTACAAGAAGGAATTGATAAAGGCAAAGGTCTTTGATGCCCCACACACTTCTTAAGTGAGTCAAGACATAGCCACATGCACTTTTGTATACCATAAAGAAAACAGAAAATAATTCTGGTATGTGAAATGGGATCACCACAGATAGTGGACTTCCTGAAATGAGGCTTTCTTTCATCAAAGCAATGACAGGTACTTTTTAAAGTCCTTCCCAAGGTCAAAGCCAGTTCCCTATAACACTGTAATATTGCATCATGACACACCTGAGTCATGGCTGGAAACCTTCCTCTTAGGAAATAAATTATTTATGCTGAAGTAATGCTTTTGGGTTTTTTTTCTTCACTCCTAAAAAAATATACCAGCCTCTGCAAGTCAGGTGTGCAATGGCACTGTTCAGAGAGCCCTCTGTCCCTTCACAATGCTGCAGGATCCTGCAAAAGGAATGGAGACTAACATCAATACAGCAAAGACTGTCAACATCACACTGCATTCACAGAGTATGCTGAGTTGAAAGGACAAGGACCATCGAGTCCAGCTCCTGGCCCTGCACAGCACCATCCCCAAGAGTCACCCCATGTGCCCAAGAGCATTGTCCAAACGCTTCTTGAACTCTGTCAGGCTGGTGCTGTGACCGCTGCCCTGGGGAGCTGTTCCAGTGCCCAACCACCCTCTGGGGGAAGAACCTTTTTCTAATATCCAACCTAAACCTCCCCTGACACAACTTCAGGCCATTCCCTCAGTTCCTGTTACTGGTCACCAGAGTGAAGACATCAGTGTCTGCCCCTCTGCTGCGCCTTGTGAGGAAGTTGTAGACTGCTATGTCTCCCCTCAGTCTCTCAACACAGGGAAGAAGCTCTTTGTCCCTTCCCAAGTTGGTCGCCTTTTTCAGGCAATGGAACCTTTCTGTCACCCTCATGCAATGCCGAACACAGGAAAACCCATCTGGGCACGTAGTGCTGTCAGGGCACAGATAATACCGAGTCCAAATCCATAAAATGCCAGACCACTCCTGAAATGCCAACTACAGATGAAATTTCTGGTAAGAAGAGAATAAGCCCTGATGCCTTATTTAAAGGCAACTGTTAAGACACCACAGTAATTAGAAATCTATAAATACTCAGGCAGAGCTTTACAGGTATGCATTCCAAATAATGTGCTGATAAATGTACTTGTGAGTAGTGGAGCATGCATTGCTACAATAATCCAGAAAGTGTATATACTGAATTGCACTCAGGACCTTATTACTAAAAAAGAAATTTTTAAAAGACTAGTGAAATGCATGTTGACATCAAACTAATTTTTACTGCTTGCAGACATACTTTGTTTTCAAAAGAACACAAAATTGAGAAATTCATAATTATACAGCTATTTCAAATATGAATGCCAGACAGGCATGCAAGAACAGTATGAATCACAGGTCTACACATCATTCAGGAAAAATAAAAGCAGAAAACCCACAGGATTCTTACTCATACTGGTTTTGGTTTTCCCCAAGTAGGTGGAGGAAAGCAGAAAAAAGACATTTCAGCATGGTTAAGTAAACAGACATGCAGTCTTACAACTGAAAGCATTCTCACTTTGGTATTGGTTTTCTGAAGCCCACAACCAAAGCACTTAATTCACAATAACACACCAGTGAGCTTTTCTTGAAGGTGTACAGACCAGCACCATTTCTAACCTGTGATGCCCTCACCAGAAATTCCCTTTAGCAATTACTCTCGGATGGAGGGGAGTAAAAATGCACAAGTTCTGAACTTTTTTCTAGATAGCTTAAAAATCTGATCTGGCCTTGCTTTGTGTTACAATACAGTTTCAGTTCTTCTGCTCCATGCTCCCTCAAATGTCTGTGTCTTTAAAGCTTTTCAAATCCTTTCCTAAATTGGTAATGAACAACAGAGAACTGAAAATAGATTGCAGATGTATGGCAAGATGTCTGTAACGTGATATCCAGAGACATCATTTGTCACTGATGCAGAGTAGCCTGTCAGCCTTGTAAAAGAACTATTTGCAGAGATGTTACTTATATTTTTGAAAGTTCGTAACAAGACAGTGATGATAACATCAGCAGCAATATAAAAAGTGCTTACTCTTGTATTCCCAAACTATAAAGGATTGGTCACATTTGTTTACGTGGTCCAAGATGCTTCACCACTCCCATCTCACTAAAAGTGAAGAGTCCCATGGTTAGACCTGTGAACAGACTTCCAATGTAAGACCCAAGAGTCCCACTTCCCATGTATCAAAATCCCTAACTTAAATACATTTCTGACCATATTCAAAGCCACTAGAAACTTGGCTATGTTGAGCAGAGAGATGCTTTTTCCAGCTGGCATTACCAAATACACTGGCACAGCCCAGAGACCTGACAGAGGAGAGGTAAGACTGGCTGCTTATAACCAACAGATGGAAAATTAAGGCTCTCACCTAGGTAAGAGGATTCAAATCTGAATTTCCCAACAAAATGTTGTTTTAAAATATTTTGAACTCCAGTGCCTGCAGGGCCCAGCCACTGTCCCTTAGCCGCAGGCATTGCATTTTGTGTGGGAAAAAGTGAATTCCAGCTGGCACAGAGAGAGGCACGTCCTCTCTTCCTTTTGGGGCAGCCTTCTTAGAAGGAGAAGATGGAGGTTTCAGTCAGTGTCCCAGTGAATGTGTGCTACTGCTATATAAAGCCCCAGAGAACATCACATCACATCTATTTATGTCACCCCATTTAGGCTGTACATCTCACCCTAATGTTGATGTTTAAAACAGACCAGATGAATCACACTCCAGAAATATCTGATTCTCCTCACTGACTATAAAGGGAGCCTAGACTGTAAAGCTCAGCTGTAGATGTCAACACTGAAGATGGCTAAACTGAAATTATTCCCACCAAGACCCATTCACACAGAGTAAATCAATTATCCAATTTCTATTAAAATGTCCAACTATTGCCCACATCAGAGGTAACTGAGCAGGAATTAAGCATCCCAGAACCCAGAGCTCACCCAAGGACATCAGAGACAATGACTGTCTTTATCTTCTTTCTTGTGTTGGGCCAAATATATCACTAATGCTTAGCAACTTAGCAAGCCCTTGTAGTACCAAAACACTCCAAAGGGTATCAGCAAACGTCTGTTATTCCATTCGATAATTCACAGAAGCCTGAATAGCATTAGAAGAATTTAAGCAGTAAACACAATAACCTGCATATGAAACAAAATCTGTTTCACTAAAATGTACATCAGCTATGTCTCTAAAAATTCAACAACTGAATGAAATTCTGTACCATAGACAAAACAAGAAAAAACATCTAAATAGTATTTCCTATAATGATTGAACAGGACAGTTATTTATAGTTTTAGCTTAAGAAATAAAAATCGTATTATTTATTGAAATGCACCTCTGGGCAACAAAATATTGTTAATATGAGCTTTATCAGCATAACACAAAAGCCAGTAAAATATGCTTTAACAGTATTTACATGATGGTTAGACTCAAATGTTTGTGACATGTATTTTGTCAGTGGTAGTATACTTTTTCTCTTATCCAAAGTCCCAGGAGAAGATGGGAAGAAATGATGGTCATTCCTAGACCTCACCAGCTGCATACAGCATGAAACAAACCTGGTTACTGGTTTTTGTTGGAACTGTTTTGTGTCCTTATCCAGCAACCACCATTCTCCTTATTAAGTTTTGAATTCAAATTTTGTCATGCTTCTATGAAATGCACCAACATAAAATTTTTCTTAAAAACAGATTAAATGTTATTGTGATCACCTTTTTATTACTCTGAGCCTGAGAATACTGACCCCTGTTTTGAAGCCTAACCTTATTTTTCATGCCTTTCAAGCTTATGTGAGGTTGCCTGTTTGATACCCATACATGAAAATTTCATATTGTTGGCTGTGCTCTCAATAAATTATTTAGAAGGTTTGAATATTACTGCACTGTGTGGATTTTCAGAAGAGTTTGGTAAATCCTTTTATTCTGCTGTCCTCAAAAGACAAACACTCTCTCAATACACAATTAACAATAGCATTAAAAAAGAAAATGAAGGCTGGCTTGAAAAGACAGCAAATATAATTATCTACTAGGAATTTATTATAACTCAGTAACATCTAAACATTTGCAAGGACTTTTGTCTTAATTCTAGCTAAGGAAGCATGCCATCTAAAACCAGATTGCTGAACATGCTTAGCTCAGGCTAAAATAATACAAATCCTCTTACAGACACATGAATTATGATAAGCAAATATCATGAAATGCAGGAGTTCAAGTGATGCTGGAGAACAAGGAAGCATCTGGCTGCCCCTGGCTTGAAAAGGTGCACTGTTCACTGAGTGAACAACTGGATGGCGGAGCCCAAGGAGCAGTGGCCAGTTGCAAGTGGTGTTCCAGTTGGTGGCCAGTTACAAGTGGTGTTCCCCAGGTTCAGTATTGGGGCCATTCCTTTTTAATATTTTTATCAATGACCAGGGCAAGGGGATTGAATGAACCCACACGCAGTTTATACTTTTACAGCTTCAGGTGACAAGGAGCTCCACCACTTATTTACATAATTCATGAAAATGTTTTTCCTTTATTTTTAAGCTCTCTTCTCTCGGAATTCTTGTCTTTTCGGTATCAGCAAAACATTTGCTTTATCAACAGAATTCAACATTTATAGATAACTTCCACAGCTCTCTCAACTATCCCTTTCCCAAAATTGAGGAAACTTACTTTAGCTTCCCATTACACAGGAAGATGTTCTCTCTCTCTCATCTTCTAGTTTTACTATAGTTTTTCCAAGCAGAGGCAACCAGATGCATCCATAACATAGAAATCTGAGCATAACATTGTATTGCACACCCAGTGGTAAAAATGATGCCTGTTGTTTCAGTCTTCACTCCTTTCCTCATAATTCCTATGGTTTAATATGAAGTTTTTTTTTACTCATGCTTAACATCGAAGTGATATATTTTGAAATTCACTCCTAATATCCTGTTCCACATATTCTGCATTATTTTTGCCTGTATTCCCCACCACCACCACCTTCATTTTTCAGTAACACAGCATTAAATTTTACTACTTTGAGCAGCATGGTATATATTACCTTCCTAATAAGTTCCCATTATTATTTTGACCACTTTTAACTTCAGGTATCAATCTACAACAATGACACTTCCTCCTCATCAGCCACAGTCCTCCCTCCTCAGAGTGGATTCTTTGTGTGATATAATTCGAGTGAAAGCTGGCATAGTCTTATAGTTTAGATATGAACAAGAGTGAGCAATAAAGTTTCTGGCTCCATTTATCTTTAATATAATTGTGCTTATCTTCCTTAAACCAGGGCTTAACAAGATTGTTTAATGGACTGCAGAAATAAGAGACCTTAAATAACCCAGTGCTTTGCAGTCTGAATGTGTTGGGCATCCAGTATAGCAGCTGTGCAAGGGACACACAGGTATTTTTTTTAATATCAGACTTGGAGTTCATCTGCCTGGGTGTGAGTGTGGAGAACACCATCCTCCTCACCCAAACTGCTCATCTCAGAGTCCTTTCTGTACAAAGATGCACCCAGCACAGTCAGCAGAGTCTGAATTGCAGCCTGTCCAACCCAAAGTTGTTACCAAGTCAGGCTCTGGGAGGGTTGGCTATAGACCCTGGGGAGAAAGGGGGCAAGAGTGCACAGGAGTCCTGATTAGAAGGGAGAAAATAAAGAAAATTAGCATGGAAAAGTGAAGACTGAAACGCACTGAAAGTTGCTGAGAACCATGAACAGAAGGAAGAGGACCAAAATACATCATACTGTATTATTATGGGAACAGACACAAGAGTTCAAAAATGTGATTTAATTTTGTATGTGTGATTCATGCAACAAAGTAATTCTGCTTAAGTACAGGCCCTCATTTAGTTGGTGCAGACTGCTATTAAAAAAAAATCTAGACAACCCCCATCTATAAACTGGAACGATACTACTAAGTAGCCTAGAGATTGACTAACATTTTAAGTTAAAGAATGGATCATTTGAGGATTTATATGGGAAAAATATAGTGGGGTTTATACTAAATTTAAAGCAGTATTTATACTGAATTCTTGCATATGAATGACTAGGCTGTAACAAATGTTAATACAATCCTTTGACCGTACACTGTATGTTAATACTGCAAGGTCAAATCAATAAAAAATACCTGTTTCCAAGGGTTTAAATCAGAACAACATGGAAAAGAATCTGAAAAAATAAGAAAAACCTTCACTAGTCTTCTGACATTCATAAATACCTAATGAAAGTTGAGTCAAAAGAATGAAAATAATGTGCTTAAGAAATAAAACTCCTAAAGTAAGAGCAATATTAAAGCTCATTGGCATCTGTTTGTATCATCTTTATGGTTATGTGGCTAAATGGGTCAGAGGCAGAGGTGGGGAAAGTCAGACAATACATATGCTTATCCTTTACAATGTAATTCTTCACAGTGTGGCTTGTAAAGGCTGAGCATTCCAAGCAGCTGACAGCTGCCTCAGGAAGGGTATGGCTGTAGGTATATCACTTTGGGGAGAGCTGTTGCTTCTTTGTGTTAGGTTTGGTGTAATGGTCAACTACTGAACAAGAAAGACAGTGGGCTGGAAGAGCAGCACTGTGGCAGGTTGTGATTATGAAACATTTGACAGGGCTCTGGGGGAAATCCACACAGTGCCTTCTCTCTGTTTTGCTTGGGCAAAGGGTTGGATCTGAAGATAAAAAAAGGTTCCTTCTGGACTCCTGTTTCTAGGTAAGTAACAGATACTTTACCACCTCTAAATGTTCACAAAAATATCTGAGTCCAACATTCTGATTAGGCAACCAGCCAAACCACGCACACACAGAAAAATACAACTGCAGCATGATGACTTGTGTTGAACTTGTCATTATCGGTTAGGTGCTCGCTAAATACTTTATAAATACAGCAAATTCCCAAGTGGTCACTTTCTGTTCTTAAAAATAAAAAAAAAGAGGGAACAGCATGGTTCTTGTCCCTGGTGTGCACAGCTATCCCAGATAATACCAGTACAAATTCCCCAAGCAAATAACAAATTTTTAACAAATCACTTCATGTCCTCTTTCCATACTGAAATTCCTTCTGCTCTGCGCATCCCAGTGAAAGCGATAAGTATTCACAGCCATGTCCCTGCTATGACTCATATCTTGTTAGAACAAAAAGAGGCACTTGGCTCTCTGGAAAATAAATCCCACAGCCGCCTGCCTTGGATTGATGCAAACTTAACAGCTCCCTGGCTTGTGCACTGTTGTGTCACAGAGGTCTTCATGTCCCACAGGAGACAATTACTAAGAAGTACCTCCAGAATAGGTGATGTTCTGCATATTATTATAGGAGGGGGAAAGGACTAAAATGGTAAATATATTTTAAAAGGCTCAAAAAGCACAGTTACACTGTGGGGAAGTCAGTCACCTGACAGGCTAAGCTGTGCAAATTCCACAGCCAATCTCCTAGACAAGAGGTTATTAGTGACAGGAAGAAATAAACTAATTGCCAGAATAACTTGTATTGGTAACCTCAGCAAGAAGCCAAGTTAGCCAAGAGCCATGATAATTAGCAGATCTCTGCCAGAAAAACAATGAAGAGGTTTTTTATCTTCCTAGCATTTCTTCATCAGTTTGTCAATGAAAATTTTAAGAGTGAAACAGAGAAACCAAACAACCCCCCTCAAAAAAAACCCCAACAAACCAAACTAAACAAACAAGTGGCAAAGTTAATCAAGTATATTTGATCCAAACATCACTGACTGGACAAGCACAGGGAACACAGTTAAATCCATAGACCCCAGCTGATCATTCTGACTCCTGTTCTGTGGCATGTCTTTACATCACTGAAAAAATATTTTTACCAAATAAGTCCCCAGTAACACCAGACACCTGTAATAACATAGACCATAATACAAGTGTACCAGCTGGTCAATATCTTACCTAAATTGTGAAGTTTTTCTTCCAACCCCCTGCTCCTGTGCAAAATTAGACAGACACTTCTATCAGATTTCTCTCAAGAATCACTAAGGTCAAGGCAGAAGTGGCACCACTATGTTGTGATGGGTATAAACCTCAATGTCCTTTCCCACAGAACAACTAGGAGGAGAAAATCCTCCAGGTATTTTCACCAGCAGATACCTACACTTGGAAAAAAATTCTGAGCAACTGGTGAAAAGAAACAAGTGCCTAAATATGGAAGAGAAACATTTAACTTTCTGTTTCAGCTCCTGGCTCAACAAGTAACATCACTGTCAATCTGCAATGCCTTGAATAAGAGAAAATAAGAGAAACTTTCTTCGTAGGGGAAGACTCTGCACTGGTTTTACTGCAGCTGTTTGAATTTGGACTCTCTGAGAAGTCAAACATTTTGAGAAAAAATGGCAGAAGTCTCTGGTTCACCCTCAATGTCTCCCTCTAATTCAGTAATTAAAGCTCAGAGGAATGGCCAGACACCAGTAAAAGTAGTCATGCCACTTCATACATCATAAAGACCTAGCTATGAAGAAATTAGGTATAAATAAATATAAGTAGCATGCTTCTGGGGAACCATACATTCAATACTGTCTTCCACTTCTGTCTTTTAAATTTCACAGTTGATTCAAATAATGACTCTGACATCTGTCTAACCCTCTCAGTGTTGCACACAGGAGAATGAGTAAGAAGAATCAGATAAGCAGAGTACAGAAAGATGGATCTGGATATGAGTGTGGTCTGTGCATCAGCTGGGATGCACTGTACACTGAACTTTCAAAATATGGAATAGGCAGCAGTCAGCAAGCATGGAGTGAAATACATTTAAAAATCCACGCAACAAAGGGTGTTTTAGGAATCCACCCCTGTACATATTTTATCACATTAGTTCAGAGGCAAATGCATTCTCCTACCTAAAATCTTAAGAAACTCGGACTTTACAATTTTGCTAAATAAGCTTCTTCAATAAATAATAGAAGTAGTGCAGTGCCAATATTATTTGAACATTTATTTTTGTCTTGAATATGAAAAGAGGGAATAATGACGGGCTTTTAGGAGGCTGAAATGCTTAGAAATGCATAAATGATACAATATTCTTGCTATGCCATTTTCAATGAAAATCAAATACTTTGATCTTCTCCAGTATCATTTCAGCTTGGAATTGAATATTTCAGTTCATCTTGTTAAACTGAAATGAAAAAAACCCTATTTTAATCTAAATCAACATTTTAATGTCCTTCTCAAACACTTTGTGCCAGGTGCTCTATCCAGCTTGGGGGTGGGGGAAGGGACGGAACTTCACTATGCTTCGACTTTTACAGTCTAGTTAATACATCCAACCTTCAAATAAAATAAAGACAATAAGATCCTAATCACAGATTTTGTGATACTACATGCCAAAAAAATTTGTGGTACTACATGCAGTTTAATCTTGAAGTGACAAAGAACAATGAGAATTTAATATTCAATTTGATGAACTCGAAAACAAAAGATAAAAAAACCCATTTTATTTGAGTCAAAGTCTCCTTTTCCACAATTTTGGTTTCCAAGTGAAAAAAAGAGTTAAGCAAAATGGTAGATTTTTTCCGAGTAAGGTTTTCACTCTGCAAAAGCTGCATTTTCTATTATAAATCATTCCTGCTGGAACTGTTTTTATTCCATTTCCTAGAGACCAAAGGGGCACTTTGCCTCTACTTGAGTGTATTGTAATGCCTCCTTATGACTTCTTTTTTCTCTTGCACATCTGACATATTTTTCCTTATTGCTAACCCTGAAATAAACATGACTAAACACAGTTTTCCTGTGAGCTCACATACAAAAGTAGTTTGGGCAATGTATTCATTTTGTTGTTTATATTATCCTGTCAAAAACAGGGAGAACTTGGCAGTTTCTCAAGTCTTGAAGAACAAAGTCAAAAAGAAACCAAGCTATCATTAGGCAGCGTCTCTGAGCACACTAGTGTAGAGCTGCAGGACTTGTCTCAAAGTTCAAGATGACATCTACCTCCAAAATACCTCGGAAAAAAGTTATATTATATATATTATGTGATTTATGCTGGTTTTAGACTTCCACTTTCTCACTCAAGCACAACTTCCATGTCCCATATCTTTGTAATGAGACAGTGTGCAACCTCCTCTCCTTTGCATTCCCACAGGTTTCCAAGGGCAAGGAGAAATACGTGCTACAGAGACATATTACATTTAACTACCACAGAAAGTCAGACAGCGAAAAAGTCAAGCCATTTAAGTCAAGAAAACACTCTTGGAATTTATATTTTTGGATGCACAACAGGGTATTAACCTCTACCATTGTTGAGCTCATCCTCTTCTCTGTTAAACTTCAAGTTTGCTTTTTGCAGCAACCAGAATTCTGCTTTGTACTGTAGAGAAGCACTCTTCAAAAGGGAAAAGCACTGCATCGAAGCAATATTTCTACCTTGGACCATAGCAAATTGCTTGGCAGTCCTTTTATTATATTTGAGGCATTCTCTGGGCCTCATTACAAGCAATGGCGCTTCAGCCATTTAGTTCAGGGGGATCAGGATACAGCAGTAAATGCAATGAAGACAATTTAAAGCATGTTAAGCAAGAAAATGAACTAGTATGGAGCACTGCTAATGCTGTAAGCATGTTTCTTGGTGAGTGAAGCAAAACCATATATGCTTTGGGACAGATGCTCCTACGGAGTTTTTATTTTCCTTCCAGCCCGATGGGGCACTCCTCTGGTGGGGGCCTTACAGAATGAACAGCTAAAAAACGAGGTCCATCCCTCCCTCTTCATTGTACCAATCCCAGAGGAGGAAATACTCCCAGGCAGAGCACTGTTGCAGAAAGTAGCTTTTAGGGAACAAAAGCATGGTTAAGAATATTTCTGTATAGGATTTGCTGATTTCTTTTAACAGCACTGCTTGTGTAAATTGGAAGATAAACGATACTGGCATTTGGGGATGAGACCAGACTTAGAGCTAAGTCTCAAATAGATCTATAGCCTTCCATACAGATCTTTATGTTTCATACACCACCAGTAAACACGAGGCTGTCTCACCACTACAGTTGGGTGTTTTGATCGATTTGTGGTTCAGCAGCCATATGCCAACATGCCAGTCAGGTCTATCCCACCTCCCCCAGAGATACCAACACTCATTCTTCAGCTTTTTAGTGTAATTTGTTCATTGTGAACTAACACAGCTACAAGCTGGTCCAAGTTAACCTCAGACTAGATCCAGGACTTGCGTAGTCCCAATCTTCCCCCAAATATTTCTGCTTTTCTAAGGAAATGCATAAATGTTGCGAAGACAAAATTTCAGCTTTCATCCTACAGAGGTTGTACAAATTTTAACTGAGCCATATTTTTGTGAAATGTACACTTAAAAAGAGCTTTAACAGCTGCTCTCAGACTTCAGGTGATCAATTTTGAAGTAGGTTCTATGAAAGAAAGAACAATAACAGCAGAAGGTTGAGGCATTAATATTAACCTGTAATAAAAGGAATGATGTTTAAACCATTCCTAGAAATAAAAGATGAGTACCTGGTCCTAGAGTGCTGGAAGAAGCAGATAGCTTAAATTATATCCAATCAGGCAAAATACAGATATTAAACATTTATGAGCAGCTCTGATATATTCTGAATTAATCAGTTCTGCACATTTAAATGTTTTAATATTTAATGCTGCTACCTCAACAGTCCTGAAGAAATATTAAACTTTTGTACAGTCCTTTAAAAGGAATAGCAAGAGATTTTACTGCACATAAAATCTGAATTGTGGCTATAGGTTTTGTGCTGTGTTTTGTGGAGAACCATGATTATAACATACTGAACTACAAGTGAAATTCTGAACATTTTCACCACAGATGAAACAGAAATAAGGACAGTAATAATGCCAGTAACAATTATTAAGCCAGGGGTAAGTACATGCCCAATCTGATTAAGTCTCCTAGGCATGATGGATTACTCATGAAGGCTTACTGATATCATACTTTTGTGAAATCTGTCAGATGAGTGTAAATGGCATACTAAAGGCATTTTAGACATTGCAGTGTATTAATGTTAGTGTGTTAGTAAAGTAAATCTTCTCCAAAACACCAGCTGTGCTAAGCAAAATATATAGAGATATTTAGCTGTCCACAAATTCCCTCGCTGTAAAAAGCAAACACTCTGAATTTTTTTTCACTGCTGCCAATAATAGTGATTTTGAATACAAGAACTGTATACTAATTTATGAGTGGTTTTAAAATACAGTGTTTAAAAGCATATTAAAGTTGAAAATGAGGACATGAAGACCTTCTTTAGAAGACAGTCACATAATAATGCTGATTCCATTATTAAAAAGCTTGCTTTGATTATAAAAATATTTCTGAGATTCTCTGCTTTATTACCTCTGAATAAAGTAAAAATTACTTGGAAAATTCTTAATAAAAACACTATGACAACACACTAAAAAACTGTTGAGGTTTGATGGAAATTGTAAGAGGACAACAGACAGCATGAAGCCTCTGCTATGAACATGTGCTCATTTCCATATCACTTTGACTGACAGTTTGGAGCTCAGACTCTGCAACACCTGAATTCCCACCCATCCCTTTGCCCCTTTTCAGTCAGCGAAATTTCAATATATCGCTCTCATTCTACACAGTTTGCCTGGATTTTCACTGCAGACCACAAAACTGAATTTACCAGTAGTATTAAGTTATAACATGGCAATTCCAAAGAGAACCATGGCAATTATAATTGCAGAGATAGCACATAAAAATCAGTGTATGTCTGTCATTAGCCAAGACACAGCCTGGCTCCCATATGAGCTCTTTTTAAAAACAACAAATTTAACAAAACTTACCCCCAAACAACAACAACAAAAAGAACAAAGTCAGGACAAGGTCTCAAACCTTTATTCTCCATTTATTTCTAAGGAAAAATAAGATTCATCCTTTAACATCATTAGGTTTCTAGTAACCAAATCTGCCACAATTGCTCGCACATAGCAAAAGGAACAGAGATGTCCTAGTTCAATCCTTGCACCAGTCTGTGGTCCTGCTGACCCACACTCACTCCTAGAGGCCTCAAACAGCCAGATCTTCCACATGCACAAAGCCCTGCCCCAGAGATTACCCTTTACTGATTTCACAATATTGCTGATAAATGAATTCCAAAAGTGGCAATAATTCTGTGAGATGCTTGTAAGAAGCAGTGATAATCAAAGAAAAAAATGGGAGTTACCAGTTTGTTTTCTTACTGCAAGGGGTTCATATGATCCAGAGAAGAGGAAATCTCAGTTGGATCTATTATCGATGGAGAGGCATTACAACTATTGCATCAAAAATGTGCAAGTAACAGACAAGTCACAAGACATCCAAGTGACCCTAGACTAAGAGTTCAGAAGGAGTTGAAAACCAAACCAAACCAAAATGATGAACAAAAGCTGGCTTAAAATAATTTCTAGAAACTTTTGAGTTTTTGCCAGAAAACTCAGGGAGTCCCTCACAGGTAGATGGGATTCTTATTGAGACAGCCATGGCAGACTTGGGGAATTTAACCAATTAACCAGCCTGACCAGACTGCACAGACTAAGTTTCTCCCAAAAACAGGATAGTGGGAAAATTTGGACTAACTTGAAACGTGCTAAGAAAGAGAAACTCTAACACAGGCCTGAACAAATGAGCAATCACATTGAGAAAGAGATTAAAGAATTACAAAAACACCTCCAAATTATTACAGAACAACAGAAGTACCTACGCAAGTGAACTTGGACTTGCAGAACAGTATCAGAGAAAGAAGGGTTTCCAGTAAAATGAAAAATGAAAGGATAGTGGATACAGGTTTGGACATCACTATTTTTTCAGTAGACATAGGAAAAAAGCTAAGAGGTGAACCCCTAATTGACTGTGTATGTTGCTGACCGGGCTGGGGAGATAACTTGTCCCCTTGAAATATAAGAAAACAGGTTTTGATTGAAAGTGATGGAAATTTGAGAAAGAGATTAAGACAATTAAGGAATTACACAATCTGCTGCCTTCTTCAGATTTAAGAATGGCATAAAAAGCCCTCCAAACATTTATAAGACAATAAAATTGAAATATATTAAAAATTAGCTGCATTGAGATGTAGTTTCTCAAGATCCTGGCCATTGCAAGTGGTGCTCTCATGCCTCCCTGGGCAGAAACACAAAGGCAGCAAGAAAGGACAAAGAGTCACTCATCCCCCCCCAGAGGCCCTGGATCTCAGGGGAATCTTAGCTGCTAAAATTTCAGAGCATTTGAGACAGCAGTCCATCCATTTGCAAACTGTTACTAAAAAGCTACAGATATAAAGATAATAATGAAAATAAAGATGGGAACTGTGGTTGTAAAGGTCAAACATGAGACGTAGGTAATGTTAGTGTAGAAAAGCTGTAAGGACAAAGGAGGGTCTCTGCTCAGTGATTTTACACGTAAGCAAGGAGCAGCAAATAGTTCTTTGTGAGCATTAGGATTCACTCTCCAAACCAACAATCATAAATAAGAAAATATTGCAATGGATCACACCACATGGGTAAGTTGTGGAGAAGGAGAAGTATAGAGAATTGATTTTCTGTGAGGCCGGAGAGCTAAATGAAGATTTTTTAAATCCTTGTTACTTTTTATCATGGGTAAGCACCATAGATGTTAAGCAGATTCATCGTACTCTTCCCAAACTGACTTGAAGAGTGGTAAACAGCCAGCAGAAGCAGATCCAGGTGGCAGTGAAAGCACAGCTTTATCAAATACACTAATCCTCACCAATTTATACTGACGGGTGTTGCTTTTTGTGTGCAGAGTGAAACAAGTAGCTTTCCCTGACCAAATTGCTGTATCCGGGGGATATCTTAAGGCGGGGCTTGGCAGAAGTTAAATTAAGGAAGAATGGAGAGTGATTAATGTGCACATATATATATATAAAAGACAAATATGGAAATAAATACCACATACATAGCACAGCAAAGACATACCTCTGCCATTCCAGTGATTTATGCATAGCTAAGTCTCTTGCTTGCAAAACAAATTGCTTCAAACTTGTCACAGATCTAATCATAAAGTGGAGGAAACCTGCAGGTCCCAGCAGGCAGTCTCTGAGTTACACACATGCAGAACCACAAAAGTCTAAACTACTGATCTGAAACCTGATTTTCTTTCAGCAAGTGAAGATCTTTTTCAAATTGGCCAGTAATTAGAAATAGCAATACATAAATCTGCAAAACATCTATGCACCATTTTAATGAAAGCAAACCTTTAATAAACATTGACCTAAAAGGTAAGGTTGTTGGAAAGTTATAAGCAAATTCAACAAGGCATTTGAAATGAAAATGTCTTCAAGTTCCAGCAAGAACACTGCATAGATCATTCTGTGCTATGGGGGGGTCTAGGAAATAATACCAGTAGCAAAAATTGTAAAACATATTGGAATGGCAGGTGCTGCAGTTCATTGTCATGCTAAAAACTCCTAACAATCGTCTATAGCAATTGCAGCTTTCTTTTACCAATGTATAATAATTATCCATCTGATTAGCAAATGTAACCACCTGCAGTTAACCAGTTTAAGGGTTTAACTACTTGCAAGGACGAAATGTCTTTCAAAATCAGGCAAGTTAGTGGTAAAATTAAACTGCCCTCTCAAAGTTTCATACTGAAAGGGTATTTCAAGTGGCTGTGGAATTATCTGCACTTTGGCACAAGTGCTCAGAAAATGGTTTTTATAAGATGTGACAAAGTGTCCTAAAAACAGCCTCAACAGATTTTAAAAGACCAGGTAGGTTAGACAGTATTCTATGAAGGAAAACTATTACAACCACATTTTTACTACTGGATATATCCATCCCACTACAGCACCCAAGAATCCCAGAACACACATTTAAATATATACAACCATTATACATGGTTAGGTTCTCATCCTCTCTCTCCTTTTGCCTCAGTGATTGTAATCTTCGTTTTATATCAAGAAGTGGTTTCTCTTCAGTACTCTTCACCTGGGCCTGTAAAACTCTACTCAGCCACTTGTCCAGGGCCATTTTACAGCTGAGTAAAATATTATTATTTCTTTTCATTAACCTAGGTCATCATGGTAAAGGATGAGGAGGGTAGATTTTCTATCTGAACGCTCAAATTTTCATGGCAATTTTGATTGGCGTGACCTTGCTCTTCCATTTAATCTCAACAGACAATAAAATATTTAAAAATATATGCAAATAATGTCAGTGTCCTCCTATGAGATACACAAGTAAAACTGTTACACTTTCAGACACAAATTTTTACTAATGTCTTTAATGTCTCGTTTTCTGTATTATTGGCTTCAAGGTAATTTGTAGACCACACAAATCTTCCTCTTTCCTTGTCCCACCTTAGCTTTCTGTGTGTTCCATCAGAATAAACTCACTTTGAAATCTGCAATTCCATTTACCTACCCTTGTAGCTTCCTTTTAAATCTGAACATGAATTTTTTTCACTCTATTTCTGCTTCCTCTCATCTAAGAGAAAGCAGTCCAGCAAGGCACATTTGGGTAAGTCTTATTTCCATATGGAAAATAGCATAACAGAATTACAAGTGTGCTCCCCCAGCATGTCTCTCACTAACTGTTGATCCCACTAGCTGATTTCAATTAAACACCACCAAAAGGTAAACATCTGAAAACTACAGCTTCTCTAAGTCCTCTGAAAAATCAGTACCCTGAGAAAGATGCCCCTTCATTCCCCCCCGTTTGGTCACTCCAGGGCTCTAAGTCTTTGAGCGTTCATATAGAAATAGCTAAAATCTGAATTTCACAAAGATTTGAGCACCAGGATTCACATTAAATTCATCTGAACTTATATGTGCTGGAAACCCTTGAACAGCTCATCAGCACGTGCAATAAATACTTAGAATCTGAGGCAGTCCACATCAAGCCTGACATCTTGGAAACTGAGAGCAGTCCCTGCAGGAACAGAGAAGGAAGCTGAACCACAGCTTTGAGTAAGGTTAAAGCAGGAAAGGATAACTACAGACATAAGTGCTCAGCACTATGCAAGTACTGAGCAAAGGAGCTTTCTGTCCCCAGCCAATCACCTCCATGGCTGGGCTCGTCTCTTTGTCACCTTTGACATTTTATGTGTTTTCTCTAACTCATTTTTTTTTAACAACTGGAAAATGCTTTTTAAAATGTGATGTGCAACAAATATAATAATGTGTGTATTAATTTTAGCAATAGGGATACATTTAGAGCAAGAATTTATCAATGCAAATTTGCCATTCAGAATGTAATTATAAAAGTAAGGAAATATGTCTTAAACATTAAGTTGTCCACAGACTATGGACAAATATAGATGTAATCGTCTGATAATGATTCACAGCAAAATATTACTTTAAAAAATCTGCAACTTTTATGGTTCATGTTCTCAGGATTTCCATTCACATGTAAACCTTACTGCTCCCATCAAATCTGCAGGCTTACTTGTGTAAATCATTGTCACAAAGTCAGGTTGCAAATCTGCTAAGAAACTGAAATTTTGCAAAGAAGAGCGAATTTGGAAATTTTTACTTAGGAAATTTTGGGAGTTCTTTAAAGGAGAGCAAGGAGTAGACAAGAAGATACTTTAAGCATCCAATCTTCTTGGCACCTTTTCTGACTTGCCCTCTCATTGAGCCAACACAGTTCTCTTTTCCTATTTTCTCTTCCTAAGCAAACATGTTTCTTGCCTTTCAGGAAGAGGCAGCCTGTAGAGCCCTGTGCCCCTGGAGCCCAGCCAGGTGCCAGGATGGAGAGGGAGCCCTGTGCCCTGGAGCCCAGCCAGGTGCCAGGATGGAGAGGGAGCCCTGTGCCCTGGAGCCCAGCCATATGCCAGGATGGAAAGGGAGCCGTGTGCCCTGGAGCCCAGCTGCCTGCCAGGATGGAGAGGGAGCCCTGTGCCCTGGAGCCCAGCTGCCTGCCAGGATGGAGAGGGAGCAGGCACAGCACATGAGCACCCCTTGGCATCATACAGACCTCCAGCACCAACCAGAATGGACACAAAGGAATGATAAAGAGCCACTTGCTGCCTGCTCACCCTGCTTATGACACACCTTCTGAGGGTGTTTGAAACACTTCTACAAAATCGTAATTTGAAATGTGTCTCATCTCCGCCCTCATTGAGAGTAAGTTGATGTGTCAGTTGGAGTCTGGCATCAACCATTTTTGGATGATTGGCTTCAAATCCTCTAATCAGCTTACCATCCAAATAATTGAGCTGTGTGCTGTGGAAGGCCCTTTGAGGCGAGTGAAGACATTCTCCCTCAAGCCCTGGAGCAAAATTAGAGCTGTCATTTCCAGCCCCCCACGTTGCCTGCACCTTCCTGCGTCAGCCAGCCAGAAGCTGCTTCATGTGCCTGAGAGCATCCTGACCCCCAGCTCCCCACTACATGTGTAGCTGATAGAAATGCAGGGCAACACCTTTGTTTTTCTAAGAAATACTGATCTACTACTATACATGTATATTTAAAGCTAGGATTCAGACACATATTTTTCTTCTATTTCATCCAAATTTATAACCCTCACTATACTACCCTTACTAGCTACTCTATGAAACAATAGGAGACATGCTGTGACCCTCATAGTGGAAGCCTAACTCAGAAGTGATATAACTCAAGGAAAATATATACATTAGTATGGGATACAGTAAAAGATGCAGAGCAAGATTTTCTACTTGCACAGGCAGCCCATAATGGGCTTTAAAACAAGGGTGGCACCCTGTGGGGTGATTTCCTCCCATGCTGTCCTTGCTTAAAGGGAATAAATTACTGTTTGCCAATAGGGCTGATACAGCTGCCGGCTCCAGCACTCCCTTTCTGGCCATCCCACCTGGTACAAAGCCCCCTCAGGAGGGTGAAACACCGGTTTACACCCAAAAAACAGCACTGACAAAGTTTGCCCATTCCCCCTGAGCTCACACCTCCCCTGTCTATACCATCCAGGACACCTGCCCCCTCCACCTTCCTTTCACAGTCCTCCCTCATTTCCAACAGCTAAAGGAGAAATGCGTTGGGAGCTCTGTTTTCCTCTTCTCTCACAACATAGCATGCCCTGGTTGTTATATCTTCCCTTTATTATCTTCCTTTTATTATCTTCCCTTATTTTCTAGTTCTCCGTAATTACATATTGGGACATCAAACAGTGAAGCAGGGACTGCTTTTGAAGGCTTTTATAATTAGCTTTTCTATTGTGTCCTCTAATACCTCCTCTGGCTTTAGACTTACTTTTTTCTGTTCATAACCTCCTGAACATATGGCGGTAAATATGCAGCATGCTGTGAGCTTCACCTGGAGTCTACTTACAATATATCTGCAATGTAAATAACAGACTTCATGTCAGTCAATTAATCACACACCAGTGCTTGGCAGAGGGCAGGCAGATTGCAGGAAGGGAAATTGGAAACTGGTGTCTTGATCAGCATTGGACTTCAAGTATTAAATATTACCTAAGTTGGCATGTTTCTCTGGCATCACTGCTTTTACCTAAAAATATTCTGTTACAATTGCATTAGAATTAATTCAAGGCCAAATTCTCACCTCACCAGAACCATTTTGGTAACATTTCACCCAATGGAATAATGATCTCATTTCCACAGAACATGACCCAAATGCAAATTTCATACAGAAATTTAATTTAATTTAGTTTAGTTTAATTTAATTTAATTTAAAGTGATCCCATGATGATGCACAAAATTAAAATATCGCCATTTCAGTAAAAGTGTTTCTTTTTGGTAAAACAAATTCAAATTAATTATGTTACAGATGTGTTTTATTCTTGGTTTTGCAACAATGCATTTGAGCAAGACAAAGTACTTTGTTTACCTGATTCACTTTATTTAACTCGAGGGATTCATGAGGATATCATCAATTATAGTCCCAAACACATCATTTTATGCTTTAAAAAAAAGACTCTATTCTATTAGAGCTCTTCTAATTCAAAGATCTCAAAGGGTTTTCTGTACTACATTAAAATCCTTCTCATTCCCATGGAGGACAAGTGAAAATATAGAAATAAATCATCTAATATTTAAACACACTTGGATAGAGCACAACACGAAAGTTAAGATCTCATGGGAAGAGTTTTCCTAATAACAATAAAAATCTCATTGAAGGTAACAAAGAAGCCTATTTATGGCTGAGAATCGCCCATGTCTCATTGTACCTGGCCCTGAACTGGTCTCTGCCAGGGCTGGTGCCTGGGAAGGGCTTTGCCCCAAGGCTAGCTTCAGGCAAGGGGACAAACAAATGCCCTCAGCCACCTTCCACCCTGCTCACACTACTGCAGTTCAGCCCTACAGGTCTTCAAAGGCTTTCTATTATTGCCTTCATCCTGCTTCTTCTGAGAATTTATTCCTACAGGGATCACTATGCTCCTTCTTTGCAGTTGCCCTTTACAGACAGCTCCTCTTTATTCAGGAGATGAAGAAAATCTTCAGGGACTAGATCAACCTTTGGCTTAAAAGCCACTGACCTCTGATGGTCACCAGAAGAATTGGTTATGCATCCAGGACAAAAATTATCTTCTAGATATGACTAGAAACCCAAACCCCACTGCCGCTCCTAAGGGCTTTGGTGCAAGGGTGGGAGCAAAGGCTGGCAGTGCTGGGGGACCCCTGTTCCCCTGGGGACCCCAACTGCCCCTCATCCATGGCCACCCCAGTGGAGGGGCCTCTCTCCCCATCACTGCCAACCTCTGCTCACCCAGGACAGGGCCACACATTCCCCAGGCCATCCTGACCATGAACCGAGCCCCAGGACAGCCATGCCCTGGTGCCCAGCACCCTGTGGCAGGAGAGTGGCTTTTATTTTCATCAGTGAACTGAAAACTGTTCTCAGTGGGGATCAGTCCCTCATTGCTGCATTCCCCAGTGTCTGTCGGGTACAGCAGAGTCTTGCTAAAGAGTTTCCGTGCTGTGGCATGTGCAGGGTCTCCCTCTCCGTCTGTGTTCTCCTAGGGCTAATAAATAGCTGAGCTCACCTGACTGCCTTCAGTTTTAGTGATGGCATGACCCTGGGTCCTTTTACTCTGCTGGCTACCAGTTTCCATCAAGCTTTCAGGTCTTTCACATCTTTGAGACCTGTATCCCTGTTACGTTTGATTAACCAACGTCAACCAACACATTCCAAAGGGAGGAGGACAGACAGCGTACTGACAGTGCCCCAGAAAGAGCCCATTAATTTTCTTCAGGGACAAATACATTTATTTGCAAGCATAAGCATGCAGAAAAGGCAACCACACCACATCAGTGTGAAGAATATTTATTTAGCATATTGGTCTGCAGCATCTTGTTATGCCAATGATAACAGCACCAAAACCACAGAGGCAAAAAATACAGGGACATTTTAATACTTGGGACATTACTATGCAATAATAACCACTGGGAGTAAAGGGATGTGTAGGTGTTTAAAGGATGGCAGCTCTTGCAGGGATGTAAAAGCTATCAATGTTTGGGAGTTTTTAGAATTTTAGAGAATATGGGTTTGAAGAGTTCCAATGGGCAGTACAAAAAGCATTTACAGCTCCAGGAAGGGCCAGGTTCTATACTCAGCTTCCAGCCTCAAAAGAGGGACAGGCAAAGTTTTATCCCCAGCTTGTCTCAAGGGACAGGATGGTCAGGCAGCCCTTCCCCTTGGCACCAGCCAGCTGATGGGGAAGTAGGGCAGAAAATTCAAAGGATCTCAGCCCAAGCCAGACCTGACATCCCCTTCCAGTGCAAGCACTGCCAGTGCCAGGCAGGTGGATGTGCTGCCAGCAGCCAGAGGGGCTCGGGGGCCTGGCACTGCATGCGGTCCTGAGCAACCAGCAGGTGGAAAAGCCACAGACCTAGAAGTCGACATACCTAGCAGTCCATAACTCCATGATCTTCCCTCTGAAGTGCAAGCATTTAACTTTGACCCACACAACACTTTGGGTGCCTGCACATTTCCTGGCAGCCCTGGTACAGCCACAGGCAGAGTCACCCATGTCCAGTCCCCAGGGAAACAGGGCTGTGGTTAACACCAGCTCCAGCTCTGCCTCCAGACAGAGCAGCCCATTCAAACTGCAGCCCCCTCTGGATTCAATTAAGCAGCTTTTTTCTCTGGACAGGACTTGACCATGGAGTAATGCTTGAGTCAAAAACAAAGACAAGCCCTGAGGCAGAAGATCTGATGATATTTCTACGTTAATTTATAATTGCAGTGCTTTTACTCTGAAAAGATAAAGTAAGGAAGATGATGTTGTGATTAAGGTGTAGAATATCTAATTTGAGAGATGCATAAAAGGAAATCAAGGAGTGCTATCTATCAGGAGATAACTGCAAGTCTTCCCCCATCCTCACTATAAATATTTCACTGAGAAGAACTACTAGGTTATAAAGAAGAAGAATTTAAAAAAAAATTTAAAAGGGGACATGTTAAACACTACCTAACAAGCTTCATGACATGACCACAAAAGTCTTAAATTCAATGTCATAAATTCAATACCATCAGAAAATTCAGATACAATGTTCTTAGAGACATTGTAAGTCAAGTACAATATTAAAAGACACTGAAATCTTTAATAGGTGCTAAATATTTTTAATTCATAGATCTGATTCAGAGAAATATCACAGAGGCATCATCAATCCTTTTTCCCTTCTGACACATATTTTTTATAATTTGCCACAGTTTCTGCAATAAAGAGTTATCCCAAACATTTACAGAAAAGAGACAGAAAACTGCCATTGTGGACATGATCACATGCAACCTATTATGCTTACTCCAACAAACAACCCCCAATAGGCCAAGATTAATACCTGCATATATTCAAATTACTGTTTTGAAAGAGATTAGACTTAAGGCATCCCACCAATTCCCAGAGGTAGCGTGCAGTGATTATCCCTTACAGGTATTTCCATGGGGAAAACACCTTGTTCAAAAGTACTGAATGTTGTGATAGTGCCACATATGAAACCCTCTCCTTTTAGTTTCACATTTAGGGCACATAAGCCTTTATTTTCTGTTTAAATGTACTAATCTTCTTAACGGTATAATCAAGCCTTTAATATATTTATATTAAGTTTATATTTAGAAGGAATAACCGTCATGTTAGTGGTGATGGACATATCTCTCCATTCATCTGACTGAAATACCCTGGATAAATCCCTTTGCCTGATTCATTACTGCAGAGACAGAAAGCAGATTTATTTTATTTAAAAGCATTCAGTTGCAATATATTTATAGTTAACATGTAAAAATCCTGATTTAAGTTTGAGAAACATTTCTTTCTTCTTCCATTCCTCACAGGGAAATGCTCCAGTTTGTAGCTTTTTGAGTAACACAGGATTTTTCAGGCTACAAATTCAACAGAAGATATTCCTACAGTGAATAGGTCACAAAAACTTCAACTACCTCTGCATCCTTCCAGTTTTTAGTTCTTGGAAAGTAAAAATGAGCCTGAGCCCTTAGGCTTCCTTTAAGGAAGTTTATATTTAAACATATCCCAAACTTTTTTTTCCTTTAAGTAGGACAGGGAGATTTCCTAGGAATTCCTAACTCTTACCCAGTATAATACAGCTTTGTACCACATAAAAAGTGCCCCCACCAATACAAAACCTGAACCAGATCTAAGCCACTGAAACATGGTCTTTCTGGGAGTATTACAGGGGAATTTATAAGACACCATACAGTAGAGCTAGCTTTTGGCACATGACAGGCATTGCATCAGGCCTGCCATGAGGCATACATTAAACATAATAAATAGCTGCTACAGACCCAGATCCCCAAAATACATATTAAGGTCTCCCACATATATTTCCTTGTGGCACCTCTTCTGATTCTAAAGAGCACATTAAATGTTTAGCCTCCCAACATGTAACAATTCATCCTAGCAGTGATCTGATTGCCTGCAACAGAAAAGCTCAAGAAACAGTAGAACAGACAGGTATTTAACAAAGGATATCATGGAACATGCTCTTAAGTGTGTAATCAAAATAAATGTATTATTATCCTTTAATTACACCTAAACACTTCCAAATTAATCAAAAATAATGGAGAGAAAGCAATGTGTTATTATCATTCATTCCAAATTTTTCTTAAAGGTAAATATCTATACAAGATACTCGTAAGTAAAACCCAAAATTAACAGGGCCATCAAATTCTGGCCTAGATATTTATAGAGGCATCAATCTCTCTTTATAACAGAGCAGAGTGTTCTTGATGTTAAAACAGCACAAAGAGGATGATTCCCCTCTAATTCAAACGAATTACAACCACTGTGCATGCTAACCATACCAAACACAGGTTAAATTCAGCAGAAGGGATGAGAACTGAACTGGCAGCTGGAACCTCTTCCAGATCATTTGACCAGGGCGTGTTTTTCCCACCAATACATCTGCCCAGCAATGTGGGGGGAAGTCACTACATGGAAGCTGTGGATGCTAAATCTCTGAGCAACGAGCCCAGCATTCTGAAGAAGGAGAGAAGAGGGGGAAAAATCTGACTGCTCCCTCACGGTGGTCATCTCTTCTGCCTCACCAGCCTGCACCTGGATGCCACATTCAGCCTTGCCCCAACACAGCACTGCCCAAAGAGGGATGGAAACTGCCATCCAGATGTTCTGCTCGATGACTAAATTAGGAAAATTTTCAAGAAGAGAGCAGGGTTAAATCTTGTCCTGCTGTCCAAAACTCTTGCCTCATCACTCGTATTATGTGATGCATCAAGGAGCTGTGGGCTTTGCTGGCACTGATCCTCTTCCATGCTGGTGACAGTCCTCCTCCTCCCCGACGTGCTAAAAGCTGGAATGCTCCAAGGCAGAAGATGCAATTTCTGTTTGTCAATAATTTGACTGTTCTGAAGATTTGAGATTATGCTTATTAGCATCTGTATGAGTTTTGCACCTCATGAAAAATCTACATGCTCTAGAGAAAAAATATCAATTAGAACAAAAAGATTCCCTGTTTCTGACTGTTTGCATGTAGAAAATACTTGGTAACTGCAAAAAGGACAGGCTTTGTAAATCTGGAATGAAAGGTTGCTAGTTACAGTGCAAGTCACTCACTAGTGTTTCTTAGCAGTTAGTGAAATGCAATCAAAGGAAATATTGCAATGTAACTAATTTTACAATGTGTTTTCTCAAATGGAAAATATTACAATTAGAAGGAGAATTTTCTCTCTACTGTAATCTCACTAATTGGGCAAAAGGACTTGAGGGGGGAGTTGTTCATTGGGGTTTTGGGCAAGGTCCCAGAAGAAGAATAGTCAGCGTGTAATGCACCACTACCACTGCTCAAAGACAGTTTAGAGTTTAAAAACACCATTTGTACTAAGAAAACAGCCAGATGCCATTGCATTGGCATTCTGTCAGTGATGAGTAGCATAAAGGCTCCCTAACATCTGCTACCACTTGATGAAACAAAACTTACATGTCTTTGAGTGAAAAGGTCCACAGAATAATCCAGGCTTCCTGAGGCTGGGAATGGACCAGTGCTGCCAGCTCCAGCCAAACCCACACCTTTTTATTTCCTCTGGCTGAGGCACATTCTGCAAACATCACAACTCTGCTGAAATTCCTTTATACTCTGTAACTGCATTAACTACTTGTTGAAGGAAAAGCAGGGCAATAAAGAACACAGGGATCACTTCCCTGAAGGAAATAAACCCGCGTCTCTCAAATGCAATTTCTATGCCTGCTCTCAGCAGTTAATTTCTGTTTGAGGTGGACAGCCCTGTAAATATTATTCCATGAAAAAAAAAGAGATAATTTTGAAGACATGAAGGCCTCTTTGTCTAGTTCAATGAACCACAATTCTGTAGATGCACTGCAACAGGTTTTCCAGATCAGAAGCAGAAGTACCCTTTAACTGTAAGACATGCAGAAGGAGGCAGGTGAGAGATCTCCTCTAAGCCTTTTTTACTGAACACTGCAACAGGGAAAAGATTTCTGCTGAAAAAGAAAACTGAAAAATGACTAGATGTAAAGGAAAATGTGGTTGATTTACACATTAGCAGCCATACAGCGGCCACAGGTATCCTTATAGAAAATGTGAGTTTGTTACCTTGGAAATGTTAGTGTTGCTACCAGCTGCCCTTCCTTGCCTTAAGGAGTGAATTATGATTCTGCAATTTATTTTGGGAACAAACACGAGGAGAGTGGTCTGAATCAGATCTGTGCAGTGGCCGGAAATTAAATGGTCAACTTGTCAGAAGTAGAACTGTTCAATTTTTGGTTCAGTAACCAAAATGAAAAGAAAAAGAAAGAAAAAGAGATCAGCTTGGGCTAACATAAAAGAAGTACTGCGGGATCTGGCACAAAAAAATAAATTAAAATATCAGTTAGGTCAATATGAAAATCTTCAATGAACCAAAAAAATTAGACAAAGACTTTTGTTCAAGCAGAAAAGTCTCATTCCATTTTCTGATTATGCATGTAACTTTTTTTTTTCACAGTCAGTTTCACAATCAATATATTTTTCCAAAACTAAAATAAGAACTATGTTTTGAAAATAATGGTAATATATTTCAAATACTTCCCTTCTCCCCATTTTATTAAAACTTTTACCAAATACATTATCAGATTTTGTCTTTGACAAAACCAGATTTCAAATTAATTCACTACAAACATGGAAATTCCAGCTAAATAAATTCAGAGAATCATAGAATAGTTTTGTTTGGAAGGGACCTCACATATAATCTTGTTCCAATCCCCCTGCCATAGGTAGGGACACCTTCCACTAGACCAGATTGCTCAAAGCCCCATCCAACCTGGCACTGATGGCTTCCAGGGACTGGACATTCACATCTTCCTTGGACAACCTGTTCCAGTGTTTCACCACCCTCACAGCATAGAATTACTTCTTAATATCTAATCTAAACCTGCCCTCTTTCAGTTTGAAGCCATTCCCCCTTGTCCTGTCACTACATGCCCTTGTAAAAATCCCTCTCCACATCTCTTGTTGGCCACCTTTGGACACCGGAGAGCTGCTCTAAGGTCTCCCCCAAGCCTTCTCTTCTCTGGGCTGAACAGCCACAATACTCTCTGCCTGTCTTCATAGGAGAGCTGCTCCAACCCTCTGATCACCTCCATGGGCCTTCTCTGGACTCACTGCAACAGGTTCAAGTCCTTCTTTTGTTGTGAACCCCAGATCTCGATACAGAACTCCAGGTGGGGTCTTGTGAGAGTGGAGAAGAGGGGCAGAATCCCCTCCCTCATCCTGCTGACCACGCTGCTTTGGGTGCAGCCCAGGGTGTGTTTGGCTTTCTGGGCTGTGAACACACATGGCCAGCTCACATCCAGCTTCTCACCCACCAGCACCCCCAAGTCCTTCTCCTCAGTGCTGGTCCCAATCTGTTCTCCACCCACCCCACGTTTGTGCTTAGGATTCCTCAGGCAAGAATACCATCAACTTGAAAAACTGTCTGACAGGGTATCAGCCATCAGCAAATGAATTATAATAACTGGAAAGCATAAAAATATTTGCCAGAGGTTTTGGATCTTTGTACTAATCTGAATGAGGTTCTGAAGACTACACTTGTTTTGGGCCAGAGTCAGAAGAGTTGCTGTACAAAAATGTTTAACACTGAACTTCAGCCAGAGATTTTTTCCAAACATGCTGGGAACTATTTTTTTTTAACCACTTTTAAGTACTGATTCTTTGATTTTGACACCTGGCATACCCACAAACTGCTGCACTGCAAGGCTGGCAAACAGTTTGTTAAACCAGGGTCTTTGCCTTGGCCAGTTTGGCTGTTTTGTTTCTCTCTGCAGTTCTTGCTATAATAATAATTTCATCCAGTTTTGTTTGGAAGGGACCATCTCGTCCAGATGAATGTGTCTAATTCTGGAAGGAGTGTTGTTTTTTTTCTACCAATGCATTTCCTCTGTGAGATAGGAACACTGGAAGGTTATTGTGGGCTGGAAACCACAGCTTGTTTAGCCAGAAAGATAAATATTATCTATAGTTCTTGTTCTTTCCTATGCATTGTATTGTCCTGGAGAGCAGTGGGAACAGTGGAAGGCAAATGGCAGGGACCTTGCCAAGCCCCGTGATGTGATGAACGACTTCTCAGGGCCTGACATGAAGAGAGGCCACAGAGGGTCACGCTGCTGTTTTCAGATGTTAAAAAGGCTGATCACCTACCCATTGCTTTCATTTCTAGCACAGGAAGAGCTCCCCCATGCAGGATCCACATGGGAAGACAGCTCTTCCATTAAGTGTTTCTTGGCAAGAACACAAGCCTCCTGCCCAGGAAAGCTGATTTTCTGCATCCTCGCTATCTCATTTATGAATATTCTACCAGATTTGTTGAATGATGTGACCACAAACTACCTCTCAGCCACAGAGAGAAAAACATTCCCAGATTTCTTCAACTCTTCTGGGCAATGAGTGTTCTGTGCTTTCTCTTTTCCCATTCCCTTCCCTCCTCTTCACTATCATGTGCACATGGACAGACAGACAACTTTCACTGTTCCCTCATACATTCCCAAGGAGCAACCTACATTTGCCACTTGTGGACAACCAATATGAAAATCCCTCCAAATCCAAGATGGGGCAGGAACTGCCTGCAGATGGGATGCAGCAAGATGAGGAGGGGAAACAGCATTTGCTTCTGGATGCATGCCTGTGCATGAAATTGAGCTTGTTTGACGGATTTCCCTGTACAGAGTTTTTTCTTTGTCGACTTTTGATTATCTAACTGCACTCTTGAAAATTACACTGGAGAGATGGAAAGAAGGAAACAGTGAGGCCCCTTATTCTGTGTGCTTTTCACCAGCTGGACCCCTCAGTGTACAGCCACATTGCAGCCAGGCTCTGGAAAGGGACATGGGATAGGTGCCAGCATCCAGCCCTCCATGGCAGCAAGGAATGGACAGTAGGAGACACAGACACAGCTGGAGCTGGGGCTGGCAGGCAGCCCCTTTTCTTGTCTCATCTCTCTGGGGTCATACCTGTTTATTTACAAAACTACCCTTCAAGCAGACATGAGGAAGAATAAGTAACTGTCTAAATCGAGGCAATCAAAATTTTGCTAAGTGTGCTGCAAGAGCTCCTGGCATTTCATCTCAGGTTTATAGCTCAGTTTCCTCAGCCCAATGAGCATGGCCATGTCTCCTGTGGGAAACAAGCAGTCACATATGCATACTTGTGAGTAGAAGCCATTCTGGGAAACACACGGAGACCTTCAGCCCCATCTCTGAGGATTAATCTGCTCACCCTGCTGAAGAAGACCAAGGGCACTCCAGTTTCCCCTCTGCTGGATCTTGCAAAAGCAAAGAGAGAAACCAGCAACCACCCTGCATGGCCGCATGCCCCAAGGCTTCTGCTTCAGGAGAGACACAGTGATAGTTTTACACAGGGCTTCACAAATATTTCCAACACCCAGTGAACCCCTACACCCAAAGGCTGGGCTTATTAATAACGCTTCACCTCTAGCAAAACTGAATCAAATTTTACTCTGGGCATCTCAGTCAAATACTCTGCACTGTCCCTTGGAGCTGCTTCCTCCCCTGAGCAGGCAGAGAAGAGAAGGGGAGGAGGTGATGGGGTGAAGGCATGAAGGACCACCATCCATCTGATTCTCCCCTGCTGGCACTCAGCCCTTTAGCAAGGAGCTGGGGACAGGCTGTCCCCAGGCAGGCACACAATGTCCCTCCTAGCAGTGGAGCAAGGCATCCCCTCAGAGAAGGTCTGTGGGGAGCAGTGGTCCCACTGCAGGGCTGGATGCATACTGGGATGTTTGTCTCCCCAGGACATGGGAAACAAGGACAGAACTTGGGCATGCACTGAAGCACTTGCACAGGGCAGAGAGAAACCTGCAGCACACAAAATTTTAGGAAGGTCAATGTAGAAGTCTGAAAGAAGGTGGTGGGGGTGGGATGTGAGACTTAGGGTAGGGTAAGGTAAAGCTTGCACCTGAAGGGAAATGGATTTCTTGTCTGCTGTCACTCAGGGCTCTTGCAGGTTGAACTTCAATAGACACAGTCTGAAAAAGTGCCATTGATTTCCCTTCCCAAGGAGATGCTTGTGAAACTCTCACGACCAATATTAATACCAAAGTTCTAGAGAGGAGCAGGGAACCGCCACTTCTGTTTTGTTCCCCAGATGGAAAAATATGGCAAGAGGGATGTTATAAAGACTGTAACAAGCACTCTCCACTTTGGGATAAACGCCTTTGGGAAAGGGTATGAACTCCCTTCCTGCTCCCCAGCAACTTTCACAAGCCACTCATGCCCAGTTCCCCAGGACATATCCTGATTTCTAGACTGAGATGTTCACATAAAAGGCATTGCTTACAACAGGTCATGAGAAAACACTAAAAGATAGCAGTCAGGGATATCCTGATTCCCAGGAAGACCAAGGATCCCCTTGGGGTAGACAGAGAGGAGCCTTGTGGAGATCTCTACCAGCATGCAAAAACCACATGACCAAACAGCATCCCCAAAGAGAAAGCCATGCTGACAGCAGCAGGACAAGGATGAACAGCCAACAATCACACTGCAGGGAGTCCGGAGTGACGCAGATGATGCTGAGGTTGGTGAGACAAAGCACAAGCCCATAGGTGCCTCTGCCTGAAGCTAAGCTGAACCCAGCTGCCCAAGAAACACTGACGCCACAGAGGCAGCAGCCACTCCAGATGGTTGCAGGAGACAATGGCAAGAAGCCTGTGGCTCCACGCCTGGCCACTGGGTTCTCTCTCCAGCCCCAGCCAGGACCTCTCCAGCTGCAGAGGGACAGCATAATGTCTGGTCCTGGACTGTAGAATAAACAGGTACAAACCCTAATGCCCCCACAAGCCCCAGGACTCCCTCTCCATGCGGGATATACACATCTCCAACGTGGTCTTATTTAAGGCAAATGGTTAGTGAGAGATACATTAAAACAAAACAAAGTCTTCAAAGAACCCCACTCCCTTGACCCTTCTCTTCCCTTGAGGAAAAGAGTAAAATGTGTAGCTGTGGGAGGCATCTGAGCACTGCAGGGACCTGCAGAAGGTCCTGTGGGCATGGACCAGACAGATCTCTGTCTCCATGATGCCACTGTCCATTGGCAGAGCCCAGCAGGAATTGTGTGACACATGAAATGCCTTTCAGTTTCCAGGACTGACTTAAGGGAAGGAGGAATGGAAGAAGACCACCTGCGTAACAAGAAGGCATTGTCTCGACCAACTAGGAAGGTCTGTCCCCATGCAATCTGCTAGTGTGCTTTGACAGATGTCAAAGATTGCACTTAGAGGGTTTGTCCTATATTTATCCCCGAGGTGAGTCCCAACTGGGGGGGGGAAAAAGATGGGAATTACACAAATATTCCAGACACACATTTGCACTCTGTGCACCTTTCATGCCTGATGAAAAGGCAGGAAATGTTAAGACAAAGAAAGGAAGCATGTTAGAAAGACTGAACCTTTCATCAGAGACTATTGAAATTCTCATAACAAGGTCTGGTACGAAAGGTTGGTTATTCTCAGAGGTAAGACAGTGCCATTTCCTTCCTTCTCCATGCAGCAAACACTCATGACGAATCTAAACCACAGCTGTAGGGCATGAGAGACACAAAGCAAATAAAGATTGCATCTGAATCCATCTCAGCTTCATCACCACGGCTATTATCAGATTGAAAATCATACTTCAGACAGTCAATATGCAAATACTGTAGTATTGCACTATCATAAAAAGTTACAGTACTTCAAGAGCAGTGGCCTCCAAAAATCCAGATTAAGGCAACAATAAGGAAAATGAGAAATGGCACCAGTCTTGCCCTGTTCTGCCTAATGAACTGACATGGGTTTGGTGAAATAATCAATGCGGGAAACATTGGAGAAACATCCTACATGCCACCATGCAACTGTAACCTACTTATAAATCATTTACTGGTCACCTTAGGTCTTGAAGGTTTATCTCTTCTTTTATATATATATATATACACCTATATATATATATAAAAATATATATAAATAATAATTATAAGAAAAATATGTTAGAAATTTCTGCTTAAAAGAAGTTTGCATGGACATATTTTGACAATGAATTCCACAGATAAATTACACATATTAGAAACATCTCTGAACACAGAAATCAGAAAATATGTGCAATATTCCCACTGAAACAGTATTTTTGCACCCTTTAACCATTTACAGGTTTCTTTTATTCCTTGACTCCAGTGCTGGGTGATGTGCCAGAAGAAAGGTTCATGCACACATGCCAGCCCCCACAGCCAGCTCCAGGCCTTGGACAGTGAACTCACCGAGGCAGAGATCATTTTTTCATGTACACAGCCCGGCCTAGCCCAGTCTGCCCTACACGGATCCGCAGTACCAACAATGCCGTGTCTGTCCCACAGTCAGATGTCACCTCACAAATGTGGGTCACGCAGCACGCCATGCTGGCTTTGATTTCTGTTATTTGGGGCAATCAAGTCTCCTTTGAAGGGGGGAGCAGCCCCCTGATGAGGGGAGAAAGGATTTAACCGGAGATTACATCTCTTCTGCAAATTTGCAAGAAAGGCTCATTTAGGCCTTTGTGGACCTTCTACCTCCTTTCATCAATCTCGTGCCTGACTTCATCTTTGGCTGGGCCATCTGCTGGTGCTTATGATGCCCACGAATTAGTGATGACAGACAAAACCATTGAAATTTAACATCTTCCCTAGTGAAACACAGTTTGCAAGAGGCTGTCAGTTGTGATCCTGCCTATATTTTTCTTTTAAGGTTGGCACCCTTCATCAGTTTCTGGTCAAGGGATCCTAAAAGCACAACTCTTTAAAATTTGCAAACGCACACCACACGAACTTTGAGGCCAGACAAGAACTTCAGAAATATAGACAATGCATTGGTCAACATCAAGACCTAAAAAACTCATATTTCCTCAATAACATACCAAGTAAGGCTCAGATCTGAGAAATTCAAACAGGCCTCAGTACTCAGGGTGCGCTCTGGAGACTCTGGTGGATGAAGGCATTTTTAGTAAATGCTGACCCAAGATGAAATTTTTATGTGCTATGAAACTCTTATGCAGCTGCAAGATATTGCTAGGAACCTCAGAGGAAAGGAGAGACTTGAAGATCAAGGGTTTTCCCCATTCCTAATAACTCCCTCACCATTGCTACCTATTTCCAGACTCATGTTTTTAATGTGAGTGTCCCTTAAGAGAAGAGTTCTAAAATAATCCCTGGAGCTAACTGGACTCCCATGAGCAAACATTTTTCCACACTTCTTTAATTTTAAACAGAAAATGATGGAAATCTCCATTCTTCCAAAGATCAGAGGAGTGTGTAAGTGAGTGAGATGAAAGGTTTTGCGGGAATAGCCTGCAAAAGACTCAAGAAGCTGACCTGGTTCTTGGGCTGATGATGGAAAACAGAGATGCAAATCTGCTCTTCTGTTACCACTGCACTAACATCACTTCCTGTTCGTTGTTTATTTCTACTGACTCACTAAAAACTTCCTACACTTCAGCACAACTGGTAGAGAAAGTATCCATGCCTGAGTTTCTGCCACTGGGTTACAGCTCTGATTATACCTCAAGCAGCATCACTACTTGAATTCCAGTTATTTTTTTCTTCCCTTCATTCACTTCAAACTCTAGCACATTTTTTTTTACCAGTGATCTGAACAATAAGAATTTACAACGAAAACGCCCACCAGAAATGTAAGTAATTGTCATGGGTTACCTATGAAAATAGGTACTAAGTCACAATCTGTATTTCTAAAATACAGTGGTTAGTAAAAAAGGTGGAATTAGACAGACTTTAAACAACTTTTTATCAGTCCTGAAAGAGTGCACAACTACCACTTAAAATAGTTAAAAACTGTTTTTTACAACCTATCACAGCAATGGTTCTGGACAATATACAGTATATCTAAGAATAGTAGCAGTCATTGATGGAAACTGATAACATTTGGGGACTGAAGGTTAATCCGTTCTGGAAAAAAAAAGGAACAATGGAGAGTGAAATAGAAACTCAAGTCTCATTAAAGAAAACTATTTTAAGGGCAGAATGATGAGTTTTAGCATCAATCATGGGAAAACAGTTCAAAGTTGTTCCTAAAAGATCTAAATTTGAAACCTTGGGAAAAAGGAACTGTTTGCAGTGACAGAAAAAAACTCTTAAGGGATAAGAACAAATACAGTGTAAAGATAATCCATTTGTATTTTTTAAACACTACAAATCTGACTGTTCATTTTGAGCTTTCTGTGATTAAGGTCAGTAAAGACTCAATATTCAGTCAAGTTTATCCTTATTTCTTTATGCAGTTCCAATGTACTTATCTGCCAGTAAATCATGGTACATGCTCTCAGCACTGAAGGCGCATTGACATGGATTTAAAAAACCAACCACAGATTGCAAATAAACCCAAATGGAGTTATATAAAAATTTTCAATTTATACTGGGTTTGGCTTGAATTTTTTTTTTAAGAAATTATATTCTGTTCTGCATATTACAGAGGAAAACCCAGGAGAAAACCAAAAGAAGAACATCCCTATCTATGAGGAAAACTACGAGCAAGCCAAGCGAGCCCTGATGCTGCTCCCCGAACACGCAGCCCCCCCTTGGCTGAGAGGAAGCTGAGCAGGTGCCTACATTAAACCAGTGCACACTTTGTCAGTTTGCATTTGAGCAACCCCCTAACTGCTTTGCCAGCTCAAGGACTTAATTACATTTGAAATAAGCTAATTCAAGGAATAAATGTCTGCCAAAGGTAATAAAATTGTTTGCTGATGTATCAAGTCAGTCCTCTTATATAAAAGAGTATATTTATATGCAGTGTAGGTCTGGTCCTATTCAATCAGTGATTAAATATTTACTGTTTGCAGGAACAGGGCCAAATCTGGAGTAATTTTAAGTATTAGGGGAGAAGTGCTAAATCCCAAAGTATCTAATTTAACTATGCAAAGTAGGGAATATTATTGCCTTTGTTTTACTTATGAAATTCAGAGGCACAGGGAAATAAAGTGCCAGATTCAGGGTGCCAGAGAAGCCACTTGCAGGAGCTCCTGTGCTTCCCAGGCAAGTATCTTCTGCAACACATGCTGTTGCTCTCCCGTCGTGCTGGGCAGCGTGAGGGACAGTTGGGCAAAGGGCCAAGAGCCCCTGTCACAGCTCCACTGGCCACACAGTGGTTTGACTCCCCCTCTGAGTGCCCAAGGAAATGTCTAAACAAATTAGCAGAAAGTCGGTGGCTGATTTTTTTAATCAGATTTTTTTCCTCATCCAGTCCTTGGCATATGGTTTCATCCAATTCCCTCCTCTTTGAGTTTGATGTTCTTGGATGCTGCTGTCACCTGTTCCTGTAGAATGAATGGGCAGTAAAACAGGGCCTCACTGGAACTTGCAAAGATTCAGAGCATTTTAACATGCTCTCTGAGCAGGTGAATTTTCATTGTACATATGTAAATCTGCCTTTGTCCTGTGCTTCTGTGCAGCATGTCAAAAATCCTTCTCTGTGTCCCTGCAAGACCACCTTTAAAGTTTTATTTTTAAATGATAAATGCTCAACCAGTAGAGACTGGCAGTTTTCAGCATCGTTAAACTGTACTATATAAAATTCCATGCTGCTTCAAATTATTTCTTCAGATTGTATACTCTGGGTTTTTTTTTTTTTTTCTTGTGCTATATTTAACATTGATAATTGTTATATTTAAAAATACTCAAATTACATATTTCAGAATATCTAACTGATTAAGTGTGCTTAGCTCAAGAATATGTCTGCTGCACTGTGCATAGCAAATAGACAGCGCTTCTTGCCATGGTTTGGCATGGGTAGGTTTTTAATCATTGCACGAATTCGTAAAGAAATCACTGTTCCAAGTTTGATATAAATTAGGAGTCTGGCTCACACCGAGGTGTACCTACTCCTCGCACTGAGTTAACAAGTTAGTTTTCAAGTTCGGCTTGTGGATTTCCTTCTGTGCTCATCCTTTGAACGCGTCTGATTTCTTTATTCTAGCTGAATACGGTGGCTTTAAAAGAAGCCCCGAAATGGTTGGGTTGCACCCCGCGCAGATGTTGGCCTCTGGCAGCGGTGATGCCGGGGCAGCGCCGCGCCAGCAGTGCCTGCTTCAGACGGGAACGCGCAACCGCGGGGCGAATTTTGGCCGGGCAGCGGGGTCAGCAGAGGCTCCGGGGGAGATGCCGCAGGAGCTGCTCCCCGAGCGGGCTGGGCTCGGGCGAGACGCGCAGGGCCGGGGAGCGGGGCAGCAGCGGCTCCGCAAAATCTGAGAGCGGACAGGGAGAAATCCCACGAGGCACAGAGGCAGATTCAAAGACGCCGCAGTTTGCTCGGTCAGACGCAAAACAGCGACGGAAAACCCACCCTTGGCCACCTGAAAGGTCTGGCGCGCAGCTGGGGCGCTGCTCCGCAAGCTGGTGCTTCAAAATTCAAAAACCCTTTAAAAAGGCAAGCTGCAGAAGAGCATCCCTGGAGAAACAACCTCTGTCCCTGCTCCTCACCCCGCAGGACAGCCGGACAGCCCTGCCCGCCACAAGCCTCTATCCCTAGACCAGCAAAGGGTCTTAAACGCTGGCTGCAGGCTTGGAAAACACGGCAGTAGCGAGGAAAGGGGCGATTCTGTTATTTACGTGGTTGAAATATAATTTCAAAAATCCAGCCTTTAAAACAGTGCAAAATGGAAATCCCAGGTTCTTTTTTCTTCTGCAGGAAAGCGTCTTTTTTCCCTCTGTGGCTCAGCAGGTTGAACGCAATTTAGCTAACCTGAATGTGTATTATGGGCTGTAAGATCTAAGGCTCTAAGGAAAAAAATTATCTGGTGAAGTCATGTAACTCATATATGTGGGTTTTTAGAAAGGATACCAGTATTTTAAAATTAAAAGTTTCCTATGTATTTAGTAAAACTATATAGTTAAAGCTTGCACATAGGCAAAAACTTCAGGATGCCTCATATTACGTGAAAATGAGTATTTGATGTGTTTGGGGTTTAAGTCTTTACAGTAAAAATTTCAATTAGAATCTTCACATAACTCAACTATTCAATAATTTACCTGAAACTTAAATTCTGTGCTGGAACATATGAAAGTCAGAAGTTTAATTCAATCTTTAGCCAGGGACTATCCTACAGTATCTGGGTTTGAGCAAGGTGTTTTAAATAGACATTTATTGTCATTTTCTCTGATTTCCAACTGCTTACTGCAGAATTAGCAATTATTCCGTAGCATTGCAAACTCCAAACAGACACAAAGAGATAAGGATTAGTGAATATGGCCTTAAGCAGTCTCCCATCGTTATGAATTTAAAAATGTTTCACACATGGAAGTTTTCTATACAGAGAAATGGTGCTGAGGCTGTTGAACCACACAGTGCTGCTTCCCGGGGGCACTCTGCAGCCGAAAGCAGGTTCCCACAGTGGTGTACCTGCCTGCGAGGCCCCACTCCGCCCTGGGCTGTGCCCCTCACCCAGTACAGCCCCAAGCAGAGACACTACTTTGTGAACAACTTTGCCTATTCTTTGTTGTTCATTCTCCTCCGCCTGGGCGCTTACAAAAAGCAGGTTTATTTATTAATTCTGGGCACGACCTTCCATCTCCAAAGCCACCTATGAGTGCCTGACCCCCGGCTGTCGTCCGTGGCCCCTGCAAGGGAGCAACAGGCTGGCCGGCAGCCGCGCCGAGCCGGTCCTCGCGGTGACACACCGCGGTGACCCGATGGCAGCAGCCCCTCAGGAGAGGGTGATGCGCTCGGTGCGAGCCGGCTCCGAAAGCCGCTGAAGTGGGAAAGGGACAGACTGCCAGCAACTTGTGAGGCTCTGGATCCAGCCCAGGGCCGGTTGAGGAGCAGGGACTCGGAATTTCCTCTGCTCCCGGCTGCGCCTGGCGGGAGCCGCGCCGAGGCGAAGCGGCGCTGGGACAGGGGCGCGGGCGGCGGTCCCGGCGCCCCGGGCAGGTGAGGACGGTCCCGCGCGGTGGGGCGCTCCGCCGAGCCCCCCGCGGGGGCTGAGCTGGGGCACGGCACACGACCGCGTGGGTTCCCGTCCGGGGCGCCCGCTTCCCCCCGCCGCTTTCCTCCCCGCGGGACGCTCCGGGGCCGCCCGGGGACGAGCAGCGCCGAGCACGGTGGGCGCCACCACCTACCGTGGTACTCCTGGCCGGGCACGTAGGCGGCGGGGTTACCCGCGATGTGGAGGGCGATGAGCACCTCGCCCTGCTCGCCGTCGCCCTCCAGCTCGCCGTGGTGGGTGCAGAGGAAGAAGAAGGGCGAGAAGCGGGCACGGGGGGCAGCCGCCCGGCCCGCCGCCAGCAGGGCACCCAGGGCGGCCAGCAGGCAGGGCCAGCCCCCGGGGACGCCCCGCCGCCGCTCCATGCTGCTGCCGCCGGCGCCGCTGGGGCATCCAGGGCACGGCGGGGCCGGCGCGCCGCTCCGCTCCGCTCCGCGCGGGACGGGGCGGGACGGGACGGACGGGGCGGGCGCTGCCCCCCGCCGCGGCCCGCGGGAGTTCGTGGGGAGGCGGGCGCGGGGCGCGGAGCGGAGCGCAGCGAGGGCAGGGGCGGCCACGCCGCACCCGACGAAGGCTGCGCCGTTCCCGCCTGCCGCTGCCGGGGTGCGGGGCACGGAGCTGGGAGTGCGAGGGCTGGGAATAATTTATTTCCCCCGGTGCCGGGGTGGGAGGGAGGGGAAGGTCCCTCCCCTCCTCCTCCGCCTCCTCCTCCGCCGCCGCCCGCTCCTGCTGCTCCTCGCTCTGCGCGCCGGTGTGCGGTGCTGCCGCCGCGGACACGGGGGCTGTGAGCCGGGCTCTGCTGCCCGCCCTTTGTCTGCTGCCGGGTCCCTGTCCCTGCCCCTGCCCTTGCGTCCACGCCCCAGCTTCTGCCCCTGTCTCTGCTCCCGAGTCCCAGCTCCTGCCCTAGCCCTTGCCTCGGTCTCTGTGCCTGCCCCTGCCCCTGCCACCCCTCCTGTCCCAGCCCTTAACTCCCCACCCTGACACCTGAGTCCCTGATCCTGCTGCCTCCTTGTTACCTTGCCCCTGTCTCTCAGCCTCAACCAAAGTGTCTCTGCTTCTATCCCTTTATCCATCTTTTTGTCCCTCTTCTCCATGCCCTGTTCTTTAGCCCTGTCTACGTCCTTATCCTTGTGTCCCTGCCCCTTCGCAGCTGCCCCATCCCCTTTTTGCCCCTACTCCTCTGCCCTGGTCCCTGTCCCTTTGCCTCAGCCCCAACTCTTGCCCTTCTATCCCTGCTCCTGTCCATGTCACAGCCACAGCCCTGCCTCTGCTGTACCTGCACACACTGTTGGGGAAACGTGAGATTTTTACTTAAACCTTCTCCACTTCCATTTCAAAATGATACACATGCACGCCCATCCCCAGAGGTGTGTCGGGCAGCTCTGAGGGTGGTGGCGGGGGGGGGGGGGGGGCATGTGTGAGTCCCTGGGGAGTGCATGTCCCTGGGAGAAGGCTTCAACTCCTTGAGAGTGTGTGTCCAGGCCCTTTATCCCAGCAAGAGGGGCAAACCCGGTGGAGACCAGAAGGGGAATGAGAAACTGAACATAAAACACTAGCAAGTCGAGCAATTCATAAAAACATAAATTTTTGACAAAGCAGGTCTGACAGAGGGACCACAGCATCAGGAGATGGGAGCAAATCCACAACCGTTTAAAGCATCCACCATGCTGCTACTGGATCCTGCCCAACGGCCAGAGACAGACAGGGTGAGCGGTAGTGACATGATGTAATTGGAAAGGAGATCCTACCTGCCAGCATTTTTGAAGTGCAAAACTGGCACAGTCCAGGGGCTCCCTCCTGGATTGGTTTCAGTGCCAGAGGGAAAGGTTCCCTCCACAGAGGCGCAAGCCACATGGATGGCACCACGCAGCTGCCCTGCGTCCGTGCAGGCTGCTTCCCTGGCCCACCTCCCACCCAGCTGACAGAGAGCCTGTCCGCAGTGGCCCAGGGGGCATCCTTGCCATCTGCCCAACCTGCCTTTTCCACTGGCTCTGCACTGAGCCCGAGTTCACTGCCACCAGCAAAACTTTACGGGGTGGTGCCTCACTAGGGATGGAGTGAGGTGAGGTCCCTCATCAATCTGGATGGAGAAATGCACTGCCTTTGCTGTAAAGACAAAAGGCACTGGTGGTGCACGATGTAGGGGGTGGAACACCTGTCCCACCACTGGCTGATGGGTATCCCTGGCCACTGCTGTGGAAACTGGGCTTGGCAGCAGCTGGTAAGGAGTCAGTTTGGCTCCGAGATTTCCTTTTTAGGGTGTTTATTTGTTTTTCAGCTTTGGGTATTTGTTTGCTTTGGTGGTTATTTTTTAACATCTGTGCCTCCTCTGTATATTTCAATGCTTGTAAAAGTGACAGACTGATAATATAATTTCCCCCTGCCAAAATCTCATGCAAGCAAAGCTGTGCGGGCTCACTGGTGAAACCACTGCCAAAGGGATATGTTCTCCCTCGTGCACTCCTGCTTCCCTCCAGCACGAGCTCACCAGCGAGCCCAGGCCATGCCAGAGGGGCTTCAGCTGAGCAAACACGCCTTGGCTCGTGCCTGCTCTGCCCAGCAGCCATGGAAAGTTGGCCAGTCGTTTTGGAGGAGGCTGCTAGACATAGTCAACTCTCTTCTAAAAAAAGAAAATGGTAGGGAAAGGGGGTGATGGGGTCCCGCTGCTGTAGCAGGAGGGGGTGCCATCCATCTCTGTCAGGATGCTACTGTACCACTTTCCTGCAATGCCTTTTCATTTTTTTTTTTCAAGAGATAATTCCCTAAATAATCTTGGGACCATGGGATAGCTAATCTGCCAGCAGATTTTGGGGCTCAGAGTAGCACTCCCTGAAGTCACTGGCATGTGGATAGGGCCCATGCTGATGAATTGTACACAATTTTCTTTGTTTACAGCTGCTTAGTATCCAGAGCAGCCAGGATTCTTAGTGCAGCCAGCACACCTCTTTCTTCTCGGAGACATGTGTGTCACTCACCAAAACGGACAGTCAGTAAAAGAAGGTGAAAAGATAACAACTCCCCTTGGAAGCCTTGTGCCTCTCCTTGGTAACCTCCATCCTCCATTTCTCTATGTTGTGCCTTCTTCTCTCCTTTCTCCTTTGTTTCTTACACTTTTACAAGATCTCTAACCTCTTCTTCACTGGGTAGAATGAGGAAGTCCTGTGGTCATGGCCTGCCATCTCATCCATGCTCTGTTGGTGGGGAATCCAGCAGACACCCCAGAATGCTGATATTCAAGGACACAGGATTCAAGGTGACTGTTTGGGACCTCAAACCCCATTTCCTGCACCCTACAGAAATAATGAAATAGACCTTCAGTCCAGACAAGACACCTGCCTTCTCAGACCCTACACATCTAGCTCAAAAAGTGCTTCACAAAACTCTCTTGCACATTTCAGGCTCATCTTTGCATAGAAGAGTGATGCTAGTGGTGCCTATCATCAAAAAACAGGCTGCTGCAGAATCCACAAACCCCACGATTTTGCTGTGTCCCTACAATAGCAGCAAGACATTCGCTGAGACACTTGCAGGGAGACAAAGCTATGATCAAGCCCTGTGCACTGCAGGGAAGGAAGAAAAAGAAGCTTCCAGACTCTGCCAGTCTTTTCCCGTCACAGCCCCAGCTCCAGCACAATCTCACTGATACAAGCATGATCTACCCATGACTCACCCCAAATCCTTACCTGGTGTGGAAGATTTTGCTATGACATGGAGGAGCACCAGCATAACCTATTCAGCCCCTGTCCCTGAGCACCTCCAACACAGCTGGGCGTGGAGGGAGCTTTCCACCAGGCTGTCCCCATCATCTCACAGGGGGCCAGCCACGTCCCAGTGGGTTTTTGCATTGCTCTCATATCCCCTCACTGCTCTGAGTAAATACAGTACCTGATTTTTGAAGGTGAGGGGTTTATGAAACATCTTTGGCCAGAATTTTTCATCTCTCTCCCACTGACAGCAAGGCTAAGATATTATTATTAATAACATCAAAACAACTATTTGAGTGTCTAAGACTTCCTGGAACAGAAATAAAAGCTTGTAAAAATCATAATAATCTTTATTTTCTCTCTTCTCCGATCCAAGATCTTCATGTAAGTTACAACTATTCCCTGTGAAAGACAGGACCTACCTAATACTGCAGGATGGAGGTTACTATGAGCTTTCACCCCTCATGAAGTATGTTTTTAACACAGAAAACAACGAGGTATAAATTGAGATGAGAACTGAGTAAAGACTGCTGTCTGTAATGGAGAATGCAATAGGTGGAATGTAAATAATTACTTAGGAGGTACAGGCCTCTTTCAAGCATGTGTGGTGGCGGGAAATCACAGCACAGATGGACGTGGCTGCAGACCATATTAATTTAAGGAAATCATTATTCAGGCAGTAGAGCTGCTCACTTCATTCAGGGAGAGAACTCACACCCCAAAAGCAGAATTGAAAAACATTAACAGGCGAGTAGCTGTTTTATTTATGTGGGCACAGCAGATAATCTTGAAAAGATATGGGCAGGCTGGGGAACTATTAAGTACCATGGAGCAATAAGAGGCTTTGACCAAGCTCTTTGGGTCTGGGCAAAGGCTTTCGTGGAAGAATGTAGAAAAACACTCTAGTCACAGTCACCACCTGGAGAGTCTTGATGCAAATCTTGTCCCCTGCTTTCAGCAGCTTTCTACGACAAAAATTAAGGAAATTGCCTAGGGTTTCTACATAATCAGCTGCAAATAAGAAAGAGCCATTGGAGCACCAAATTGCACATATCATTTATCCATTGTGGTATAGCATGTAACATCTGAAAGCAGGACAGCAAACTGAGGCACTTCTGATATGCTCACTCTAATGAAGATATAAAGTGGACTTTCCAGAGTCAGATTTTCCCAAGTCTTTATTTTCTACTTATCCATATAAGCAGTCGGTGTTCTCTTTGTGTGTCTTTCCTCTTGACAATCAGATGTACACACAAAGCAAACCTCAACAAATTGTTGAGAGGGACCTCTCCTGCCCACCACAGCAGCTGGGCTGTCAATCCATCAATGTGCTTCTCCTTCAGGCTGCAAAGGCCTCCCTCAGTCATCCCAAGGTGTGTGGGGTCTCTTCATAATCCCAGTCAAGGAAAGAAATGGGGAGGATGGGTCTGACCATGCTACAGTAAGACAGACCCCCTCTCTTGGGTCTATCAGTGAAGTTGAAGCTGCAGTGTAAGTAAAGTTTGGCTTCAGAAAAGTGGAAACCTCTGACCTGTGAACGATGGACAGGAAAATTAAAAGTATTTAATAGCTAACTGATCTCGCTTTTTCTTCCAAAACAAAGTCTTCAGTTCATGCAGCCTCCTTGTTTTCTTCTCCTATTTATGCAGAGACTTACCAGAGAGGCCTGGCACTGTGGAGTTGCCTTGGCCATGCCAAATAACCCTTTGGGATGAATCCCTTTTTTGTGCACATGACTTGTCACAGTCAGATAATAAAGCAGTCTTGCCTTGCCAGTTACATGAACTTTGCTCTTAAGCAGAGACCAAGTCATTTCTAAACAAAGGCCTAAATGTGAAATTATAGGCAACATCCATGCCTATGTTATTACGAGATCTTAATTTTTTCTAGGGTAGGAGCAATAGCAGCTGTTTGGCTGCTCCATTTTCCAGTGGGCTGCTGGAATATGCACCGTCTATAAACTGACATCTCATCATTTCATCTGAAAATAGAGTATTTAACTTCACACATTTTTCTCTCTCTTTTACTGCATTTCATTCAGATGGCCTTATACTTGTATTTCTTGATTGCTTATTAACTTTATTGAGGTATGAATATAAAAGAGAATATTAGAAGGGTTTTCCTTTTCAGAAAGGCATTTCTTTACAAACACTGTTGATGCTATCAAATAGGTGAGCCTAAACCCTTAAATTTACTATTGATCCTGTAGCTATTAAAAAGAATGTAGGATTTTAAAATAACTCCATACTGGCGAACAAGTATTTAAAACTTTCTGCTTTCTGGCTTAGTAATAGCATTTAAGGGTGAATATTTTCAAAGAGTAGAAAGTTCTTGTATATATCTTATATATTTTATGGGATTTCTTTAGAGATGTAAATCTAGAGATTTAGATCTCTGCTCGTGCTTAGGAAAGTGTTACCTATTGTGGATAAAAATAAAAATTGCTGAAGAAATATACACCACATTCATTATGGTTCTTGCTTTTATATGTTCCTAATTTGTATGATCTTTCCCTTAATGTACTGTTTTGGATGCAATACAGGCATAAGAACATACTTTTGCCCATTTCTGATCCATGGGGCTGCTGTGCCCTTTTAGCACTGTGTGAGAAGCATCCCTAAGTATATTTAAGGCAATTCTACTTGGGTCTGGTTATTTACAGTTCTGATGTTTGACCTTGTTTTGCAAATCTGATTTTCAATGTACATTAAATGCACACATCTTACATAGAGATGTATGTCCCACAACAAGTATTGGTGTCCATGACTGCTCTGTCCTACTATCCACTGGCTGCTCTGGCCTTCCATGAAGAAATGATGGGTATTTAACCATGTTACATCTGCATACTGAAGTTTCCAAGGCTTTCATTAACTTGCAAATATTTATCGTGGGTAGCCTTTATCTGAAGAATTTTTTAAATGTCATTGGCCACAAAAGAAACTCTTAGTCCATTTTACTGCCTAATTTATCTCTCCCCTTTGCTATTCTAACTTGAATAACCCCAAGGACCCAAGGTACACAGGGCTAACATGCCAGGACAGTTTTAACAGTTTACTTTGTGAAGAAAAGTGGGATGTAAATCTGGTGGAAGTCTATAAAAGATATTCCTTCTGCTTTATTTAATGATCACTAAACTTTAAGAGCCTCAGAAAGGATATTCCTTCTCTTTCATTTAGCAATTGCTAAACTTGCAGAGAGCAGGAAACATGTTTTACTGCAGGTTTAGAGGGCTTTCCCTTATCATAGTTGCATTTAAAATGTATTTAAAATACACAATTTGTGTGAGTGCATGTCAGTGGGCCTGAGCGTGGAGACGCAAGATGCAACACTTTTATCTAAGACACACAACTGCAGCCTGTGGGGCCGCAAGCATTTTGTAGGATATATTTGGTTTGCCTAGTGGCTACTGCAAAAGCTCTCCAGCTGCAGCTGCAAACACAGTCCGAGCAAAAGCTGAATGGTAGTTGCATCAAGGCTCTTTAAAATACGCACGAATTTTGCAAACCCTGAGGTTTGTCCCACTGCCGGGCCGGGCATGCGGGAGGATCCTGCTCCCGGGCCCAGACCGGGCTGCAGGACCCACCCCCGCCCCCACGCTCCCTTGACCCGCAGCCCGGTGCGGGACAGACACGGGGGTGTCAGAGCTCGTAACTTATGTGAGACCCGGTCACAGGGGCCACTGAATTCTCAGATTTGTTTTTCAGCCCATCCACATAGGGGTTAATGTGTTCCCCACCCTCAGTGACTGAGCTGCTGCATTTATGCACTGAACTAAATGTCTTTTATTCCTTTTTTTTTTTTTTTTTCTTTCTTTCTGCGTTTAAAGAGGATCCTTTTAAGTGAGAGTGGGAGCCTGGCCCTGGCTTTTGACATGCACGGGCTCCCCACAGCGGCCCGGCAGCAGAGGCTGGCTGAGCACCGAGAGAGGCACACGGGATGAAGGTAGGGGTGCTCTGCACAGCCCTGCAGGATGGCTGGGGAGCGCGAAGGGGCCGTGTGTGTGCGCGCTCTCGTGGGCCCTGGTGGTCAGCATGGGCTTGGCACGTGCAAGGGGCAGCTGGACGTCACCAGCAACAAGCCTGACCCGTGGAGGGGCACACGGCAAAGAGCCACCTCTGTCTCAGTTCAGGAACCCTTACAGCCACACACACGTGGGCCCACACGGGTGTAATGGTATGGGTGATGTGAAATGGATGATGCCGTGATGAAAACATGGGAACAGAAAACAAACAGTGGGTAACTTCTTTCTTCTTCCCAGCACACTTAATTTATTGAAATTATGTCATCAGAGCCTTGCACCCCCAGAACTGCATAGTCATACTACTTTTATTCATTTTTATTTGCTTGCAAACCATAAAATTAGTTGTTTTTCAGAGCAAGCACTATCCAAGAAATACATCACGACACTAGAACACAGGGCCAGCATACAGTGACCACGTGAATGGAGTAAGAAAGTTGGGAATGGAACTTACACTTCAGTTTTGGGCCACAAGATGACTTTTTCAACCAAAGTAAGACTGGTTGGAAAATCAGATTCATACGTTAATTTAAAATAATCTTAATTCTTATTAGCAGCAAAGCAAAGTATTAAGATAAGCCAGGATATTATAGAACAAGCAGATATTTTTCATTATTCCAAATCCTCCACAAGAAGTTAAAATTTATCACTTATGAGTCAAATATTCCTCCTAGCTCCCTTTAAGAAGGTCACAGAGAAGCTGCTCAGAGTGATTGTCAATGAAAATATCTTGTATAATATGAAGTATAAAAGAGACCACAGCACTTTTATCCCCAAGAGGAATCACAGTTATACTGCTAAGGAGCGATCCAACCATTGTGAGAAAACTACCAGGCTCCCATCTCTGCCCTGAGCTTCTCTTGAGGAAATCTCTTCCTCCACGTCTCAGTGTCACAGTTTTAATGTGAGACCATATCAGCTGGCCCAGGACAGGCAGCAGGCTCAGGGTGTGACTGGGGTAGATACTGGGCAGTGCTACCAAGCTCCCTTTACAATAAGGATATGAAGTGGTCTGTGTTGGAGTCTGTTTCGAAAACTTTTAAGTGCAAAGGTGCTCCTGACATCATCCCAATGCCCAGTGAGGTGGATCATAGGGTTCCACCAGGGATGCTGAGCTCCAGATGAGGGCTTTCTGGCCAAGTAACAACCTCATTTTATGACATCTCAAAGATTTCCAGTGCCAGAAACTCTACTGCTCTCTCTTCACGAGAGAGTCACAGCAGAGGTGTCTCCCTGTGAAGGCACATCAGCTGGGAAGAGGTCTCCTCTTATCTGTCTCTTCAATAAGCTGAGCAGATCAAGCTAAGTCCAGTGAGCTCCCTGCTCACTCTTCCACACTTTGGTAACCCCTCAAGAAACACTTGTCAGGGAGCAGCATCCCCAGGAGCTGTGGGTCCTCCCATTTCATGTATGACATGAGGCACAACAGTGTGAAGAGACACAACATTCATAAAACTGAACAGGCTCTTGGAGAGCTGCCACGGAGGGGAGGGGATGAATCTGTGAAACTGGTGTCTTAAAATACACTGCTGGGTCTTTGTGTGTTGACTCATAACAGGTTTAAAGATTTCTCGTGCTATGTGGCTGTTTATGGGGTTGGAACAAATCCTAGGGTAGATCCTACCTGTAGATCCCTGCTCATCTTTACATTTATTCTGTTTTCTCGAAGTTCATCTGAAGCTCCACATGATGCCCCAGCCCCTCACAGACGACCTCGGTAACTCCAGTGTAGTCCCATTGCCCAACTTCATATATCCACATATGAACTTCTGCCAGTAAATAGTAGCTCCTTCTACAGTAAAATCCATGATCAGCCTGAGTACCTGTATGTCCCTACAGCCCCTGTCCTGCCCCTGGTCCTTGCAACTGAACTGTCAAGGTGCCTGCTGTGCCAATCTTCTCCCTGAGACACTTCGTTATGTGAAAGAAATTCTCAGGGGTGTGGACATTTTTGTCTCCAAAATTCTTTCTGAAAGGACGTGTGACACAAGAGCACATGACACCAGCCTGCGTCCCTAAGGAGGAGGCAGGTGATGTCTCCAAAGTGACCTGGGGAAACTTGGTAACTCACATATCCTCCCCCTCATGCTCTCAGGCAGGGCTGGGGGCACAGCATTGTCTCTGCTGCTTCATGGTCACAACAGCCTTTTATCAGCTGTCACAGGGGGCTCAGAGCACTGCTCCTGGCAACATTATCTGGCTCATTTCTTGGCCTTTCTCTTGCTCCTCTTTCCAGTAAGATAAGAGGAAAGGAGTTATCTTTATTAGCTGTACACACAGACTCCTCACCACAGATCTGGAAATCCTGTGTTTCCAGGCATGGGTGTCACTCCCACACTGCTGCAGGTGCAGCTGCAGAAGCAGCCCTGTCCCAGAGCTGCCGGTGGTCTCTGCTCTGTGACCAGCTCTGTCTGTCCACTCTGCCACTCCCCTCACTGAGTGACCAGCCACTGCACCCAGGGCTGGGAGAGAGACCAGTGGCCATCTGACCTGGAGACTCCCAGCGGGATTTTTACTGCAGAGGTACCACCACCCCTGTGTCCAAGTGTGAAATGAACACAGCTTTGGTCTGCAGGAGGAGGGGAAAACTCATCTCAGCCTGCAGCTGCCTTTGCCTTTGCCCTGTTATGGCTGCACATCTGCAGCTCTCCTGCAGCTGAACACCCATGTCCCACCCAGGGAAGCATTTCCTTGGTGAAGCCAGAGCGGCTGCATTTACCTGCCAGCACCCTGGCTCAAAATTAAAGGGTGTTTGTCAAATATTTGAGAAGCCTTGAGTGGAAGAAGATGTAGAAATGCAAAGCATAGTATTTGGGTTTTTGGTTTCGGGGGTTTTTTTTCCGTTTGGCAAATGGCCTAGAAAAGTAACAAAAAAGAGACAGAAATGCCAGAAAGTAAACCACCTACTGTTGACTCCTGGAGATAAACCAGAACATTGTTCCAAGAAGCAGAATGCTGCTGTCATTTCTCCTGGAAGTGAAGAGAGCATCGCCCAGTGCTGGGGAGGGGGAAGAGGGAGAGAGAAAGAGAAATGAGTGGTTCAGACAGACCTTTCAAAGGGGAGTCAAGGTAGTGCCTTTAAATGTGTTTGGCAGGGAGCAGAACAAAGCACGATGCCATGTATTTAGAAAAATCATCGCTGCGGGAAGTTAATGTGGCTTCAGAGACACTTGCAACATTTAGCGGGTTACAATAGTTTGTTGTGGATCATTATGACTCCCACTCTTGAGGAAAGATCTTCTGGGTATGAGTCATGGGGACCCTGCCTGGCTGTGTTATTCTGTCCCATGGAACCCTATTGTCTATTATATTTTCTTCTCCCCACACTAAAAATGCAAAGACTGAACCAGAAGGACGGCAGTTTGCTCTTGCTACTCCTTGTGCTATTTTCATTCAGTTTTTGCAATTTTAGTTCTTTTGAGTATAACAGTGAGTTTTAAGCAAGATGCATCTGTTTGATTTAGTACTATTTTGTGCTTACTAAAGCCCAGCCCTATCACTAATGAAATTAACATCAGGCTCAGAAAGATTTGACCTTTCATGTGGGTTATAGCAAGGTCACAATATTGGGTTTCTCCCTCTTTTGAAGATTATTGGCCAACAAAACATAATCCTGGGGAAAGAAGCACAAAATGTGCTTGTGGGCTTTGGCATAGCTGCTTAAACAAGTCCTGCAGTGGCTCCTGCCCTGCCCTGCCCCTGTGCTGTTGCTAACATCCCTCCTTTGTCCAAAACAGAGCTGATTCAGCACCTACATCTCTGCTGCTCCACCCTTATGCCCCAGCTTGAGCTGACTTGGGCAGATATTTTCTGCTGCTGACACCATTAGAGCAGCAGTAACCTCTGGCAGGCAGGTGGGAGACAGCTCCATCTTCACCCGCCGTCGCTGTTTGCTTCACTGCCCATGAGCTGAAGCCCTGAGGAGCTGAAGCTCCATTTGCAGCCGAAGCAAGCTGTGGAAAGTCAGCAATTCACCTTTCTCATATTCTTTAGGGATAAAACAACAAAAGCAACAAAAGATTTAATATAGCAATGTGCTGAGGGAGTTAGATTGTGGAAACCACATATCCAATAACTCACTGCCCAGTAGCGGGAACTATTGATGGCATCTTTACTCATCAGTCAGCTGAATTAAATTTCCTTAATGGCCACTTCTCAGCCACAATCGCCACTTTATTTCTTTGTGTTTTCACGCAGTTCACCTGCTGAGAGGATGTTACCCATCCGCCTTCATGCTGCTGGGTAGCGGATGCTCCCAGGTGGCAGAGGAATGCTGTATCTCATTCCTGCCCTCCGTTACAGTGATACACATAACAAAACCATTGATGAATTGTATTCTTCCTGCAGGCTACTGGGTCTGTGAAGGATCAAAGTAAAAGTACATCCTCATAACTCCTGGTGCTTAAGGAAAGTCATAAATAACGGCAATGCTGTGGCTGTGTATAGATTCGGTGCCCAGGGACAAAGCATTTCACAAACGCAGTTAAGAAATGTTATTCATATTTTATACAAAGGGGAACTTACAACCCCGACAGTAGGTAATATTTTTCATTCTACGTGCCCAATGTATTGGAACAAAAGCTATTTTGGTAATATCACATTTGGCACAGCTCTGCAACATGCACTCCAGTGTACAGCTCCAGAGCTGTTTCCTACTGTGGGTTATGACTCCTCTGAGCAAAATTTCTGGACTCAGCACTGCAACTGGAGGCATATCAATGCTCTTGTATACTGGTATGAACGTGTCATAGTAAATTACTTACTGGGTGAATAAGGCATCCAGCCTTTTTAAGCCCCTGTGTGGGCTGAAAAATTGGGACTGCAAATCCTCAACAGGGCTGGGGTTTCTGGTCCATGACTTGGGGCACACTGCCTCAGCATTTTCACCCCACCTTGGCCTAAACAGCTGCTTGTGAAGCAAGGTGATGGGGACCATCAGCTCCCAAAATGTGTGTGCAGCCTTTGGGGCTCAGGCCAACTGGCTCAGGACATGCTCAAAGGACATCATGTGCAGGGTGACTTGGCAACCCAGTGACTAGTGCAGGAGGATGGAGGCAGTGGGAGAAACTGGAGGGGATGAGTTTGTTCTTTGTTTGAGATAGTATTTTTCCCACTCTGATTAAACTGCACTGCAGTTCATTAACTATTCAGGTGTTGTCTGCTCTTTACAGAACGAAATGCGAGATGACAGACTATTTAACAAGTTCATTTTGAGTACAAATTGTGTTTAAGGCAGGAAAAAATATTACCTCATGCAAAATTTGGGTCGGTGTAATTGCAGGTCTGACTGCTTCAAAGATGAAAAACCTCTTTCTTAATTCAAGGTAAATGTAGCAGAAATAATGTTTAGAAGAGAGGTGCAGGTAGGTACACACCAGGGAGTGCAATTTTAATATCCTGAGTACAAGATTTTTTAAGTCTTTGTCTGACCCGCATTAACACACTTGCTTACATTTCATTTGCTACATTCATCTTTGTCGGTTTTTTGCTCCCCTCTGTAATTTGTTCGCCTGTGTTTACTCGTGTTCATCTCCAGCACTGATGCTCTTGGCCCAGTTCATGTCTCCTCAGAGGCGCAGCACTGACCCTGTGAGTGCTGCAGGGTGAGGTCCAGCTTAATCCTCCACAGGCAAATCACTTGTGGTTCCTCCAGAGTCTGCCAACACGGGCACTTCTTCAGTACCAGGAGGATACACCGTGTGATCCAGCCTCTGGATACTTGCCCTTAAAACTGTGCAGTGAGACCAGGGGTGCATTAATCAGAAGGCAAAGGGTAACTGCTGACATGCTCTGAAATTCAGGGTTGATCCACACGTGATGCTCCAGCTGTGCAGTCAGAGCACTCCCATGTCTGGGGTCTATCCTGGCAGCATCTCCAGGGCACTGTGGACCACCACCAGGTTGGGTCAGGCTTCTGCAGGAGCCGGAAGCCTCCTGAGAGGTGCTCTGACCTGCCATTTGAATACACACTCCAGCACTGTGGGAGTCACAAGCCCTTTCCTCTGTGCTCTGCAGGCTGGGTGACAGGGTCCTCATTTCGACACAGGAATCTTTGCTCAAGCAATGTACCCAGAGTGGGGCAGGACCTGGAAGGGATGTGGGCTGAGGCTCCTGAACACCCTGTGCTGAAATACTTTGATTTGCGCTTTTACCATCAAGGCTTCTAAGCCTGAGACTCTGCAGAAGGTGGGCACCCTCCTCACCACTGACTCGTGCAGCAGGCAGGAGAATTCCAGCTTTGCTGATCTTTTCTGAGTACTGACCTACATCCAGATGGGACCGCCACCAGGATGGGGGTGGGCTTTGGGAGGGAAAGGCACAGTTCAGCCAGGAATTCAGATAACATCAACCACCTGTGTCCCTCCCAACTCAGTGGCCCCAAAATACCATCACTAAACATGGTCAAACCGAGAGCTGCTGCCCAGGCTGTATCTTGTCAGTCTGTTTGGCTCTCCTCCATCCTCTACACCCACCTGACTCTTTGGTTTTGCTTGCTCTTCTGCCAAGCTCTGCAGAGGGGTCCTGAGCACCCCACAAAGTGCAGCAGAAGCTTCTTGAAAAACTCAAAACCCGATGATTAGCTGTAATATTCCTTGTTGTAGTCACTCGATTTTGTGTTGTTTACTGAGTCTCACATACCTCCAGATTCAATGTTTTGTAAATTTAGCTTTCTCCAGCTTCAGCTGATGTGTGGATGCAGACACTCTTGAATGCTATTTATTCCACAAGTGAGAAACGACTTGATAATTTATGGATTGTTAACCCAAAGTTGTACAGGTTTTTACCTCAGGGAGAGAATAAATACATGTCTCATTTCAACACATTTTAGACAATGTGCTCTTTTTTAATGGCTTCCTTTGATTTTACTTCGAAATATGTAGACACTTCCTCCTAGGATTCTCATGTGAAAGCTTCATGCTGTTCTGTCAGGTTGCATATTTTCCCCCTGAATTTCTTAAAGAAGATCTCGCTTATCTGAATTACAAAGATGTTAATGTTGTGTTGTCACTGTGAATATGGAGTTTAGGCAAAGGTTTTACTCTTATTAAGAAATGGAAGAGTTGGAGAATAATTACTGCATTGTCAGTGTGAAACTTATGGATGTTTAAAATGAATCAGAACATATTTATTTATTTATAGAAGTTGAAATTAGAATATGCATTAACCTGCAAATAAAAGAACTTGCACAAGCAGCTTTGAGGTGTAGCTGAGCTTACGTGCACACTCTTTGTACCCTAAAATGAGAATATAGCTGTAACAGATATAGATTGGTGTGTTGGTTGAGGAATTTTTAGGCGATGGCATTTGACATTACAGTTCAAGGATGGAAAAGATTTATTGATCCGTGAGTTAAAGGGTGACCCTGGTTTCACCTCTTGTTAGTACTCTGTAGGTTGCATTTAAAAACTGTACTGTAATGAATCTTTAGGCTCCAATAAATGTAAATCTGTCCCTCGATAGATCACAGGGGAGCAAAAGCATGGAGAAGATGCTTAGCTCCACCACCTGTTTAATTCAGAGGGTATTTTCGTCAGATTAGGGCTGGTTTTGTAGGGTTCATCCATTTTCACTTTCCTGATAACATAATTAATTTTGATCTATAAGGATCTCTCAGGCCAATATTTGTAAACAGTGACTGAAGTCATGAGTCAACATCAACATACAAGATGTCAAACTGGACAGGAAGTTTTATTGTGACACTGGGCTCAGCTTTGCATTGCTAAGGTAATTATTAAACCTGGGAAAAACAGAACTTTGACCCCATGTGTGTTTTTAAACGACTGGTAACAGTTGATTTTACAAAAATGCCATTTTGAAATGCCATTCTCTGTAGGAATTCATTGTGTCAACATGTAAGGTGTCCAGTGCAAGGTTTAGCAAAGTAAAGTAGCCCATAGCAAAGGTGCTGGCATGGGGTGCTGTGCAAGAAGCTGCAGGGCCCCCTGTGATTCCCAGTCAAGAGGAGTGTGAAATGTTCATCTCCCAAAGGAGAAGGCAATTCACTGACAGCTGTGCTACTGATTAGCAAGAAAAGGTAACCGTGACCACCTTTTCCTGCTAAGAGTAAAGAGTGGATGTGTAAAAGGCCAAAAATGTGCACTGTAGAAATGCAGCAGGACCTCTCTCTCATTGGAAATATTGTTTCCATCTCTCCCTTTTGTCATGGGAAGACTGTCTAAGCCTCTTCCCTCTGTGGTCTTCTCTGAGGTCAGCTTCATACTGGACAAACACTGTCCACCTTCCTTTGCCACATCCCTTCCCGCATGAGGAAGTTCCCAGTGAAAGAGGTGGGAACCTGTGGGATGATCCCTACTACATGTCTTAGGCACTCACCCAAAAACATCTCCCGTGACCAGAATTAGGTGCTGGGCATTTGTAACTGTACACATGTGAAGGTAGGGAAATCTGGGGAAAATGAGCAGTTAGGGAAGAAAGAAAATACAGGAGAAGTGAATTTGGGTGAGTTCAGGTGACCCTCTGACTGCAAACAGGGGTCAAAAGCACCCAGAATCAGAGGCACAGATGGGAAGGGACCCTCCTGCAGAGCTGCACCAGCCTGTCTGTCACAGGGATAGCTCATGCTTGCAGTGTAATAACTCATCCCCAGAGAAAAGTAAACAGGACACTGGTAATCTTCCTACTCACAGGGTGAGGCTGTGCCTGTGAAGTGCTTCCTGTGACTTGGACTGTGGACAGTTACGAGCCTGTAGATGGTCAAAAAATGCTGTGAGGGCAACAAACAGCTGCATCTTGGCAGTGGGCAGCAGCTCCTTAAAGTTGCTAACAAAGGACCAAAGCAATTGGGTGTGCATAAAACTGCACCTGATGGGCAGAGTAGTGAGCAGCAGCACTGACATCTTCCCTCTCAGTCTGCTTTGCTACACTGGTTTGCTTGAAGCATAGGAAGGCAAATAACCAGTCTAAGCACAGCTGCAACCCCAGCACATGAAGTCTAAAGAGGGATAACCTAATTTGTTCATTTACACTTCTACTTAATTAAAGACATTTTCCCTATGATTTCATTTTAGGAATAATTTCCAACAATGTGCCAGAATAAAATTATGTTTTCTCCCCTAATAAAAGTTTGTGGAAGTATGTAATTATACAGCTCCTGTATTTGAATTATAAGATGTACTGCAAAGTAGTGTGTCTTATGACTATGTAAATTTAAAGCCCTAAATATTTCATACTAGTTGTAAAATAACACTGTGTAATCAAAAAATATGTCATAGCTGGAAAGGATGGGCTAGGCATGAAGCTGGTGAAAACTCATCTGTTTTCTTGGCACTGTCAGTTGGCTGTTACCTTTCTACCTTTCTTGAGGTCTCTCAGGTAATTTATGGCAGGTTTCACTGCTATTCTTTGTTACCCATCCCTCCCTGTATGTGCAGACATTAATGTAGCCACAAACCATCCTGCTTTCTGCACCTGGAGAGTCTCTTGGAGGAGAATGCCATGGGAGGCAGCCCCAAGACCTGGAACAGAATTCCACAAATCAGCGCTGAAATATAACTGGTGGCTTGAAATAATAACCAGTGAAGTAAATGTCCCCTTATTTAAAGTGACAAAAAAAAAAAAAAAAAAACCAAACTGCAGATGGGCAGAAATCTGCAAAGAAAATCTGTAAGGAAATAGCAGGTGAAACCTCAGCATGCTGGCTAGGCTGCTTCCTAATAGCTTCTCTGTATCACCTCCAGCAAATGGCTATCTACAATGGTGTCGTTTATTGTTGATGACTGATAATAGGATTACTGTTCCCACATCCAAGAAGTATGGCATCCCAAATAGCATCGTTTCATGCTGAAGACATTATTATCCTGTCCTGTCTTCGCATACTGCTCAACCAGTTATCTGTGCAGGACTCAATGCAGAGCTCTGAGACTTTATAGGATATTACCATGTTATATGAAATTCAGGCTGCTGTAGCTATAAATCAAGAGGACACCTTGTATGGTGACTGGTTCTCCTTGGAACAGCATCCTAAGCAAAGGCTCTGTTCTCTGAAAGATGAGAGTGTGACTTAAAAAAAAATGTTGCCAATGAATTTAAAGTTCATGAAAAGGGCAGGTTTAACACCTTTGGTGTTGTCTGTTTGGCAGTCTCGTACAGCATGTGGGCACATGCTTATCCACAACTCCTCAAGAAGATACCCCAAACGTGAATACAGAGTCCCCCCTTTGGAAGACCAAGGGGACAATTAATTCTAAATAGTATTTTTGAACATCATAATCTCCATCGATAGCCACCAGCTAGAAGTACCCAAGCTATGCCACTGGCCAAGGGCAAGGAACATCCACATACAGGGAAACTGTAGGGGCTTTATATATTTAAGGTTTGGTTTTGGGGGCAGCTGAGCTCATCCTAATGGCTTGTAGCTACCAAAGCACACCCTTCCCTGTCCCTTCTCATTCATTCCTGAGACATGGCAGAAAGCTTTCCAGTTTTTGGCTGAGCTAGTTTTAGTGTCTCAGTGGGGCGAGACCAGCTCCAAAACTGGCACAAAACAAACAGTAGGTGTACAGGGCACAGGGCTGGGGGGAGACAGGACCAGGCCTATTGACAGGGGGAGGTAAGTCACCGAGTCTTATGGGATTAAGCCCTTTCACAGTGGGGAATGCGGAAGGCTGGGAGATGCTTGGCTGGGGCTTTGCTCTCCAGCCTCACACAGCCTATGAGGATCACGGGTGCTGAGTCTGTGGGTGCCCACAGGAGCTGGTATTGCCCCAGCAATAGTGCATATTTAGTAGCACAGCTTTCATATGAGCCCTTCTCTTGTGTTCCTTCCCCAGCAGGAATAAAAACTGCATTTGTTGGGCACAGGAGGCTGCCTTATCCTTGATGGAGAAACTACAGCTGGAAGAGAAACACCACCTTCAAAATCCATACAGCTATGAATTACTGATAAATGCAAAATTTGGAGTATTAGCAACTGAGTACCAAAGGTGACAAGCAGAAAGCTTTGCTCAACTCCACACAGCTAGTCCAAGCTTTTCAACCTGCCCCAGTTAGAGCCTCAGTTGGGGCCACCTCTCCTGGGCCGTTGACCCTGAACATCTGAGCAACTATCTTGTCTCCTTTTGCTGATAGGAGACCATGGTATTCACAGGCCAACTGCACCAGGGCATGCAAAGGAGATTGGGGTCGAACATTATGATATATTTATATAAAATGATCCCTAATTGAGGTGTGAAAAGGTCAATTCCATTTCCAGGGATCAAGATGCAGAGGTGGGCTCTCTTATCATATACCTCAGGCGGCCTCCAAAAAAACCCACTGGAGTCAGAAAAATTCTTCGGATCTTCCCCTCAAATGCAATTAATCCTCAGAATTTAAAAAACTTATAATGAAAGATCAAAGCTAAAATTTCAGCAACAATGAACTAATCCTCCTGATAACCAAATACGCTTAGTAGCCAACCCCAGGAAGTTAGACTTCAGCAGCAGGTTTTTCTACAGACTTTTCATCTGTGCTTTACTTGTTCACAAAGACATGTGTTAAATTAATTGAAGAGACCAACCTTTGCACTCCCCAGGCTTTCTATTGCACCTGCATTTTAAAAAATAGATCTGAGAGGGGAAACAGCAGGTTATAAGTTTGCACTAGTTTTAAGAACTCTTGTGTGCCTCTCCTTAGGACACCCAGAAAAGAAAGGGAAAAAGAATTACTGGATGTCCTGGAGAAAATTGTGTTAAGGACCTTGTGAGTTAAAAACAAAGCAGTTTATGCTAAAAAGAAGACTGATGCGGTTTATCATTTAGGATTCATTCGATAGCCATAGGGAGAAGGAGAAAAGTTCTGTGTACATAAAATTAATCATTTAAACAAAGTTCTGTTGGTTACAAGTTAGGACTTTAAAATGCCCACTGACTATAAAGGCTTGTAATGTTTCAGTAGGTTATTGCCTGTGAGATGTGTTGCCACTTCATTACACATTTTCAGATTGTTCAAAAGCCTACAATGTTAAAGATGTGCTTTCTTCTGCCTGAAATAATGCTTGAGACTTGAGTGAGGGGGTGAATGTATGGCATATGCTGCTCATGAATAAAAGATACTCACAGCTAAGCAATCTAAAGTGATCCTCTCTTAGGGAATTAATTCTATTTACCAGAAAATTTTAAAGAATAATTTTTAAAGACTGTTTTTTGAAGAGGAGGAATCCAAGTGCTTGAGTAGTGGCAGGGATGCTTTAGCAGAGGGGATGGCAGGGAAGGAGCTAGGGAGGACACCGAGCCTCGCAGTGGACATAGGAGATACCTCAGTGCTGTCCCTTACCTCGGGTGGAGGTGAGCTCTGTGCAGTGGAACACAAGCCCCTGTGCATCCTGCTGGCAGACACAGCACCGAGGGCAGGCAGGGAGAAACTCACCCTGTGGCAGAAGCTGTGCTGAAAATCTGCCTCTTCTAAGCACAAGGCTTAGGGCATCACTCTGACACTTAAGAGGAGGTCCAGCACCATAGAACTTTAACTTCCCCTGGGTGTGCCTGGAGTGCCCAGCACTAAATTGAGTTCCTGACTACCCCAGACTGTCCGAAGGGGTGACACTTTGAGCTTAAGGAGGAGACCTCTCACCCACCCCTGCAGGGCTGGCTCCAAATCCTCAGGACATGCTTGAGTCACTGCTGGGCTCACAGGTACAGCTTTGTAGGCTGCCTGAGATGTAAAACACCTGGACACTGACTCCCCAGCAAGCAGCCAGCCAGGCAATATTCCCTTATTGGGAAGGGTTTGTGCAGGATCGAAGTAGCACAAGTGTGAAACTGCTCTGCTGAGGTGTAACTCCAAGACTGGCACCCATGCTGTGCTGCTGCACACGCACTCAGAATACCAGTGACAGTCAGGCAAGAAGGGGAAGCTGTATGAGGAACAGCTGAGGTCACTTGGTCTGCTCAGCCTGGAGCAGACTGAGGGGAGACCTCATTGCAGTTACAACTTCCTCGTGAGGGTAAGAGGAGGGGCAGACACTGATCTCTTCATTCTTGTGACCAGTGACAGAACCCAAGGGAATGGCCTGAAGTTGTGTCAGGGGAGGTTTAGGTTGGCTAACAGGAAAAAGTTTTTCACCAGACAGGGTGGTCAGGCACTGGAAGAGGCTCCACAGGGAAGTGGTCACAGCATCAAGCTTGACAGAGTTCAAGGTGCTTGGAAAATGCTCTGAGGCACATGGTGGGACTCTTGTGGTGTCCTATGCAGGGCTGGGAGTTGGACTCAATGATCCTGACGGGTCCCTTCCAACTCAGTATATTCTGTGATTCTATGAAGACACCAAGAAAAGGGGAAACACTACATATGCTGCTACAGCCACTCCATCTACCTGTCTACAACAATACAGTCACCCCAGAGACACCAAAACCTCTGTCCACACTGCCTACCTTGGACATGGAGCTCCTAGAGGAGTGAAGGCTGCTATGGAGAGCAGCCACACAGCTCCAGCCCAAAGCACATACATGGAACTAATCGAGGGTCCTCACAACAGCAAGCACTTTTCAAGCTTAAAAATGTTTCAAGTAACATGTTGAGAGACCGGCAGTGCTCTTGTGTTTGGCTGAGAAGGAAGACACAACCAGTGCACTCCAGGTCCTCTTCCAGTGGCACAGAAGTTTTCACTCCTGTGCTCTTGGCCAGGCCCATGACCAAGTCTGTAAATGATGGATGTCCCTCTGCTTGCCCCAAGCCTCAGCGGCACAGCCCGGTACAAACAGTTGCAGTGTTCCCTGTCATGGACAATTTTTGTATGTAATCCCTCAGGAACTGTTCCATGCATGGCAAGAAGAAAAGGAAGCCCCTGTGTACCCATGGCAGTTTTATCCTCCAGTTTTATCCCCTTCATCTTGTAATCCCTAAAGCACAATTTTTTCCTTTCAGCTCTAGAAAATTTTTTTTTTTTCTTTCAGTTTGGCAGCAAATGATCAAATTTATTTTGTGAAGAGTCACAAAAACCCACAGCCCTGAAAATATGAGGAAAAAAAAAAGAAAAATACTCATTTTTCTGTAGTGCTGTGGCTCTGCCTGCAGGGTTAGCAAACAGTGGATTGCAATTATAGTTTGAGCATCTACTCATTTTATTGCAGGAAAAACATCAACATGTGTGCTGTATTTTTTGGCTTCTCAACAGAAGAGTAAATGCATATCAAATTGAGATATGATGTATAGTATATGAAGACATTTTGATCCATGCAGCAAAGTGAAATGTATGCAAATTGTTAGCAGTTTATACGGAATAAAGTTTTACTATACATGATTTTATGTGCTTGTACAGAGAATCTGTAATCCTGCTAAGGAATGTTAAGTCTACCTATAATAAATGGGGGGGGGGGTTTAGAATAATACACTTTTTTAGATTTGAACCAATGAATACCTAAAATATGGAGATTAAAAGTAGCATTGAAATACTCCAAGTAGCCAGAAAAAATCAACACATTTGTTCTTAATGACTGCATTATTCAGCGCTCTTCATTTTCCCTAGAAATACTTTGCTTTAAATTCTGTATTTTCTTTTGCCATGTTTCTCACTTACAAGTCTGCATGAGCTTTTGTACTGTTGCCAGGCTTATTTTTTGTTTATATACAGGTTCTTACCATGGAGATATGTCCCTGACATGAAGGCATCCAGTATAGGAAATGACACGCAATGCCTTATTCTTCTAGTTTAATTAATGTTCTGACAACCTGGCAATAAGGCTACAGTGAAGAAAAGGTCTCTGCAGGGAACCACAAGTTTTGAGCAATAAGAAAGCTGTCAAAATTTTACTATATATCTATAGTAACATATCGAACATCCAAAGATTTCTGGAAGGCATCTGTAGAAAAGAATTCAAAAGAAAAAAAGGTTAGCATAAAAATGATGTTCCTTAACCTGCTAAAAATAAAAGAATTACTTTCTCAGCAGCCAGAGTTGGAACTGGGTAAGCAGCCTACACTGACTTACTCATTTCATGCAGAAAGAAATTCCAGTTTTTAATGAGTGAGGACTGTTTGACACAAACAATAAAAATGATTATCTCAATCCCTGTTGAGAGTGGTTCTCTTCTGTGATTTAAACAAGCTGAATGAGGAGTAGATCTGTTCCACACAGTGATCCATGTAACCTTTCTAGATCTCTGTACCCAAACATGTGCACCCAGGTCTTCTGCTCCAAACTTCTTGTCCTTCTCAGCTGAAAAGTACAACAGCAGCATCTTGGCACAAAGGCAGGAAAAGATGTCCTCTCCTCTGACTGGTTTGGTATTTTGAGGAGCATCAAAGATGACATCCCCAAAGAGAATCCAACAGCTCTAAAGGCAGCCTGTAGTCACAGACCTTAGATCATCAGAAATATGTGGTGATCCATGTCTTATCGAGAGTACCATTCGATATTCATGATCTTACTGTGCTCTTTCACCATCCTCGCTTTCCCAGGAAGGGAAATTGAGAAGGAAACAGCAGCATCACCTGACTTCCTCCACTATCTCCACATCTCTTTGGCTGTGAACATGCAAAGACAGTGCTGTCTTTTCTGATGGATGAGCTATTCTTTAGCTACTGATGGAAAACAGCTGCCCATGATCACACATTTAATTGCCTTCCACACCAAAAATTCATGAAGTTGTACCATCCGAGGAAAATATAAACCAGCCACATATTTATATAGCATTCTGAAATCAGGATTTCTGACTCCCACAGTGTGAAGGCTACCCAATACAGAGCAGTTTGAATTTTCAGTCTAATCCCCTGTTTTCCCACTTTTTATTTTAGGAATGAGATTATTTATTTCTGCAAATAGATCCCAAATGAATCAGAGGGATCAGCTTCAGTCTCTTCAGCAGTCTGACTTAAAAGAAGAAACTGTGGATGGTGAATAACAGAGGTATTGCTGAAGACAAATTACTTTGAAGAAAGTAACTGTGACTATTTGCCCAACTATCAGATTTGCTTTTCCTATAATCAACCAAAAAAACCCCCTCCTGCACTCTTGACATTAGGTAAGATTTTTGTAAAGGATTCCAAGCCATTAAAAGGCAACACACTCAGGATACATAAACACATCTCTTTACTGATAGCTCCAGATATGTTTTATCTTTGCTTGAAGAGCAGCACTGAAGAAGCTATTTAAGGTTCTTGCACATACCCCAACCCCAGGCTCAGTCAAGGGAAAGAGCCCATGCTGACAGAGAGGAAGCTCCCATCCCCAGGAGGCAGGAGCTACAGGTTTGTTTACATCACTGGAGAAATCGTGTACTTGTCTTTGGTTGTTCTTCTTATTTTCTCTGAAATTCCCAAATCTCAGCATGACACTGTTCCCAGAAGTTTGAGCAGGACTCCCAGCTATTTGTTTTTTCTAATGATTTGCATCCTTAAGAAATAATCAAAAACAGCATAGAAAATGTAAATGTAAGGAAATGGGATGGGTATTCATTCAGCCATGCAGCTGGAATCCAGGAACTGCTGTAATTGCACACAAATAACATAATTTGCCTCCCTCGTAGATGTTTTTGCTTATTCACATCATGTCTTTCTTTTTCAGGGCTGTTGCTGAAGTTCCTATACCCTGCAAGATGAAACAACCACTTTCTGCTGTTGCCATCCCAAGCCTGAGATGTTGAGTTGCCCTAGGATAGCAACACCAGGGCTGGCATCCAGGGCATCACAGAGCAGGGCACTTGCTTCCCCACACAAACTGCTGGCACAGGTGGGAACTCTCAGTGCACTGGGTGCAATGGCAGAGGAAGAAAAAACAGCAGCTGGGACTGTACTGATAGAAATGGGGTAGAGGGAGAAACAGCATCACCATAAATACTGTAAAAACTCTTTAACTAAAGAGAATCAATGCAAACAGCACGAATATAACCAAGGCTTTTGCCGTGAGAGCGGTAAACAACTTTGCTCTCTGTCACCATCTCTCAGGTACGTTCTTCCTTTGCTGGATTTTGTAGAAACATGCTCCCTCATCTGGCAAGGCTGTCTTAATGAGAGGTTATTTATGTTACACTTGGCTATTCTCTCTTCAGAACTATTCTGATTCGGTATTTAGGAGGTGCCTATGTGAGAACTCTCATTACCTACGTGAAGACACAGGAAGTGCTCAGCTGCTAAACTACCAAGGCATAAGCTCCAGGAAAGCCTGCTAGCACAGCTCTATTTCCCAGCCCTCCCAGTCCTGTTTCATTCCTCTGCTCAACTATCTGAACAAAGTACATGAAATAATGTGCAGCACATATTTTCCTGAACAAGAATCACATGCAGAAAAGAAACTATTTGCATATGAGAAATGCTGTTCTGTAGAAAACCTGTATGTGCCAGGAAAATGGAACATATGTGCTGAATGGATTTAGGCAAAGCTGCACCTCTGCTGTGCTGCTTAAGAAAAATCACATTTACTACATCAGTCCAACACTGACATGGGCTTTTCATCAGCATTTAATCAAAACTGAACAAATATGAAATATGAATACTGAGTACAAGATGACAATACAGCATTCATGGTTCAACACACTGCACCAGGTTTTGGAAAAGGACCTCGCTGAAGCCGAACACCTGCCCTCAAGTACACAACAGATCCCTCTCCAAATATTCAAACAAGTCCTGGCAGGACAGAAGGCAGTATGTGGCAATAGGTTAGTTGAAAAAAGCACAGCTGCAACATGGGGGGACAGACAGCCCACAGCAGCCTTCCTGCTCTGCTCACTTGTGGGGGATCCCCAGGGAGATGTCAAGCCCAGGAGCTGGCTGTGCTTCTGGTGCGGATCTCTGCAAGAACCATTTCAAAAAATAACATGGAATTGTAGTGGGAGGGTAGAGGAAGAACAGAGAGGAATACAGAAGTCTGGTAGAGTTCTGGATATTTCAAAACATCAAATGTGTCAAAAGGGCAAGTTTATCCACAACTTCATCTCAGAGGAAAGCCCAGCCTGTTTCCCTACTGGAGTTGCCCAGATGCCTACCCAAACGGTAGGCAGTGAACATGTATTTTCTTTCAGTACTTTGCTCCCTGGTGGTGTTAACTCCCTTGGAAGAGCTGTAGAGCAAAGCCTTTTTGGCAACTGCAACACACCAATGGAAATGATTTATTACCAAATGTAGTTTGAACCAAATGAAAGAAATAGTTAGGGATACTCCTGCTGCTTTAGAAAAATGGAGTGGTCACCAGCAGAGGAGGAGTACAACACACTAGAACACTTCAAACATTAAGTCTGCCTGTGGTACTTTGGACATCATGTTCTCACTCTAAGACTCCCTGCTTACAGTCAGACATTCAGCTCAGCAGCATGAAAACACCTCCATCCATGGGCTGCTTGACAGTGTTGGTCTTATTTTAACACCATACTTCTGAGCTTCAGACACCTGCGTGGAGACTGGGTTATCCAAATACATGACTGATATATTGCTAATGTCCAGTAACAAGCAGTATGATGATATTTTTCAATTTTTTGTTTTGCACAGACACTGCCATTGTGCTGTGGCTTTTTAAAGACGAGTTTTCAGGAAAACATGAATACAGTCATAATAAGGATTGTACTTCTGCAGTTTCAACTCTGCTGGCATACACAAAATTTCTGTGTTGTTTTCAGATTTATCCTTTAAATGGTTTAAATAAACATGCACAAAAATAAAGAATCAAGAAGTTACCCTCCTCTGAGTATTGTACAGTTTATTCAAATCAGGCTGTTCATAGAAAAAGATGTCATAGAGAAGCTGAGATAAAAAACACAGTTTTTGCTATTAATCTCCCATTCAATTTTCTAGTGGAGCCATTCCAGTATCTACAAACACATAAAAATTTTGTATTGTCTATGATTAGACTTGCTAATCAAGCTGTATCTTTATCCCAATACATATTTACCAGCAATGATAAGGCTCTTTTGTAAGTTATGCCATCCTGTCATTGAGAAAACTGGAGAAGTTACTTCACCTCCAGCAGGATTCACTTCTGGATGCAGTAAATCTTCTGTTCCTCAGCTGTCTGGGCTGACCAGAACACACAGTATGCCAGCCTCCAGGCAGCCCTCAAGAACGTGCCATTTCTCACTCTTCGCTGCCATCTCTGCCAGTACAGGCGCAGAGGGAATATCTACTCCTGAGATACTTAACTGGGTACATTTTGCTCAGAGGTCACAGACATGTAGTATCTTCTATATTCTTGCTGGAAATCCAGTCCTCCACACTATTCTCCTGGCATGGCTGGCAGTTCCAGTTATGAGAGGAAAACAGTACCTGAATGATCTTGTCAAAATGGTACTTGGAGGATATTGGAACAATTTCACCAATGGCAAGAATGAATGTATTTTTACATAGTGTATAGAAGCATCAGAACTCAAAAGGTACTGAAATAAAAAAACGTATTTCTTTAATTCACCCCAAATGAGAGCCAACAGCTACAGGAATTGTTACAGTAGAAGCAGCAGGTTCTGTGAGAACCAGAGTGGGACAAATCACTGTCCAAGAAGAGTGAATCGACTACTGTATTACATCTGGATGCAGCCTTGCAAGCCTTTTTAGAAAATAAAATCTCCATGTTATGTGCATGAAAATGCAGCTGTTGATGAAGTCAGAGCTGTTCAAGGGCACTAATCTCTTCACAACTGATGATAGCTTCATTTCTTTTTCCATTACTTTCTCCTTGTAAGAACAAGCCCCAGCTCCTGGTAATGTCTAGATCAGCCACTGGAGACAAGCACTGTAAGTCTGTAATGTTTACAATACTATAATGCTTTGTGATTTGGGAATTATGAAAAAAATTGGGTATTTTTAAAAATATATACTGCAGCACTAAGGTACTGAAGGATTTCTGATTAAACTGTCTTGCTCTACCTTGTTTGCACAGTTCTTAAAACCACCTGTAGAAGAGGTGAAATCCTGGCCTGGGGAGGCTGAAGGAGGCCACACCTCATCCATGAAAATGGGGTCTCAGAACAGAATATTGCTAAGGCATCTAGTAAGAAACTCAGCAGTAATTTATAAACTCATTGACATGGCTATATAGAAATATTTCTAGTTTGTCAGAATAAATCCTACTATTCATCATCAGCGTAGTTATAGCCTACATCAATCATCTGCACTTCAGTCACCTTGTTCATTCTCATACTCTGCTGATTCAGCTTTAAATTTTATTTCACTGATAAGAGTCTTTCAGAAAGGTCAAAAAAAGTGTCTTCAAAGTAAGGAGAGTGGTTCTGTCTAATGGATCCTCAGTTAACTGCTCCTTCTCTAGTTAACCTCATTTCAGTCAAATTAACCACATTCCACAAACTTAGTATCCTTATTCTTTGGATTTACACTGGAAATAATCACCAATACTCATAAGGCTAGTATAGAAGAAATTAGATTAAAAAAGTATCAGCAACACCAAGTTTTCTCACTGCTTAATTTCTAGGACCCTTATTTTATGTCTAATTTGTGCTCCAAATTTGGAGCTGAAGGGTTTTGAGGGTCTGGTCTATTTGGTGGGAATGATTTGGGTTGTTGAAAACGAAGTTTTGTGACTCAAGTATTGTAGTACTTAACAAATCATTATCAGTCCCATCACATTTCATGTATCAAATTCTTATCCAGATCAAAAATTACAAAACCCTATGATCTACTGCTACTGTTTCACATGGACTAGTTCACATATGAATACCTCAAAACTTATTTCCACTACAGACTGCAGCCCCAGGCAGACATACAGGAGATCCATGAGAGCTGAGCTCAGCCCAGCACTAGCTCCAGGATAGAAGGGCACTGTAAAGTTTAGCCCAAAGTTCACATTATGGGCATTTTTATAAGTAAAAACAAAAGCAGGTAGTAAACATTTTTGAAACAGGCTATGTGTTTACATCCAAGCACTTCAGTAAGTGTGACAAATGTTGCCACCTCATGGACAGGTGCAGGGTTTGATCCAGCTCAGCGGTAGGAAGGAAAACAGATCACAGAGATAACTCATCGCTGCCCTTTCACACTCCCCTGAGGAAGGAAGCCAGAGCTTGGCTAGAAGGATACTTTTGTCACTTGGGTCTGAATCCAGAAGTATGGCTACGTATCCACAATTGGGGGGGGGGGAAAAAGAAAACAACAAAAAAAGAAAACATAAAAACAAATAAAGAAAAAAAAAAAGAGAAACAAAAAAGAGTAAAGACTACACATGCTCAGGGTATTTGACCATTTCTAATATACGAGCAAGGGGGAAAGACTAATGATTTTTCCTTGAAAAAAACATAATGTTCAACTTAGGACCTGGCATCGTCTTTTACTGTCAAACAGTCAAAGGGGAGCACTCAAGAGTAAAACATCTGAGTAACAGGCTGTGGGACCTGGAGTTTTCATGAGGGTTACAGAAATCTTCAGATTCATGAAGATGATAACCTTCAACTGGATTAGGGGATTTTAAAGCTCCAAAAGTTGAGAATCTTCTACTGGTAAGCTGCAACTGTAGTGTATTCTATCAGGTATTTCCAAGGATAAAGTTTTATGTTACAATATCACATTGGTTATTCACTATTCCACCTCTTTTGGGGAACTGCTGCAGGAAAACCCTGTCACCTGTTGAATTTCTCCCTTTCTGATGAAAAGGCAGCTGTGCCATCCTCCTCTTCAGGACAGAGGCTGTTACAAAAGCCATTACATGGTGTGTACCTTAAAAGTACATTAATTCCACACAGCACTATAATTAGCACTTCAAGTAACTGGATGAGCATAAAAGGACCATAAAATGTTAAAGCAAAAATAAAACATTTCAAGTTTGAGAAAGGGGTAAAACTTTAAGAATATTTTTTTTTTTTTTTTAAAATAGAGCTTTGTAAAAATAGATTCATAGTCAACATTTATGAATGGTCTGAAAAAGACAGTATGGTGACTAATTGGGAGTTTCCTATCATCGTGATCTCCATATAACAGGGTAACACTGCCTACATACTACTGAGGAGAAAGAAGAATTTGTACCAGCTTGATTTTTAAATATGTTCTTATGTTTATTATACTTTGCTACTCCACTGTCTTAAAATGGTGGCCTCAGGAAAAGCTGCTTTGGCAGGCAATTGCAAAGATTCCTGTGGAGAGGAAGTGAAAAGACTGGGCATACAAACAACGGCTGCTGCCATGTTCAAAGCACTGGGGAGAGTTCATAGAGCAAAATGCAGTCCTAAGTAAATGGGTTTCAGGCAATTTCAGTGTTAAGATAACATCATTAAGAGTAGAACAGATTGTGCTCAAACCCTGCTGTTTATAATTAACACATTGCTTCCAAATACTCCAGGGTCCCTGGTAAATAGTCCTCTGCTCAGATACACCCAGACCAATCAGAGTATTTTCATCGGGTTCCATGCTGGGCCAGCACCTGTTTGGACAAATCCAAAAGAGCCAAAATACTCTTCTTTCTGGCTAGCTAAGTAGAGAGATGAACACAGCTTGCCTTAGTCATTGTCACAGTGTCCATATGGCTGTGAAGCTTGTTTTCACAAGAAATCGTACAAGTACTTTATTATGTCGAAGTTCACGGTCCTATAAACAAAAACACAGTATATTAGAGCAATCTTCTTAACAGTGCTAAGACTTTAACCTGTTTGGAGACAGCACATGCGGAACATTCTGTACAATCAAAATCAAGCGATTCCCCAAAAGAAATGCAAGCAAGGATAAATGAATTCTTAATTTCTCTCATTATTTACAGTACCTCTCTTCTGATTATTTAAACTTCATAAAATTCTAGAAAAGAAATGTAGCAACTTCCTAGTAAAGAACAGAAGACTCTTATTCCGTAATTAAACAGTAAAAATATATCAATATTAAGAAGACTTTCATATGGCAAACTTGATGTTCTACTTGGTGATGCAAAGCAACAACCTTTTATGCTATTAGTGGTTTTGTTCATCTCCAAACCACCTGTTTTAGCATGTACTATGAAACTCCTTCATCTGTACTCATTTGCAGTCCGCATTCTTTCAGTCTTGACCGTAGTTGACCTATGTTCACAGCTAAATTTGAAAAATCCAAGAATGCCACTCAATGGGATAGAAGATTTTAAATGTACACTTTTGTACTTTAATGGCATGCAAAATGAAATAGCAGTAGAATAAAACATATAATTATTTTTTTGTCTCTAAACTCATTCTTCTATACAATCTAACACTCAGACTTTAGGGTTTACTGTTTGAATAAATAATGCAAATTACTGCATATAATGACAAGTATAAAATTAAAAGGGTGTTTTTTAAAGTATTTAGTGATGCAAAAATAACTGCTAACAATACTGAGATTAGCTAGCTGAATTCTTATTTGCTGGACTACAATAATTTAATATTCTCTGTTCATGCATCAGCCTGTAACCCACTTTTCAAAAAGTTTTTATAAAACATTGTATTGGACAGAGAAAAAGTTTAGAAATCCCCAATACGCATAACAGAAAATACTGTGTTGGAGTCTATTTAATAATCCAGTGACAAATTTAAAGACACTAACTGCCCCTGTTAGACTTGCATGACATTGTGTCACTCAAAAAAAGTGCTTTAATTACAAGGCTTTCCACAGAAACAAAATCATACACACTAACAAATGCTGACCTTATCAACTAAATGAAACAGAATTGTTCTGTCATAACAACTGGGTTTATTATAGACTCTGAAAAGATCCATTACATTCAATAAACACTAAGAGAGCCCTACTTCGGCTAGAGAAAAATGTATGAACTTAGATTTGAAGTTCTTAAAACAGAAATTATTTCTAACAAAGAAACATTGAACTTTACCTTCAGCTAAATGTTTAACTACTATGTGGTAAAAAACATGGAAATATTTCCACAGTGACTGAATATATGCCCAGAATAGAGCCACACATTAAGTTCGGCATTAATAAAGATTGTGCACTTCAGCAGTTACCACACTAAAAGCTACCAGGAAGAGACATAAGTTTTTTACTCTTTTCCAAAAACAGGTGGCTTTTTTTTTCAATGCAAACTTTACTTTTGCTTAAAAAACACAGAAAATGAAATGACAATCTGAACAGCTTGAATGGGGGTAGGGAGGGAAAGAGCATCCTTTTCTGGCCCATTCTCTGCACTCCTCAGCCTTCCATCAGGAAATATGCTGGAGTAACAAGGCTGAGATGGTAACAAGGCTGAGGTATCTGAAGATTTTAGTGACTAACAAACTTATTTTAGTACTATTGCAGTTAACAGAGAAAGAAGAATCAGAAGATGGGCTGCTTATTTGATATGTATTTTGGCTGAAATTCCAAAGTAGTTCCTCCTCTGTGACAAATACAACCAAGACTACTGCACAGATAGAAAATGAAATTTCTTAAAGCACAGAAGATCAGGCCCTCATCCTATAGCTCGTAGCCCCACCCAGAGAAGAGAGAAGCTCATTTATTGTGAGTTCATGAAACCTTGTCTTTTTACGGATCATCCTCCTTTAAGATTAAATAAATACTGTGGGCTGAAAAATGTATTTTAATAAAAATTGTAACAAATGGACAAAGCAAGATTTTAAAAAAAGGAGAAACAGGAGAAAAGCAGAGCAGGCCAACTTTAAAATCTATCAGGTCATTTAAATAGCCCTATTTAGGCAGCAAATAAACACCTGCAAACTACTTGGAGGAGGAGAAAAAAAGAACTACTTTCTTCCTCATAATGTGTAGGAAAAATCAGTTTGGATACATGTATGTGTAAATACATACATATATATACACATACACACACATCAGACCTAAAGGAAAGCAAGCCAAAACACTATACCATGCACTGAGGTTTGCAACGACAGTGTCTCTGACAACTACTTTCTCCAGTAAGCGTGAGCTGCATAACACAAGTTTTGATCCCGTTTTCTGGCCGTCTCTACCTTCCAGCAACTTTAATGGAATCATTGAAACTTCTAAGGATGTCAAAGTTGCAAGGGCTGTCATTTCAAGTATCCCAATTCAAGGATACATCCAATGTATAACTGTATACACAACGATCCATGTTGCTGAGCAGATGGTCTGCTGTACTTGGTTCCAGGGGGAGCTTTTTCAGGGCATCACTCACAAGTGACTTTACTGCTGGGAACAGCAAACTGACATAGCAAAGCTGTGGAGGTCCTGGCAGTGTGGTCTGGCCAGACCTGAGCCAAAGTTTCATTCTATGGCCTGTTCAACTGAAAATTGAAATTAGTGTATCTGTTGCATTTACTGACAAGGCTACTGGACACTTATTAGCTCAGGAGAGCAACGTGTGCACTGAGATTATGGAATACAGTCTACACCTCAGGTTCCTCTACAGTCCCACGTTACAGAGCAAAGTCAGCCTTGAGAACGTTTCTCCTCTTTGATACACGTCATTTCTGGGCTCTGTTCTGGTTATTGACTGTTTATCCAAGACTTGCTAATAAGGTAGCAGCAACAGGTATGAGGTAATGCTGGTGGCATTCGATAAAATACAAGACATAGGCCTGATTGTTGCCTTTATATTGCATGTATTTCTGTCTGCAAATTATTGCCATCTCTCCTGATAGATCTGGAATTGTTCTCAGACTTCACAACTGAAGGCTCTGGATAAACAAAGATGCTGACATACCTACACCCGCTCACTGAATTAGCTTGTATCAATCACAGATCACACAAGATAGTCTATGTGCAAGAATTCTTATAACCTATGTAGTTTTTATATCATGCACAACACTGTTAAGAACCAAACATAATTTCAGATTCAAATACCATAAATGTGCTTTTTGGTAATGAAATGGACTGACATTTTAGAGCACCATTTTCACATGAAGCCCCTGACCTTTATTAAGCACAAAGACAGTATGTTACTGTAACACATACTGCCACTGTAAGATAAATCTTTTTCAAAACAGGAATGGACTATACTTACCTTGGGTACAACATTTCTCATAAATAACATGACTTATTCAGTCATTCTTAGGAAACATCCACAGGTTTTCTATTCTGGTGTGCAAAGAGCTATAGACTGAGCAAATACTTGGTTTGAAGTCTCTTTCAAGTCAGCACATGCAATAGTAAATGAACTCTAACAGGCTCACCGGGCAATAGCTCTGATGAAGTCCAGAGATACAGTACATTTGTATCGGGGTCCATCAAGCTGGTCATTCTGGCCAACCATGGATAACAGCTGCAGTGTCACAAGAGAGGTGATCTATGGACAAGAGTGATGTTAGCAATTTTTGTTAACATGAACAGAAGTGGCCAATTTCTTGCATTTTTTTTTTTTTACATTTGGCATAATTCCCATTTTTCTCTGGAAAGTCACTCCTACTTGCTCATTGTTCACTTCCACATAGTTCTGCAGCTAGAAAACCCAGGAACGTACATACATCTTGCCATTACATTTTCAGCAGTAGCAGTAAGAGACACAGGCTAAACCCTTCATCCTTCCTATCAAAAGTTATCCTGCAGTTTTTATCAGAGGAACAGGTATAATAGGCATGAGTTAAGCATTTTCCAAATCTCTGCCTGATAATCAGGAAGGACTAAGATTTTCTTGCCTTTATCCCTGAAGATCACCTTTTGAACTTTCCCACTCAAAGTTGGATATTCCTGTGCCAGATCATACCACATTTTGAACAGATGGATGTATCACTCTACTCCAGATAAAACAGAATTTGAAGGTTGGAAAGAAAAGGCTGGAAGATTGTATGCTTGAAAAGAGCAGGGCCTGAGTTGAGAGAAATTTGCCTACAAACACACATACAGTGTCTTGACAGAGCCATTGATTATTTTACCAAAATAGCAACGTACCAGCATACTTTTTCACTGTCTTTGTTCTTCCAGTGATGGCTGCAGTACCACTGAAGTGCAGTCGTGGGGTGTCACCACTGAAAACATTCTGATTCAGGAAGAGACACCATAGTGATTCCATTGTCTCCTTATCTCCTCCCAGATACCACGGAAAGAAAGAGGTAAAAGCAGAATTTTTTTCCCTGGCCTTTGCAACAGATGCCACTGACAATGCAGGGCAACGAGGCTACATTCTGTGACAAACTGGTATCTGGCCACAGGTCTCATTTTCAAAGAGCCAGCCAGCCATGACCTACTTCTGAGTAATGATAATAGGACAGTAAGGAATTTCTCAAGAATAAATGTATCAGGAAAGAAAAGTGACAGTTCAAATGTTCAAGGAAGCACATTTCTATAAAAAGCATCAGCAAGTTCTTGCCAGTATCAATTAAAAAAATAATCCTAACTCAGTAATAACCCTGCTCTTTGCTGAAAGTACACTTGGTTTTCAATTTGTGACAGTGCTTGTAGGAGGTAGGAATAATATAATATATAAAAATGACGCCTACCTGTGGAGAATAGAAAAAAATATGGTACCCAAGAATGAGGCAATTTTTTTAACAGCCTGCACTTAACTTTCTTTCATATGGCATGAGACAACAATAGTTTGGATGCCATAATTCTGCAAAGTCTTTGGAGTTTGACTAAGGAATGCTGGCCTACACATAGTCCCAAAGACAAATTCCATTTACTTAATGCAGATATATAAATTACATTATTTATCAAATTCTAGCATTGACAAAATTTAAGAAAATTTAATTCCGTATATGGCAAATGGCTCAAATTCCAGTTCATTAATCACTTTGCACATATCACTGGACTGAGATAAACCTCAAATTTGTTAGGTTTTTATATTCTTAAAATACTCATGAGCTTGAAAGCACATTTTTCTCCTTTCTTCATTCAACAAAGTCCATATTCAGTCAGTGAATAAGCATTATGGAACCTGCTGTAACAATTGCACCTGGTGCATCAATACTGGCAAATCACTTCTGCACTACATACTTACAGCTGGTCTCACATTCAGAAATCACCAAATGAAGGAACAGCAGGAGCATTCCTTAAAGTTTCTCTTGACCACAGAAAACGTCTGCACAGTTTGGAGCTGGACCCATATCAGTTTTATGTGGGATGTAAAAGTGACTTTGCTGCTGCATTACAAATGCTCCAGCAATACTTCAACAAATACTGCATTTTCTTTTCCGACTAGCACCAAATGCTCTGTGTGTAACATGAGGTCAGCAATGTAAAACTCCTTACTACAGGCTGACTCAAGAAATCTGAACTAGCATCAGAGTGGACACAAAGTTTCATTAATGTTCTTGACTCAAGACATTAACTCTAAAGACTCAATATAGAATATTACAAGATAAATGAAACTATTGATCATCAGAGTAACAAACTTATTTAGGAAACTGCAACCTTTTACTTACTTCTTTCACAATACTTTAGTTTAATAAATGTCATCACAGGGAAGTAAGTGCTGAAACAACCAAGTCCTGACCCTGAGACCACTTAAAAAGACAGCTGTAGAGAGAACTGCCATTTTCAACTCATGTAGGCAAGAAACAGTCTTATCTCCAAAGAGGCTCAGTAGAGACAAAGAACATATATCTAAGGGGACTAAGTAGGGGCCAGCTTTCCTACAGACAGCCAAATGTTAGAAGCTAAAATACCTAACTTGTTAGTATTTGGAGTAGAATTTAACATGCAGTAGTTACAGATGCCTAGCTTATATATGGAGAAAGCCAGAGATCTCCCAAGGATAAGTCCAAAAGCCTGCCTGCTGAGGGGGCAGCAGCCTGGAGCTTTGTTTGCACAGCTTTTTCAGTGGGTTCAGGGAGAATCAAAACCAGCAAGGGAATTCTGTCACCCCCAAGCAAAGACTTCTTCATTTTTTCTTGCTTTATACAATATAGCAGGAGGGTTCTGCTGCTGAGTCAGCCACAGAAATGGACAAGACACCTATTTTGTGCAATAAATTGCTTTGTTTGAAAAGACTGAACTGTGGTAGATGGGGAATTATTAAGCTCCTCTAATATTCTGTGCTGAACCTAGACCAAATAAATAAAAGATGACTGTCTTCACCAAACGGTTCAGAAGTGACACAGAAGGTCCAAATCCCTTCTGACGCAACAGGCTTGAGCACCTCTGCTGAATGTCTGACAGCTAACTGGGGTGGGGGCAAAGGAAGAAGGAAGAAAAAGCCATGTATGGTGTTAAATCATCTCCAAACCTAACTTGTTCTCTGTTTCTGAAGCTGAGCTATTTTGCATAAAATTGCAATCATACAGTCTCTCTCTGTGCCCACCTAAGGCATTCACCAGGTAAAGCAGAATATAATGGAATGAACTGGGTTTAAGGCTGTATCTGTAGCAAAATTATAAAATTCACCAATGTTCCTGTCCTGTTAACTCTTTAAGTTTTAGGTGCCACCTATAACTTAAGCACTGAAAAACAATTACTACTTCAAAAGTTCAGGTGTTGTAAACTTTGGAGGCAATATGTTCTTAAATTAAGACACATCAAAAGTTTGAAACACAGATGGGAAAAATATGTATGCAATACCAAACTAATTGTACTTCTTAGCCAAAAATACACCACTGCTTTTGAAAGATTTAACTTTTTTTTTTTTTTAAATATCATGGGTACAGTGGCTCCATTTCATTATCACAAAAGCTTGAGAAGAAAACATCTGGCATGAACAGACTAGAAACAAGCCAGAAAAACTGTGTGGGTGATAGAAGAAAGAACATTTATTGAGAATCTTTTGAACAAAAGAAATTACAGTTGGAAGAAATATTCTAGAATTATTTGTAAAATTACTTAAATTGGTGATGATTTAATAGTAGCAAAATTTAATAATTAAATGAAATTTTCTACAGGAATAACAAGAAAATCTGAAAAAAAACCCCTTACTGATCTGAAAGATGTAGAGAAACAGGTTTCACTGGTATGTTTAAAAATAAATGATGATGGAACTTGCTTTGAAATATATTTGTGTGAGAAACCTGCTGCTGAAATCTTGGATCCAAGGTGAAAATAATCATAAAAGCACAGCAGACAATTGTTCCCAGAAGGAAATGACCACACAGACTACTTCTGGAGATTCATTGGTCAAACACAGACATTGAAACCTCTGGAAAAAATAAGCAACCCACGAGCCATCCTTCAAGGCAGCTTTTTTCCTATCAGCCTGGACTAACAGATGGGCCTTGCATAATTCCCCAAGCAGACACAAAGACTGGCTTTGTGAACACATGGCTGCGTGGAAGTGAGAAGGATTCCAGAAGCAAGGGCTGTCTGCTGAGAAAGGCTGAGCTCTTCCCAAGGACACCACTAGAAGCCAGGAAATATTCACTGAGGTATAAAACATGAGCAGAATGAGAACCCATGACACAGGGAAACACATGGTTAGTTTGGATAAGCAATGACAGACTATCACAGGAAAGAGTCTGGACAAAGTGTGGGACATACCTCAAATCCATAGGATAAAACTAAACAGAGAAAATGATGCTGGTTATTTGGGGTGGGGAGGAAGCTGTTTCCTCAGAGATATGATTGAAATCTCACCAAGTGTGCATTTTAAACTGGACTGAAAAATATTAATGAAAGGAGGAACCATTTCAAACTGGCAGAAATATACTAGATGATCTGTGTGGTTTTTTTCATCTCCACAGTTTATAATATTCAATTATCTTGCCCAAGATGTAACATTAACTCTTCAGTCTGGCTTACTGTCACACACAGATTTTGAACGTCAAACCTATCAAGAAACAAAGAACTTTCCATGCTCAGCACCACCAGACAAGGATACTATATTCTTTCACAATCACATGAATGGTGCTTTGCAGCACCATCATCCCATGACTCTCAAAGCCAGTGCACTTGCTCAAAACCTACCACTGCCAGGAGTCACATTCGGGCACACGGTAAAACCTCTGCTATGCAACAAGGCACTTTGGAACACCCGATGCCATTTACAAAATACATTTCAGTCAAAATGACTGTGCAATACTCTCCTGGAGTTAAATTCAATGACCCTAGTACAAATTATGTGAGCATAAAAAAACCTGCTCAAAATTATTTCTATGAAAATTATAGCCAGAGTAAGCTCATATGTCAGCCTCGTTTGAAAAGCTCATATAGAAAGATAACCATAGAACGTTACAACAATACATATTTAAGAGAGCAGTTGATCAAAATTGTTTTTATAAAAATTATTAAAAATAAATCAACATTTTTCTGAATGCTTGTACAAAACAATCAGGTTTTGATACTGAATTATGTTTTGTACAAGGCTTTTAATGCATGAAAAAAATTCAACAGGAGGCACACCCCTCCAGACTACTTAGAGCCTTCCAGCCTGCAGTTAAAACATTCATTACTAAGTGCTTCAGCTAGTTATTTTACCTTTATCTCATATTAAAGCAATCCAACTCTACTTTTAAACTACATTATGAACACAGTCAAAACGTTTTTGACATTAACAGAGGCACCAACAGACCCAGCCACAGCCTCAGCGCTGCTCCACAGACAGCACCCTGTGCCCCTCCCTTTGGTGACACACACGTAGGTGGCTGTGCAGGATGCCATGGGTCAAAAACACAGTGACCCAGCCTGCTTTGCAGTTTCTTTTATGAATGTTTGCATTTGATGTCTTTCTTTGCCCCATATTAGTTTGGGATTTTTTATGTTTCTGTCACATAAGTATTATTTCATTATTTTGTGTTGAGTCTCCAGGACCTTGATTTCATTTCACTCAAGGCAAATCTATGTGATTTACAGATTTAAACAAGTGACTCCATTCACTTTTTCAAAGCTTCATCGTATCAGTGGTTCAGTCATCAAGACGGACAAAACTTCCTTTAGTCTCTAAAAGACAATCCAGAAGAAATGCTTATTTACTCTCAAGTACATGACCTTGAATTTCTTGCTGTTAAACCCATTCAGTTTGTATCCTACCCACCACCTCAAAGATTTTTCTTGTATCTCTTCAGAACAGAAAAGTTTACTAAGCCCAAGGCATGTAACATTAAATTTTATCAGAAAATTCTGGTTTTTACTCTACAGGTCGTTAGAACCATTCCCACACAATATTTTCTCCATTGTATAATCACTGTTCACCACCTCTGCCTTATTCTACTTGGTCTTACCTTTTGTGACCCATTTACACAAAATGATGTGAAGAAACTGCCAATTTCACACACTTACTCAAGGGATAAATGTGCATATTTTGCTTTTTCCCTTTTCCCCTCCTCTTTCTGCAACACTCCACCCCCCTCTCCTGTCTTTCAAACCACAGAACACCTTTCTGCATAGTAGAAGCTGCCTTATCTCTAGACTATTCTCCTGTAATTGGCTTCCCTCGTGGCTTTTCTCTTCAATCTCAAGAGAAGCAAATGTATTTTCCTACTTCAAGAAGACACTTCCTACCCTTGTTCTATTCATATTTTAGTATACTTTCTCTTCAATTAGCAGTCTGTCTTCTAGGGTTTGTTTAGTGACTCTGATTAGCTGCAAATCTTGACTCATCAGTGCAGCTTCCTTTCAAATCTCCTCTGTACTTTCTCATTACCTCTACTCCTCACATCTTCTCTTCCCAAAAGCGCTATTAAAAACCACCAAAACCTACCACAGTTTTTCTAAAATGGGGACACTGAATCAAGATCCAGGAATCATCTCAGGAAACCAAATATAAAGCAAACAAGAAACCCAGAAGGAACTATTCTTCATCCAAAGTTGTAGTTAATCTGTAACACACTTTGCCTCTGAAAATTCAGTGCAGTGGTAGAGAGTTTTGTGGAGTTTAGACTGGGAATGTACTGGGTACATTCATGGAAGCAAATACAACCATGGGATGCTGAATGCAAAGAACATCATCTCCGTGGCAAGCATTTAAGCCACAGGTAATAAGAAGCTGTAATGTATACAGACTATGCTTATCCGCTGCTTTCTGGTCTTAAATTTTTCCTACTCATTCGATATTACTTAGAAGTAGTCAGACATTTACTGTCTAAGAAGTAAAACAGTGGGTAAGCCCACTTTTGGTCTGACTTAATGTGTCTGTTATGATACATTCATCAGAGATAAAGTGTATCATCTGCATCTTCTACATCCTACCACAGTTTCCCCTTTTAATCTTCTCTTGGGCCTCTGCAAGGGCTCTCTCACTACTAATTACTGTATTCTCCCCATACTTTGCAGTCTTTTTAAAAACAGAAAACCCCTCATGATGAAAATCCAGCTTCCCCCGCCATCTTCTGAAAAGCTTCACAGTATCTCAAAAGCATTTGCACAGATTAGCCTTGCCCACTCATTGTTACAGTAACATCACTTTTTAAAAGCAGTTCAATAATTTATTCATTTGGGAAATATTATTAAAGAAATCTTTCAAAGTGTTAATGAATTTGCTTTCTCTTCATTATTTTTATTCAATATAGAAATTAAGAAAAAGCCCTTTTTTTTTTTTCCTCTCAGCACATTTACTTAAGAGTTAATCAATTTGCCTAATAAGAAGGAAAATAAAAGGCAGTTCCACAACACTCTTTGCCTCGCTCTGCTCATCAGCTTTAAAAAGAAGTATAAAAACTCTACAGAGTGATGCATGGATAAATCAGTATTTCTGAGTCAGTTCCCTCACTTTGAGGATCAATTAAAGTACTTCATAACAGCATGAAAGGCATGCTAAAAATTTGCTTAATGTGGTATTTTCTGAAAGGATCAAATTATTTTCTGTACCTGAGGATTATTTGGAAATATTTTCAGAATTTTGTTAAGACCCCTGGAAGTGATGACAGGAGTTACTTACGATACTCAAACCCAAGATCTGAATGTATTTGCAATCTGTTGGAGATGTGTACAACTAATTTACTCCATAACAACCTGGAAACACATAACTCCTAAGTAGAAGGACTACAGATACAAATTACAGACAGCTAATTCAAAAGTACTCCCTTTTCTAGCTCTTACTTCCAAAATCTGAGAAATCGAAGATGGTAACAGATGGTCAAAGGAACACTTGGGGAACGATGTTTACAGTTAATTTGATTACTTAAGTCAGATAGCTTCATAAAGTGGACACCAGAAAAAGGCTGGCTATTTTTCAAGGCACAGGCAATAGCCAATAGAAGTATCCTTCTGCCATACCTTCATTCACTTTTGCAACAGAAGTCTCAGGTTCCAAGCAGACTTTTTTACAAGATAAGGAAAGCAACACAAAGCCTGTTTTCCAGAAGCAAACCTGCATGCAGCTGACCAAGCATATAACTTTAATTCCCCAAATGTAGAAAATTTTGCCTTTTCCCCCCCCCCTTCATTTATTACATCTGTCCCACAAATGGCAACATTTCTAGATATTGTAAGTCAAGTTCTATTAAGAACAGAAGAACGGTAATGTTAGAAATACTACCCCGTACCTGTGATACTGATAGGACTTGATGTATTTACAGAAGGCCCCTAAATTTTTAATGCTATTTCAGTAAATTATAGAATTGTGTACACAGTTACCAGCCTTCTACTGCTATATGAAGAATTTCTGTTTGTAAACACAGTTTTGCATGAAAAAATAATTCAAGCAATTAGGATTTCAAACCTGTCCTGAGGATAAAAATTTTGTATTTGGCAAGAGCAGAAATAATGAAATTAAAAGAGATTGCTCAGAATCAGATGTTGTCTCCTAAGTCTAAACTACCTTGCTTTCTCCAAGAAAAAAAAAGATATTCAACGTGTCTTAACTACAGTATATTTTTGGATGATTATGATAATTAAGTGTTTAAAGAGTATTGATCCAAATATTGTATAAAGAAACAAGACACTAAGAATTCTTTAATTAAAATAACCACTCCAGGAATATTTGACCCAAATACTTCTGGAATACAGAACTCAGGCATTTCAACCACAAGAATAGAAAAATAGTAAAATACACTGTAGTCCCAAATGGGAGTCTGCTCTGAAAAATAACAATTTAAAAATGCATTGATTTTAAATCTTGAGACTGTTAAAACAGATTTTTAGAGACCCTCCACAGCAGCATGCTGCTTCTCAACTACTCACAGGACGCAGAGGTTCTATAATAGGAATAAATAGTAACAAAACCAAAATAGAAACAACTTGTATCAATCACTTAAGTGTGTAAGCATATCATATGGGTACAAAATAAAGATCCTCCCTGGCTCAATCTGCTGTCTCTTGAAAAGACCAGCAAAGGATGCTTAGGGAAGTATGTAATAAAATTGTAAGCAAGAAAAATTTCCCAACATACTGGATCCTAGTGTTCTTAACTTCAGCAACTTTGGTAATTAGGTATAAAATTGTTCATACATGGGGATCTGACCTGTTGAAACATGACATTTCATGCTCCTCTTGTAATGTCAAACTGGAGCTAAAAAACATTGCTGATTTGTGTAGTTACTGCACTCATCAACACATTGGAAGAGAAATTTATTATAAGGCTGCACACCAAGAGATTAGAAGCAACAAAACTGCCTAGCTCTCAGCAATATATGAGAGTGAGTAATACTAGGTTTTATGCCATCAAACAGAGGAAAAGAAAAAAATCCTCAAACACCTGATTTACTTTCATCTAAGACAGCAATTAGAATTTGATTTTGGTAAGTCATGTCGGATAAACCAACAGCTACAAAGTTCTTGTACAACAGCAACTGCGACAAACTGTTACACTTCTGTTTGGAACACTTACCTAACAAAATCAGGACATTTAAGTTCAACACATTCCTGCACCTTTGTTTACAGGTACCCTTAAGGAGAGCAGACAAAACACCAAGGCTGAATGCAAGTTCCAGGTTGGCCGACTGTCACCACGCAGCACAAGGGAACAGAGGACTCTGCAAAGTCGTAGGAAATGGGAACATCTGGAATCTTCCCTCTCTGAGCTTGCCAGGAAAGCAAATAGCCTCATGGAGAATATTATATTCTTCATCAGTAAATCTACAGCATTTGGTTCCCACCAGAAGGAAGGGAAAGACCAAGATGAAGACTGTCACTCAGGAATTCCTCTAGATGCTTGATAACAAATAAAACAAGCCCCACTGCAACAGCACAAGGTGATGGTTGTAATCTACAGTGAGAAGTGTTGTTTTCATTAAAGAAATGTATAAGTTTAGATATGCTACAATAGAAGCTATAAATTTATAACATCCATTTCTAGAGAAAGCAAAGTTTTCAGCCAACCATGAATTGAAAAGTCATAAAATATTAAAAATCTAGGTTCAATGACCCATTAAATATGTTAGATGCAACTTCAAAAGATACCTATAAATATCCTTATATCCCTTGCATAGATATCCTACAAAGCGGTCATAACTACCAGTTTTTCATCTCTTATTCAGTTATACTTGGTTTTATCAGATAAAAAGCATGAAATATCATCTGTCAGCATGATACATCATCTGTCAGCAATTAACTGTAAATCAAAAAACTGTGTTCTTCTAACACAACACTTGTTTTTTATGCAGTTTCCATCACCCTTTAAGGCAACTGTGAAATTCTGCTAGTTATGCCATGTAGCACTTAGCTTTTCTAACCTGGAAAATAGTTTCTCACACTCTTATTTGGCAAGCACATTAAGTTGGGTAAAAACCTTACAGCTAACTACAGCAACCAATGAACTAGTGAACCAGTATGCTGCCACACCCATCAACAAGGCTGGTCAATGGATTAGACAAAGGATATGTGGGAAGCAAATACCTGCTAAAGGGAAGCATTTCTTACTAACAGTATGTAGTCAGTATCTCTCCTGCCTTCATAGCATTCAAGGATAATTCTGCTATTTAGATGGACAGAAACATTCAAAGTCACAACCACTCCACAGAGTCCTAAAAACATCTTGCTATATATACATTGTCTTAAAATTTGTCTAGTTAGCAAACATCGACTATACCAGCTCCTACATCATTGCAAATCATTTATGGGGCAGAGTCAAAATGTGCTGCACAAGGCATTTTCCATGTCTTTCAGGAGTGGAGTCGGGAAGGCATGTGGTGACAGCAGTGGTGGTTACAGTAACTTCTGGGGCAAAGCACTCCAAGGAGCTCAGCAGGGGCTTCCCAGAGTCAGTGAAACCCAACAGTGAGCAGAAAGATCCAGCAGGACCTGGCAGCTCTTGTGAGGGAGGCTGACATGGGGAGGGTGATGCCAGAGCACCTGAGGGAGACTGGAAGAGCTCTAGGGAGCACGAGTGACCAGGAGCACAGTGAAAAGGGTGGGCAAGCAGGACAGACAGGATGGGGCACAGCAGAAGGATGTGGAGGGGCAGTTTATGCATCATTTCCTGTAGGCAGGACACGCAGGAGAGTGCAGCCACGTTCCCGGCTCCTGAGTCTCAGCGGGGACCTTATCACCCTCTACAGCTGCCTGAAAGGAGTTTGAAGCCAGGTGGGGACTGGCCTCTTGTCCCAGGCAAACAGTGAGAGGACAAGGGGAAACGGCCTTATGTTGCACCAGGGAAGGTTGAGGTTGGACATCAAGAAGAACGTCTTCACTGAAAAGGTGGTCAGGCATCAGGCTGCCCAGGGAGGTGTTTGAGTCACCATCCCTGGAAGTGCTCAAGAAATCACTGGACAAGACACTTAGTGCTATAATTTAGTTGTCATGGTGGTGTTCAGTCAAAGCTTGGACTTGATGAGCTTGGAGGTCTTTTCCAAGCTTAATGATTCCATGATTCAAAAAGCATTAAAGAACCTCCACAAGGCATCCTATTTTAGTTTCAGTGGAACATAGTGTAGTCAAGGAACAATTTCTCATGCTTCCATGACTAACAAACTTATTTCTTTTTGCAGCTGATAGTTGTGATAGCCACTCTATTTTGTGAATAATCATTGTGTCAAGATTTCTCAGTAATATTCAGTAATTATAAATCTGGAAGTTTTGAACATTAAAATTAAATCACTTTAAAATAGGTTAATCCCCCAAAAGTACTATACTGATCACCAAACTGAAAAACCCATACAAGAGATCAATAGAAAGGTGTGAAAAAACAGGACAGAATCAAGCAAGCAATGAAGTCTTTTGATCTCAACAGATTAAAAAGTCACCTCATACTAAAATGCCTACTGTAGTGAGAAAACGCAGGAGAAAAACAAAACTGAACAAAGAGAAGCAGTTATGACTGGCAAAGACACTATTAGGGCCTGATGAAAAGCTACCTGTCATTCCAATCAACTGTTATATCTGAACATTTTCCCACCTCTTGGAAGCCTTTCACACAAGCTTTACATAACGGGCATGTAGCTCCCATGGTTATTTTCTGGAACCTCTTCAGTAAGCAGAAACAGAAGTATTGCTCAAGGATATTTTAAAATGTCCATTGCAGAACCTGCATTGCAGTCAATAAATGTTAAAAAGAACACCTATCAAAGAACCAGCTGGTCAGAAAGTGTTGCTGTAAGTCTGCTACTCCTCAGTAAGAGAAGCTCAAGCAGCAGAGACCAAAATATTGTGTAGGGTATGCTCTGGTTCTAAACACACACCCTGGGCGCCTGTCCCTCTGCCACCGAAGACTCAGACCTGCTTTTTAAGAAGTTCTCAACACATCTTGTCCAAGGTGACACAGTAACACAGGCAAGGTGTTACTGTCAGGAGCTGGTTATTGGCTCAGGACACACAGACCATTCCTCTGAGCTGCCAGACAGTCTGCACCCACCTAACGGCTGCGTTCAATTTTACAACCAGATCTTGCACATCTTGTCCTGCAGAAGCACTATGTGCTGTTAAAAGCTGACTAATTTTATCTGGAAAGTGCATCAAAACTTTGTCATCTCAAGAAAATTTTAAGACACAATTCTGCACTTAAAAACAGAGAAAAGAAAAAGGTTCCATACAAAGACTTTTCTGACTCTAAAACTGTTCTCATTTATTTTGTAACAGAGAAATCGTGCAATATAAATGTTACCATGGTAACAACTCACTTTATTGAACAAGAGAGAAAATAATTATCCCAAACCTGCATATCATGCAAGCACATGCAGTAAATTTAATGCTGCCCATTTTTCCCCTCACTATTTTTCTTCTTGCAAAGAAAAATAGATTTTGAATTTATACATTATAGCAAGCCAGGCATCATTTTGCCTGTCCCTCCCACTTCTTTGTATATTTTACATCTCTTGAGTGCATGATGTGAAGGACCCAGTTACTTAGGAAAAGAAAAAGGGATTAATGAATCAGAAATGCTCTTCCCCCTCCTGAGTGAAGTACAGAAGACTCCTATGTAAATGCTTCACGCATTTAAAAAAAATGAAGCCCTAAGGCAAGCACAGCACATGCTTAGTATTCACTCAGTATACTTAAACAGGAACCCTTAGTTTATAGAAAAACCAAAAGTTATTCATCTCCATACATAAATTAAACCTGATTTTACTGTTCTGTCCAAATATTTCCTGTGATATTGTACTTGTAAACATATAGTTATATTTCATATACAAGGGACAGCAATATTTTCAGAAGAACTGCATGGATTTAGCCATACAAATCCAATTAATCTCAATAGAACTTCTATGGCTAAATCCCTGTGCTCAGCTTTGACATTTTAGAAGCAGTGGGGGAGGTTTTTCAAAGAGTGAATATGTATTATACAAAACTCAGTTTTCTCAGAAATAAAATACCATGTAGATACTTAGAAATATCAAAAAACATTTATGTGATTCTGTCAAGAAAATCACATTCTTAGGAAAGTAGGCAAGGATTTCCACAAAACTCTTATTTTACAAAAAATAACAGTATTATCCTGCAGCCTATGAGATAAAACTAATCACATATATACATTAGTTGGATAAATTATTCTTATTTTACCTCCAGTTTTGATCTTTTTACTTCATTTGCAGTGCATCTGCCTCTCATATGAAATTCGTTAAAGAACGAATTTAATCTAGTGTTCACAGTTGGAAGATGCATTTGGGATGCATAAAATTCATGTTTTTAAAAGATCACTTTAAAGAAGTGACTTAGAAGTGCTGTTTAGAAAGACAATCTTATTTGTCACCACCTTCCTCACTTTTTTTTTATTTACAGTCCTAAACAAGTTAGAGAGTTTAAGAATAGAAAAAAAACTACACTCAACCAACTTCAGCAACAAGGAATGCAGCTAATTTTGACTATCTATTAGAAGATATCTTCAGGTCCTAGAAAAAATTTATGCGTATACACATTAATGCACACACACAATACAGGCTGTGCAAAATCTTAAATCACTAAGTTGTCTTCTTCATGGAACTGGAACTCTCCAAATCATCCAAAGGTAACATATCCTCGTAGAGAACTCTTTCTGGAACATAGGCTGTAATGGTATGTCCCTCATAAATACACACACACTTATAGTACCAAGTATATTTAATACCTCCCTATGAAGCTCTTACAGAAAATAAAAATATAATTCCAGTAGCTGAACTACTAAAACTTACAATTCCGTATAAAAAAAGCTACTCTTAGGTGCCTTCTCCCTTCCCCTAAAGCCATCAACAATCAGTACCATTTCAGTTCCTAAACCAAATACCACTAGAGATGCATGTTTCCCATACAGCAGTTGAACAGTTACATCCCAAGACTCTTGCAACTGTAGAAGTGATATAAATAATGTTTCCTTTTATGATAATGTAGATTTTGCATTTGCCAGTAGTTTTTGTATGGAAACCTTTTTTTTTCCAGTTCAAGTATAAATCATACAGATGCAGTGGAGACATTTTTTGTTTGTTTTTGTTCAAGAAGAAAAAGTAAGTGACCATTTGGGAATTAGCTGGACATATAAAGTATTTAACAAGACACTAAACAATTAGGATAAATTCACCTAATACAAGCCGTCATGCTGCTGCATATTCTATCTGTATATGAATTGGTTAGCTAGCTGCTCACAGGAAAGCCTAGGCCACATGCTAAATGAGAAGTTTTATTTAAAGCTTGTTGTATTTCAAATTAATAATGACCATTGCGGTACTGGATCCTCAAATCACACTTTTTGCCTGAACTGCATGATAAAGTTAGTACTTCATAAAAAACTAAAGCCATCAGAAGCAGAAACATTGCTAAAGCATTTTTCTGTAATGGTGTGTTCTGAAGGCCTTGTAACTGGACAACAAATTCATAAAAGCAACAGCATGTTACAAAAAAATATACATTATTGTTGGGGAAGATGAAACAGGAAAGCCTTATAAATATGATTGCCTGACAAAAGATTTTGGGAATACAAAAACTATAAGCGACATCAAAATGAAGGCCACCTTTGAGATACCAAGTCTTAGTTACTGAACAACTGGAAAACAATGGTATGGCCGACTGAAGGTAATCCCCTTTTGATTGAACAATACCCTCTGCTTGCAGGCAGGTCCAAGGGTCAGAGCAGACCCTACTAGCTCAGCAGAAGGGGTCCAAAGAGTAGTTTTTAGGAGTTAAGATGTAACACTCTATGGTAATATAACAATTCTTATAGGCTGTATGTAAATGCTATAGGATTTGTATCTTGTATTAGATTGGTTAGTGAAAATTAGAATATTCAGTACAGAAGATCATTTATTGTATTGTAATGAGGACTTCTCGACCACTCTACTTACTCCCTTACCCCCTTACTCTCTTACTTACCTCCTCTTCACTCACTCTTACTCCACTCTTACCTACTTGCTCTTACTTTTACACTCTTGCTCTCTTGGGCCTGCTCCGAGCTGCGGCTGGCAGCTCTAAGCAGTGCCCCTATACCCACGTCCTTTGCAATAAACCGCATGTTCCAAGATCTGACTTCAGAGATGTCTCGTCTCCGTCCGTCCCGACCGTCCGACCCACCCAAGCTCCTACACATTATCAATTGGAACAGTATCTGACTTAGCAGTCTATCTGGCCAGAAACTCTCCTCAGAGCTTTCCTTGAATCTTGCTTTATTAAAAAGCTTAAATTTTGGCATACAAAAGTTCAGTAGTTTTGTGTACAAAAGTTTTAAGAATGTGAGCTTAATTAAACATATGTGATAAAATCTTTAATAGACTAAAATATGAAATTTTTTTGTGAGAAAGATTTCTATTCATAAGCCTGTCCCAATGCAAAAATCTCAAACACCCTCTGTTCATGTCCCTTACAACCTCAGTTTTTCCATCTCCCTCACAACTCAGAATCACAGAATGGTTGAGGTGGCAGGAATCTCTGGAGGTCATCTAGTCCAACCTCTTTCTCAAGCAGGGCCATCTTGACCAGGCTGCCCAGAACCATGTCCAGATAGCTTTTGAGTATCTCTGAGGATGGAGATTTCACCACCATTCTGGGCAACCTGTGCCAGCACTGACATCACCCTCACAGTAAGAAAGTATTTCCTGCCATTCCTCCTGTGTTTCAGTTTGTGCCTATTGCCTTGGAATAGAGCAGCAACTCCTTCCTGTGGCTCGTTACATCTCCTTATCCCCTACACGCCTCCTGCTCCTCCTGCTTCCCACTTCTCAGCCTAAGATGCTCCACACCCTGTGTGCCTGGGTCTTGGTTAGGTCCTAAAGATCATCACATTCAAACATATTGAGCACCTGGGTGGGGCAGCCTCAACAGAGGTCTCCTCAACAACTCCTGCTGCACTTACCTGCTCCAGCCAAAACAATGTTTGGATGTGGACAAATGTATAATTCAGTAACCAAGCACCAATATGTTTATCCTTTATGACAAGTTGGTTTCTTGGTGGGATATTTTTTTTGTTTTGTGTTTGTCTTGTTTTTCAAGATATAACCCAAATCCTTCTTTAAAAGAAATCAGAAAATTGAAACAATCATGAGATTCCCATGCAGCCTCCTCTGACCAAACCATCTTGGTGGTTTTTAGTAACAGTAGCTCATTGAAGAAATCACAGATGAAATACAGTCAATAGCTATAAACATATTCAGGACCACTTCCTTCACAAATAAACTGTTAACCATTAATCCAGAAACATAATTTCCATTCAGTTGACTAATAAAATGATACCTCACTGTAAGAATTTTTGGAGATTATTTTTCATCGTCATTATCTAGGCTCAGGATTCAAGTTTCAGTTTCTAAATGCTTATTTTCTTCCAAGTGACAAGACTCTTTAACTTCTGCCTGAGTGCAAACCACAAAAAACTGTGTCTCCCTGCTTTTAGGCTGGCTCATCACCAGCCAGAGCCTGAGTTACAGTTCCCAGTGGCAGAATGCAGCCTATTCAAAACAGCATGATTAATTTAGCTAAAAAGAAAACCACAAGCAGAGAGAAATGGATTAAATAACAACAAAACCCTACATACATATGGTCTTATCTGAGACTTGCCTTGTTAACATTCCACTTTTTTCAGCCAGAGGGTGAAGCACTTGCTGGTACTGCCCGAGTGCAACTGCAGCCTCTGACACTATAACCTGAATCCTTCCCCCTCTCCAACACAACCCAAGGCTGAATTCAGGTATTGTTCCTCCCATTACAAAGTAACTGAAAGAAAGCCACTGCCAGGTTCCCAGAAAGCTGGGGAAAAGCTTAACTGCATTTAACCCTTTGGGCTCCCTGGAACCAGCTGCATGACATCCTCTGGTGCTAGGGACCCACACAGCACCCACAACTTGTGTGCTCTTTGTGGCTATTGAAAGCTGCACTTGAGAATGCCACAGATGACACAGGCAAAAAGCAGGGAAATGGTCCTACAAAACCAGAGTTTCATTTTCTTCAGTGTGATCAGCTGTTACATTCTCCTATAAAGATCTAATGGGAGAACTAGAAATGTAATATGATATTAACAACTATTCACTTTCTATTTTTTTCCTCCAACAAATAAATATATTCAACTTTACAAATTTGTTCCCTGCGTTCTCTGTAAGTGTTGAATCCAATAAGGTAATGAACTGATAAGAAGGCAGCTGTGCCCAAAAATACACTATCGCTTCATTTATATGACAATTATTCTCAACAAATACACACTGGTATGTTTCTTGTGCTCTGAATGGGAAGTAAAGATATCAGTATATATGTAATGTCTATGGATATCCAATGTACCACAGCTGCAACTTGATATGTAGAGCCAACAAAGAAAAAGCTGGAACAATGAGGGAAAAATATCTCAAATCCTGATGAAAGTGACTGGCAAATATTATTTAACCAAGTGGTTAGACTTATATTTGGAAGAAAAAGATTGATGACTTACATTGGATCCACTAAATATCTGACACAACCAAAGATTCCAGTGACACATATGAAATTATCACTAAAGTTAGCTACTTAGTAAAGAAGCAGTCCAGATATCAAGATTTATCACAGCTGCTTTTTTATCCAAAGTATTTAGTCTGACAACTTAAATTAAAAAGAAAAAAAAAAACAAAACTAAAGAATTTCAGAAAAAGATGGCCTTTTTCAATACAGATGGATACTCAAAGGTTTGCTTGTCTTCTACGTTTTAGGACTAAGTTATATATTTATATATATATTATTTATTAAGTGTCATCACTTGATATTACATCCTCTTTCCTTGAACTTTTTCTGGTAGATTATTACAAAGTAAGACAACACCTGCACATCTTTTCAAGATGGAAAATGTCACTCTACTGATGTCTCCATTTATAAGCAGTGAGCAACCTGAAGATGCCTGTACTGTGTCAGTGACCACAACTACAAAGTGCCCCTATATTAAGGATGTGTCTTGCGTGTGTGTGCACGTGGTCATGTGTCTGCAGCGCAGGGCAATCCAGTATTTCTCCAGAACAGCCATTTGTTCTAACATCATGGCAAAACAAACATAAAACAAACAAACAACAAAACCCTCAACATCAACAACAAAAATGCCTCCAAAAATTAAAGAAAACATAGGCACACTTTCATGCCCATTTCAAATTCCTGCCTCTTTTAGAACATATTAGGATTTAACATCAAAATGAACAGCTTTTCTCTTACTACCTAACCTAATCCAGTTAAAAGTATTATGAAGATGCCAGTGATTGACAGTTACATGATGACACACTTGACACACATCACATCTGCCAATACTTACTTTTTTTCCTCATTCATGCAGGCTGTTGGTTTTTCCTTTTCCCCAAAAGAATATGGTATTTATTCGGTCAACATTTCCTAAGTCAACATGCATGAAAAATTATTTAACTAGCTTTTTAACATTTGGTTGTAAAATAAGAGTTAATAATTTTTAAACAAATTCAACTGCTCTTTGTCAGTACTTTTATTCATATGAAAATGACCTTAAGCAAACCTATCATCTGATGCAATAGATACTCTATATGGATTGCACTTTTATAGGTAACACAGATAAGAGTATTGTTCTGCTCATGAGGCAGAGGGAGTTAAATCATGAAATATTCGGTTTTAATTAAGATTACTGTATCAAAGGCAAGGCTTAATGCAGAATTGAAGTAAGGATCAAGGTTAATGCCTATTCTAAGGCAAATTTACATAAATTATGTTTCCCTAGTATACCATGAGTCTTATTTTGTTAATTTATACCATGTGAGACCACAGAAATTAAAGATGGAAAATATCTATTAAGTCATCTTCACTCTCCTCCTGCCAATGCAAAGTTCTTCTTCCTTCTTTTAAGTTTACATCTGAATCCTTTGTCTACTGTCATTTGCAATAGTTCAAGCAGTGGGGCATTGCACTAAAACTTCAGGGGAGACTATCACACACTTCAGCATCTCCAAAAGAAGGGTTTTTTATAGTATCCAAAGCTAAGATTCCCCTCATCTTATTTCATTACTCCCACTTAGACCTTTTTTGAACTCTTCTAAATGAATCCTTTCTTGGCCCTTGAAGCCTATAAATACCTTCAGACATTTTCATCATCCCCTGGTAGTTATTTAGCCAAATTAGTGTAGGGATCATCTCTCTTCATCTGAACATCACCAAGCACACAGATAGCTATAAGTAATAATTACATGTGTTCATTTCCTTTAATCTTTCTTCACAAGTCATTCCCTTCTAGCCTTTAATTTTTGCCAGTCTTCATGCTTACATCTTCGTTAAAGTGTTACCACTTTGCAATTATTTTCCTTTCTCTGAACAGCTTTATTTAAGGTTATATCCACTTATGCATGCCAGCTTGAATTTACCACTTTATCTTGACTTTTCACTGATGTGTGTAGGTTTTTGTTTGTTTTTTTCTCGTTTGTTTTCATAAAACATCTGACTCAAATCACTTCTCTGTTCATGTCAAACAAAAAATAAAATTACTTGCACTAGAGGCCAGCCTTTCTGCTTATTAAAAATAGCATATAAGTGCCTAATAAATTGTTTATATTACTCATTATTTTTATGTTTGGGTCTTTTTCCAGGTTTTAGGCACCATCTATTTTGGGCAATCAGTCTGAAATACCTTTGGTTTTTGGAGTACAGATAATTAACCTTTTTTCTTTGCATTTGCTTTTTTAGTATCTAAAAAATACTTTATTTAGTATCTAAGGTACCTATGTTTATCTCCTGTCATATTGATGACTCCCTATCTTGTTTGCTACCTTTCCTCCTCATCACTCCAACACACTGAGTTACCTCCTGTGCCCACGCACAATGTAGTTACAAAAGTTTCACCTGAGCCAGATGGAGATGGCAAATTGGACTGGAGACTGGCTCACTCTAGGGAATTCTAGACACTGAGCAGAATTAAAATTTGGGCTATTTTTGATATGGGAGATGAGAAGAAGATACTGGTTTGAGTGTTAATCCAATCATGGATAAAACTTGATTTCTTTCCTGCTAAGGAGATACTGTCATGCTACATCTCCACCTGTACCTTTTCATTTCTCCCAGTCATCCAGAGATGGTCTGGTTCTGGTCATAACTACACAGAAAACATGTTAAATCAACTGGCCAAAGAGCATTCCACAGGCTAGTCCCACAAATTGCATACTACAAGGTTAAAACCAGCGAGGTCTCAATGATTTATCTAGGAGGGAAGCAAAAAGGCAGGCCAAGAACAAGGACAAGCAGCAGACCAGCCTACTGTGCAGTACCTCCAGTCACCACGTGTTGCCTGTTAGCCATCCTTCCCCCTTCACTACTTCTACTGGAAGCCCATCACGTTCTTAGACAGAAGTTGTTAATTTAAACAGAAAGCTTCTCTATGTCAAAAGCTGATTTGTAAGAGCTTAGTACTAGGGTGAACACAACTCTCTGTCACTATTAACTAAGAATCAGTCAGCTCAAAATGAAAGGTAGATTTTTCAGGGTACAATTAAAAAGCAATACAGAGATTTTGTGCCGTTGATTCCTCTGCTATACCTGTTCAGTGAATCAGAACAGATTACTTCAGACTGCCAGTCTTCTAGACTGTCAGCCTAGCATCTTTCACAAGCACTATAGTCACACAAATTATTAAAAAGCTTTTCTCTACACCATCAGTGTCATACATCCATTAGAGGCCATTCCACACTAGAAAATATCTGTTGCAAAAAGTCTTCCTAGGCCATATGCTAGTAATAAATAAAAAAGGCTGGAAAAGATCATTTTATAACAACAATCTTCAGTTTTCTTCTCATGTCTGTGTGGTAATCTCTTAAGTCAATCTGTTTACTGTCTGTATCTACTACACTAGGGGTTTTTTATGTATATGATTCATTATTTCCTCTTTTGACGTTCTCTTTCATATTTCTTGCCGAGATATCTAGAACATGGAACACCCACTTGTTCATTTTATGTAGGTCACAGATGGTCAACAACACATCCAGCATTCTTCAATTATTAAACTAGACCAACCTGGATCTTCATATTCTCTAGCTATGTCTTTCAAAAAACATCCCAGTTACCACCTCTCCTATTTTTTTTTAAACTCACTACTAACCAGAGTCTGAATTCAGAACTTTTCAGAAGACATAGATGTACCGCCTGTATATCCTATTTCTTATAGTGGAATGTTTTAGTATGTTCACAATAGGATGATGAAGCTCCCACAGTTCATGTACATTCTGTTTCAAGAAACATTTATGACAGGTGAGCAGGCAGGAAAAAAAAGTATGTAAAAACATACACACAGAAAGATACCTCTCAATTCTCTATGAGAACTGTTACGGACACTAGAACCTGGTCCTGTTAGAAATGGCAACATATATAAATTTTATCTCATTCATAAATAACTACTAATTAGAAAACAAGACAACAATCTGAAAAGAGTTTGAAAGTACAGAATTTTTGAAACTGAGATTTTTGTCTGGTTTTGGGGGGTTTGGTTTTGTTTCGAGTTTTTGTTCATGTTTGTTTTTTTTAAAACACCTTTCTCTACATCAATAACAGCAGGGTAATGAATGTTCATCTGAATGAACTTGAAGTTGCACCATCACATGTTAGTGAAACACACCTACAGATCAGCATCTGCTCATCTAAACTAGATCTGTCTTCAAATATTTCAATTTTAGTTTCAGTTAAACCGTGCCCAAAAATCCACACTAAGTCTCAGTAATATTTTTAAATTTTATCTCTAAAACACTTCCTGAAATTCAAATAACTTACTGGCCTTTCATTCTTTTGGTAAATGTTCTATGGCTTGCACTTGCAGAGGTTGTACCTAACCTCTTTTATTTCATATTTCAAAAAACAAAGGTAGAAGATCCTTTCTTGACATATTTGATATTCTCACATTGAAAAACATCACTTTCAGAGTGTTTTCCACAAGACACTGAGCTATTCTATAGTTGCTGTAATTGAAATACAGTTCAAAGCTGTAGGGTTCAGATTGCAAGTTCTAAGATGTAAAATAACAGGTCATCATCACAGAATTCTGCAAAATAAGTTTCTATTAGAAAGAGACAGAATTTCAGCACCCCATCCTTAGGAATAAGGCAAAAGCAGTCCAGAAAAAAGGGATAGGAAGGCCAACACCAGCTTTCCAGCCATGCAATGCAACCCTGGGCATGCTCTTCCCAATTACTCACTGCAGAGTGAGAGCCCAACTTAATCTGCAGGAGGAATTGGTGGGAAGGTGTACAAATCAATCACCACCCCCAGTCTGCAAGCATTTTGACAAGGAATATGACATACAAACAGGGATATTTGATGTTGGCTTTTCCATTTGTTTTACAAAAAACTCAGAATAGTTACTGAGGAAACACTTGGTTCTTCGGGATAGAATAGCATTACGTAGCTATAATGCAAATGTTTGCATCTGAGGCCGTCTTGATTCCATTTCTAGAGGATGAAGGAGTCAGTGCATCAGGACATGGCTCACTGAAAGCTAGTACAGATTTTAAAACTTTTCATTAACAGAGTGGGTTTAGATGCTCATGTCTGCATCAGGGTGCATGTCTGTTTCTCCGCATTAACTAGAAAAGCACACTGACTAGCTCAGATGTACTTCTATTGTTCAGACACATACCACATTATCACATTATTTCTTCTATCATCTACCCTCCTCCACCTAACATGAGAAATTAAATCATACAGTGGGTAAGGACAGAAACTTTTTACAGCACCTATGCAACTTCAAGATATATAGCACCATTTTCAGCCATTATAATTATCATCATCATTATAGCAGCTTTTCCAAGTCTAAGTAGGATTTGTTTCACATTGTTTTGTTGTTCTTCATATTTTAAATGAAAAATATTTGCAACATTTACTAAGAATATAAACTTTCCGTAAACGAGATTTACTCACACCGTGCTATCAATTTTCCACATTGCTCCCCCCAAATATCTTTCAGTTTTCATTTCCATAGATGGAGAAGAGAGATTATGTAAATTCCTAACAATTCCTCATCTACCAAGAGGCATTCTTTTGTGAACAAGCTTCATATTTTGAAATCCTCTCTTTTAAATTAACTGCAATGCAGCTGCTTCTTTTGTCCAAGATACTGTGGCAAGCCCCACTATCTGCTATCAAATGAACACAGCCAGCAGCAGAGGGTCTTTAGGGGAGGAGGGGTGTCAAGTACAAAGTCAGTAGCTAGAACTGACTGCAGCTGGCAGGGCAGAAACAGTACAAGCATTCACCAAAGTGATTCAACATATTCTTTAATGTACCATTTTGCTACCTTATGCTCTAACACTGTTCATGTGCACAGTCTCAGGACTTTTCAACCTCATAAAAAAACAGAACGTGTCCCTGGTACAGATACAGTGCTACAAATCTATTTCACATGTGATACAACAAAATCATTTGTATTGAAGTGAGAGGTGGGGTATAAACACCTCAGGAGAACAAACTATAGGTAGGGAGAAGTAAGAGCACATTAGGCAGGGACAGGAGGACAAGAGACCCTGTAAGAACCAGTCCAAGAAGCACATCAATAAAGAGAATATAACACTATAGTCAACTCTTTGACCAATGATTCTGAACCATCTTTCTTGCTACTACTGAAGTTGCAACTGCATTCATTACTGTATGTGCAGGGAAGTAAAAGATATTTAATAAGCAAAGGACTGTCAAAAGAAGATCTTGACAGGCTATCTGTGTCCCTACAACTCACTGAAGTGAACTAAGGAGCTAGTAAAGCTATTTCGGCTGAAAGACAATGACAGCAAGAAGTACAGCAGGTAAAATTGGCCTTTAGTAGCCTTTCAGCTAAATTCTACATTAGTCGTAGTTACCAGGGATGTGAAGAAACACGGCACTCGTAACTGTAACTATTTATTTAACTATTTAACCACAAGAGTTAGTTCTAGTTTTGAAACTGTCTTTCAATTAACCAGACTCTACACAAATGCTCAATAAAGAGATGTTTCTTTCCCCCAAACAGGTTGTACTCCAAATGGTGAGAAAAAACAGCCAATTACTTCTAAGAAAGACGAAATTTATAAAGAGTGTTAATGATGTTACCTGAGGGCTTGAAAGGTTCTTTCTAGTCTTTAATCATATCTTTCTAGGCATATCATCTTAAAACAAGAGATTTGAGAGAGAACTAATGAATTTTATCCTAATGCCCTAATTTGCTTTATCTCAGTATTGCATCCTATCTTACTTCCATGAATAGCTGGTGATTCTGGAATAGACTTTCTGCATACACTAAATGGTTAAAGCAAAGTGATTAAAAAACTTATACAGGCTGTTTTTAGATATATGTATTATCAAGAGAGGTTGTGCAGTACTTGCTTAATTAATCTTTGCTGTCTTAACACATGAACCAGATGTACTATTATGTTCTTTGTTCTTCCCTAAAGAGGGGATGAGCCGATTATTTATCTCCAAACAATAGGAGTTCATGTACCACAGTGAAGAATTTTTTTTTAATTGGGGAGGCAATCACTAACAAGCTTCAGCTGCAACTGCTTGATGTAAACACAGCACGAATTTGTTCCTGGAGTATAAAACGATGTTCCTTCCAGTAAGTACATGAAACCAATTTCTAAATAAGTGTGTAAAGAAAGGGATGGAAAGGACAGAGTTTGGAAGGAGGAAAACCCTGGTCTGTCTTTCATGTATTCATATTTACTTCTTTGATACACTAACACATTTCATAGATAAGTTAAGATTTGAAGCTTCAAATACTATTTACAAATAATGCGCCAAGAGAACAGAAGTTAAAGAAACTGCTGGTTGATACAACACATTCCCTAGGTTATACAGCATGCAATCTAAGACATGTGAAAGGCACAAGGGAATATATAACATGTTCACAGGGCCACAAGAATACTTTGTGAAAGTTATTAACAGATTCACAGAGTATATAAACTCTTCATCACTACATAGCAAACTTACATACCTACCTCCATCACAATTTCTATTTGATTATATATAGAAAAGTACAAATTTACAATAAATCAATTTTACAAAGCCTTAAACACAGCTACATCCTGGTCAGCAAATTCTTAGGGACATGCTACACAAATAAAAAACTAACATCAAAAAGCAAGGAAGTTTAGAATTAGTAAGATGTTCTAGAGAAGATACTTAGGAATTCTCTTTATCTTCCCGATAAACTTCATCTCATCTGAAGTCCTCATTCCCCCTTCCCTCTCAATAGTCCTTGCCTTGTCATAACCAAAATTTCTTCCGTTAAACTAGCTTTCAATAATTCACAACAATTTGTCTTCAATACACTGTTTTTAAGACGTAGATTAAGTGCCAAGCAGGAACCTATTACTATAAGCTCTTCACAGAAATAAGGTAAGTTTTCTACTTTAAATTAGTGTAAAGAAACAACTCAAATAGAATAGAATAGAATTTGATTAAGAAAGCATCCTAAGAAATTGTAAAGCTGTATTATCAATATACCTCCAAAAATGAAAACTAGATCAAACTAGGTCAAACAACATAACATAGGTAAAACACTACTAGTTTTTCTAAAAGATCTTTTCTGTATCAATTAAAATTAGAAGAAATCACACGTCAGTCTCTTCACAATTTTAATTAGAAAGTACTACTTGAAGTAAGAATACTTTTATTTTTATTCACAGCTGTGCTCAGAGTTGAAAAAAAAAATAGAGTCAGCTATTTGGTTAAAAGTAATGTTTTCTCCTTTCCTTTTGCTTAACAGCAGGCTCTCTCAGGCTGCCATAGTTGGTGCCTAAGTGCTAACTATGTCACCATGCTGTGCATCACATTAAGTTCCCATTTCAGCTCATGAATTTCTGCCAGATTAGTCCAGTAACCAGTAACAGAAAATGAGAAAATGGGAGTTATTTATTACCTCTTACCACCATCTTCCCAAACCTACAGAAAATCAACAGAGTACTGAGATCAATACAATTCAGTACAATAAGATCAATAGATTACTGCACTTTTTAACCAATAGCCAGATCCAGGAAAATAAAGTGTGTCAGATGCATCATATACCTATAAAAGGATACAGGATCAAAACCAGCTAGGATCAAATACAACAGTAATAATATAAAATTGTCTAAAAATACCCCCACAGCTACAAATTGCCAGCTGCTAAAAAAGATGTTCTAACAATACAAAAATAATCTTTTAGGTATGGGCAACCATGAAGTCACAGGATCAAAAGGTTGCACTACAAACCCACTTGGACAATAAACATGCAGGGATATATGTTTTATATGAATGCTGTGTGAGATATATGACATTATAGAAGACTAACAGATATTCTGTGCTGGCAAAATGTGTCTTATGTATCTTCACTACACACTGAAAGAGGACGGGAAGTTTATTTAGACCAGTAATGAGAATGAGATAAGCCCGGAGTCTACGGTTGGTATTTGATCATTCCTGTCATTGGGGAGCTCTAAAGATCTTCTGCTTGACCAGATAGAGAGGTATTCCATAATTCTAAATAGTTCTCAAAAAGAAAAGAAAATTCAAAAATAAGCTTTTAAGACCTTTTCCCATATAGTTCAATTTTTTTTGTAAAAGTAAATGCTTCCCCCTGCATGGAATTATAGCAGGATCATTCCAGAGATGACAACTCCTGTGGTCAGAATGAATTAAGCTGTGCAATTTTATGTACCTTCCTCTGAAGCAAGAGGACAGTGAAATGCAAACAGTCATTTTCAGGTTGAATCAATAGGACAGAAGCAGAGGATGACACCCTCTCTTGTAATTTAAGTTTAAAACTCAAGAAGTGATAAAAATGGGAAATACATGAGAATACGTTTGCTTATATTCCAGAAACAAAATTTGAAAAAATCTACATACACAATAAGCTCCAAGAGAAACATAACTTTCACAATCATCTCCCTTCTGAATATTCACTATTTAAGAATTCCATCTTTCAACAACATATAAAATAATTATTCAAACATATAAACATTTTTGTACGCAACTATTCAAGTCTACCAAATCGTAGTAGCGCCTATGGGTGTATAAAGCAAAGACACTCTCCAATATCAGATGCATGATATGCTTCAATGACGTCTTGAATCGGTTTGCAATATTATCTATGAGATAAAAAGCTTTTTTTTAAAAACATTCAACCAGAAGACAAGAAATCTCGCCTCAATATAAACTTTGGTCATAAAGATCTAAATGCTAAGTTAATTTGAGAACAGGATAGAAATATATTCTTCCAAAGTCACCCCCACATTTATGTAGCTAATGTCTGCTATGAACTTCTCAATTATTTCAGGTAAAATTTTAGCACTGACTCTATCCATTTATCCAAAAAAAGGACAAGCACAACACTGAGGGAATTTCACAGTAATAGGGAAGCAAAGAAAAGTGGTTTAACAGAATCAGCAGGAACTGTCATTTTTCCAGCATTTTTCTTATTTAAAAAAATTTAAAGATTAATCTACTTACTGACATATAACCAGTATGAGAACATGCTCTGTATTTCTTACATACTGGAAAATAAAAATGGCTCCACTTATCTTCATTCTGCTTTGTAAGGCCTCTTAGGGAACAGTGTAAAACAACACACATCTTAAACCAGAGCTTTTTCTGTAGAAATTCACCTACCTGCTCACGTTTTAAATAGAGGGTATTCTATCAGCATTAAATAATAATGTTAAAGCCAGATGCAAAATGTTCCTATGAGGAGTCCCTGTAACAGCAATGAAAGCTGGAACACAATACAGCTGATCTAGCAAAAATGAATAATTCTTATTCTGTCAAGAGTTGTCAAACGTGGAATGAAAAGCTTCGTATTTTTAAACACTAACACAATCTGAGCTTGTAGAAGCTATTAAGAGTGTTTTCCATTTGGAAAAACCTGCTGACGGTACTCATAGAATCAAATCACAGAACTGTAGAATCATAGAATCAAATTCCTCTTTATCAAATTGCTACATCAAGGGAATGTAATGTAATGCAGTAACAGAAGTATAATCAGGATGTGGATATCTGGTGTCCAGAAAGGCTATGACATATATAAGCCGTAATACAAATCAAGTAGATAACAAAACCAGGCATCGTTCCAATCTTGCAACTTAAATTTTACCATAGCTGTCAATTTACAAAAAAAGGGTAGTTTAAACATCAAATTGTCATCTGAAAAAGAAAGCCATAAAGCATGCTTCCAACACAACAGGGACAAAGAAATCTCACAGGTAAATTGCCAGTTTACATACAGAATTTTAGGTATTTCTTATTCTATTCATGTAAGGCAGACAAAAAAGCCAGAAAAAAGAAAAAAAAAAAATCTCTTCAATTTTTACACTCTAAGAAAGGGCACTTTTTTCTTCCCTTAATTACAGAAAACTACATTCCTCTGGCTCCCTCCAGCTGGAACTATGTTATGTACATCAGTGGTTTGTGTATTTCTAATAGACCCATATCATATGGCACTTAACGCACTACTCTAAATCTCATATCTGCATTTATTCTGACTTCAAAAAAAAGTTCTTACTCCGTGGACAATTTGCAATGCTATTTCTCTTTATGACAGATTGAAAAATTTTAGGTCCATTAACCTTCATTCCAAATTCTTACACATTTATAACTAAATTAGTTTTATGAATTTGTGATACTCTTAAGAAAATTCAAATGCTTTTCGTAGATCCAGTATCAAAGAAATAAGAATGTCTAATAAATGAAATACAGACTATGATGTGTAAGATACCTGATGTGTCTCCATATGCTCATAAACAGCCTTCCTAGAAATCTCTGACTGCAAATGCACTAGAGCAGAAGTAAATTCTAACTATACAACTATCTGAAAATATTTGCCAAATATAATGAGTAACATTAAAACCAAACCTGGGATAACCCAAAGTTAATGCATTAGAGTAAAAATGCAAACAGAACCGAGGTTACTGATTAGTTACCTATTTGGTAATTTTCAGCTGTTATATACTCCGAGAAGTTCTCAAACCTCTCTGCATAGATGTTTTTCCAAATATTCAGGGATGTATTACCAGAAATAAAAAATGCAAAAGTATGCAAGGCAAATGGCTTCATTCCCTTTTACCTTAGATGACATCATAGCTCAAAACTACAAGTAGATCTAATCAATCCTCTTTATGAAAGGCTATTTCACAAGAAAGCAGAAGCAAGACAAAATGTCTAGAAAAATGAAAAATGATCAGGAGAACTGAATTAACTTGAAGAAGCAATTACTGAATAATTTTGCTAGAGGAAAAAGCATTGATTAATTTTGGCCTGTAAACCATAACAACAATATCTGCTTGCTTACTGATTGTGATAAGAACAGCCTCTTCAATGTAAAATGACCTCATTTAAATTAAATTGGTGCTGATAATTCTTGCCCAATGCTTTGTGCATAAATTCATTTGTGACCTATACTAAGGCACATTTTATGAAAAGCATTATGTTGTATTTCTGACTTTCTGTTTTCTGTGGGAAGCCTAAAAGAAAACACTACTCCTGTACAAACCAGAACTGAACACTCACGGAACCTTAGCAGAAAGCGCTTTCAGGAGGTTTTATAAAGTTTCTTTGTATCCCTCCATTCTGTTGTAATTGCACTTGGACACAATGAATATTTCCTATTCTGCACTATATTCAGTGGGTTCATATGGGCACACAAATAATACTCCTGGTTGTTCCTGCTGTACCAAGTAAGAAAACTCTGACTTCTCTGTTGTTGTAGGATGCAGACTGAATGCCCCACAGTCACATTGTTTTTTGCACTGTGTGAAAGTGCATTAGCCTCTTTTCAACATTTTCACCATGTTTTATCTTTTAAAACACTTCAGCCACATGCTTAGCCATATATCCAAAGAGACCATCAACTCTGCAAGTTCTGTCCCAGCACAGAATGTACTGCCCACTGCTGATGGCAATATCATCTTCAATCTGTTAAAATATTATACAAAATTGTATCTGAAGAAAAACATTTTAAGATCTCATCCTCTCAAATGGCTGCAGAAATCAATAGTTCTCTAACCTCCAACTTCTTGGTTTAAAAAATAAGCAAATAAATTTAAACAAATTCAGTGACCTGTTATACTAATACACAATGTGTTAAAAAAACAGTATCATAACAAATTAGTAAGAAAAACAGTGAATATTCTGGAGAAAAATGAGCAGTGAAAACTCCTCAAATGAATACAGACAATTTATGTATGTACTGAGATCAAGAAGCTATAATTAAAACCCCCAAACCTTACAGTAACTTTCTCTCAAAAAATCCTTACTGGATGCGTGAAAAGTTTGATTAAAAAGAGCACAAACCCAAGAGAAATTTCAACTTTTAAGGGGGTAACTGAAAAAATTTTCATTTGCAGAAGAAGGAAGCACTTTTCTTCAAACCTATTTTAAGTTCTGTTGTATTTTATATTACTTTGCACTGGACATTTCAATATTTTTAATTAAAATTTAATGTAAAAATTGCTTTATAACTTAAAATAGTCTTAAATAATTTATAGAAATCAATTTTTATATAAACAGATTTAATTATAAATTCTTTGCCCTAATCCAGTTAAGATTAAATACAATATTTTTATAGCCTAATCTCCAGATATTCAGAAAATAAAGAATTACAACTATTCTTTGATAACACTGCCACCTAGTGCAAACTCTAAATTAGAATGAAGCATTTCTTTGAACTTGCTCATTCTATAATTTAGTCTAAGGTGGAACTTACCATGTCCAAATTACGTCTTCAGTACTACTTAACTGAACATCGGAATAATAACATTTGTTCTCTTACCTGGAATGCCTGTTAAATATGCAGCTATACTAATTTTGAAAATACAACTGTAAAATGCTGTTAGATAATACATTCACATCTAGTGTATATCAAAATGCTTTTGATAGCAAAAAATAAGAGAATACAAAGCTAACGTCCTACAAACAAACATGTATGTCCCAAGAACTTTACATTAATGCAGACAGTAAACTGAAATATTACTTGGTTAAACTTGGTATCTAACAAGGAAAGGTGGAAAATAATTCAGTAAATTAAAGTACAACTGGAAAGCAGAAAGAAATTGAGAATTTCTAAGGTGAAAATGATATCTAAGAATGAGGTTGATAGTAGAAAATCATATTTATACAGAATTGGTCAATATACAAACTGACAAACCCAGAGCTCTAGAGAAAATACTAGATTTACTTAATTCAATGCACTTCTGTAGCTATGCTGCCATCTAGTGAAACGGGATACTTTTCTCTGCAAGACTTAAATTTTGTTCAAATGAAAAACAGTACGTATGTGTACCACAGCAAACACTGTTCACCTGAAAATACCTTATTCCCTCTGCTTCTTCTTCACCACTACATTTTTGTACCATGTGTTACAAGGTAACTAATTTCAGCCACTGGACAGTAAACATTTATACACTTAGCCCGAAATGCAAATGGGCTTACAGACTTCAGAGAGAAACCAAGAACTGATCAGCACAGACCACAGTCCAGGACCAGGGAAAAAGTTAGCTATTAGCAGATTTCAGACCATTACACAGATGAAGTACTGGATTCACAGCTAGTAATGCAGATAAATATTACTCTGAACCTTCAGTGTAAACTACCTGTTGTGTTGTGGTTGTTTTCTCATTACATTTAATTAGAATGATGGCTTAAAACTTTGTGAATTTCAGACACTAAAAAGCAAATAAAAAAAGTAAATACACACTCACCTGGGAAAATATATTTGCAGTTGGAGCAACTCTGTTGTCCACAATACTATACAATATTGCTAACAATCTGTCCAGGGGAAATGGCTTCGGCCCAAGGAGGTGATTGCTGGTCTGCAACAGAAACACCACTTTTTAATCCAGTAGGTCTTTCCTGGAGTACCACATGATGTTAATCTCATCTTTTTGGCCTCTGGGGAAGCACTGTGATTCACAGTAGTCTTTCATACCGCCTACTTATATGTTATGGAAAACACTGAATACATGCTTATCGATCAAGAAAAAGATACAGACAAAAAGTCTATTTAACATGGCAACTGTTCAAACTGCACAATTAATAGGAACATTTCTGAGCTGTAACAGAGGATCTTATGCCAACTTTCCTGTCACTAGATTTATACATTTACTTGTCTTATTTAATGACCTTGCCCAATCTAAGGAATAAAGAGGAAAGGCTATGTTTTATGGCATTCAAATAATGAATCACAGAACAGCTTGTGTTGGCAGGTAGTTTAAAGATTTCTTCTAAAGGAGGACAAAACTGGACAGAGTATTTTAGAGGCAACACAAAGAGTGCTGAGTGTAAGACTCAGAGTGCACATGCCTCCCACAGGTTTAGCTGACTAAAATAAAGAGTTCAGATGGCTGAGCCCAAGGTCAGCTTCTTGGCTGGTAAAAGCTGCTGTATAATGAGCTACCAGCCAGCTACAGACAACTGTGTTATCAGAACACATCAGATTTACTCAACTTCACATCTACAGAGCTCTTTTGCACCTTACATACCTCACACCTCAGCTGACAAGGATGGCCTTCATAGGCATTACAGATTGCTGTATGTAGTAACACTGCATTCACTTAAATTCAAAGAAATACACAAAGTCCTGATTGTTCAATGGTAAGCATTTTCAAAATAACCAATTCTACAAAAAGGAGATGTACAGTTTATAAGGCAGAACTGGGCAGTATTCCAAGTTGGGCAGCATAGTTAGGACTACAGAGATTTATGACCCACACTTTCAAAAGTTCTTACAAGGGAAATACTTGTTTTATTTTAGGTTTGTATTTAATTCTCTCTACTTTGACATCCAGTTGCCTTTTCTGTAGTGTACAGTGATTTCTTCTTACTAGCAGTGCAGCCAAGACTAAAGAGGATTTTCAAGGCAAAGTTTGTTTCAAAATGCTTCTGGGAAAGAACACCTCAAATATACCACAAGCACCTCTGTGGCATTAAGTCGTCATCAGCAAAACACAACCACCCATTTCTTCAGGAAAACCAAAAAGTACTTCAAATACATGTTTTAACTTTTCAAATCCAGGAGGTGTCCCCAAAGCTACCTCTTGGCTAACAAAGCAAGCTGTGTGAAGAATCATGGAAACACATAGTTGTTGGGGCTCCTCCCCCCTGCCATGTGGTCCTGGGGGAGGGGACCCTGGGCTAGAGGGGTTTCCCCACTTTCTGGTCAATCCTGTTCTCCATTGGTTGTTTTGTGTTCCCCTGCCCGGGGGAAGACCCTGCTGGTCCTGTGATTGCAGCAGCTCTTCAGCAGGACGCCAGCCATGCAGCTGGAGAATAAAGATCTCTAAAACATCTATCAAGAATCAGTCCCTAATTTTTTCCACGGGCCTCGCTGTCCTATACATGTTGCAGAAATCCCCGCTGCAACACATAGCCAAGACTCCAGCATGGCATCCTCAGACAGAATGCAGACGTGGTGTGAGTTATGAACTGTAAAATCACTTGCCCTTCTGCTTCTACACATGCCAGTTCTGTAAAGCAGATTCTTTACTGTTAACAAACAAACAGACTAATTAAAAACAGCGCACTCCAAGAAGCTAGCAAATGCAGTTAGCATGGAGCAATCTCTGATCCTCTGCTTAGTATATACAGTTACTTCAGAAATTTCTTGCTCTACAAACAGAATACTGTTTGGAGCTCTAAAAGAAATGATTCCCTCTAGAAAAAGCAGAAGAGTTAATTCTAAGAGAATAAATTCTTGGAAGAGTAACAATGGTTTAGAAATTCCTTGAAACATAACATGGTAAAGAATTAGAATTTTACACATCCTCTGCAAGGAGATAAGGCAGAATGTTACACAGGATAGTATTTATAAAAACGCAAGGGACTCAACATCTCTCAAAAACAAAAAGAGTCAGAAAACCTGGTAAGAAAGTTTTATAGCCATCAAATAACTCTGTATGTCCTCTATCACCTTTCCACCTAGGCAATACATCCATTGTTCAAAATGACCTTCCCTCAGTTGCCACTATGTGTGCCCATGCTTTTTATGTGCAGTGCCAGTTTCATGTTCCCTCTGTTTACCTAGCCTAAGTCTTTCACCATCCCACAATTGCAAGCCGTTTATTCACATTCCAAAATGTCACAAACAAGAATGAGAACCCCAAGTGTTCTTTAAAAGCTTAACCTGAGCTCAATTATCTGCACAAAAAGAAGAAACTCCTTAACCTCAATTGACTGAATTTTCAATCTTTTTAGCATGTACTTGAAGACTGAACAATACCTCTCCCTTTTTTTGTAATGCAGGAAGTATTTCCAGACTTCTCTGGTTGCTATATAAATGAAGCAGGTTCAGCTGTAAGCCATAAATTCTGATACAACACAAATCCTAGACTGAAGCTGAAGCAGACACACAAGATAAACACACCAACACATTCGATCTTCTGACAGACTGATACGTGAAAAAGTTCACTCCTGCAAAAATTGCTTCACCAAGCTTCACCAAGAAGATCTCTCACTTGTCACTAAACTGGAAAAGCATTGTTCCAGGACAACCATTCAAAGAAACACAACAAATTCTGCTTTTATCAGCAACAGGGCAATTAATAGAATGGTAAGTCAGTTTCTTCTCCTCATTCACAAGATTCACTTGTTCTAATTAAAAAAACCCCCACAGCTTCTGGACTGACATAGTTAAGAATCACAAAATAGATTTTTAGTCTTGCTGTACCCTAAACTTTTATGGAAGGATTTATTTCATCTAATGTCAGCCTCCTGCCAAGCCGGTACAGACTGCCAAACCAGTTTCCTCAGTTCCCATACAGCCAGTAGAAATGTAATCAATACAATTTGTGGTGCAATTCATCTGCCTGAAGGTAGAACCTACTTTAGTGTGAGCCAAATCACACCCTACACTCCAATGACTGCATCAACTGGCTCTGCACGGGCTATAAACTGGTTTAGATGCAGGTACCCACGAGAGTTAGGTGAATCTGATCTGTAAAACACTTTAGACAAGCTTCTCTGAGCAAAGGTATACTGTCACAACAACTGAAGTAAATGAGTGTTTAGAACACCACATCTGTAATTCTTTATCCCTGTATTTCAATTCCTTCACTATAGAATTCTTTCTATAAAAATCTTTTAAGGAATATAACTTTTTTTTTTGAGATAAATGCTGATACTTGGCCACTCCACTTATGATGTCCTTTAACTAGCTTTACGAAACACACTTTGTTGTACACAAAAATATGGCTTTAGGAGACAATTTCACGTTACAGTTTCAATAAAATAAAAGTGTCTCTCTCAGAAATTTGTATCATACAAAACAAGTGCACCAAAAATTGTTATTTCTGGAATTCTGCTGTTTCTACAGTAATCAATGACACAAAATGAAATACAAACTCACAAGTACAGCAGAAAGAAAGTACTTGCTGGCAAGCTCAGCTTAGAAAGATAAAATACATACCTTCTCATGCTTCTTCATGAAGTTGGTCTTTCTAATTTTCCCATGATGCTGCAAAACAACAGACAAGAGCAAAGATAATTAACACAGTCAACAAAGAATGTATACACGACAAACAGTAGTATGTTACACTAGGTCTACTACTTTACTACACTTCTAGTATTTGCCTTTGATGTTACTACCAATCATTCTTACTATAAGCCCTAAAATTACACTTGCCTTACTTCTTGCTTCACCTTGTCCCAAATGGTGCAAAGCCAAAACACAACATGCTAATATTTTCTGGTGACGTGCATAAGTTTTGGGTTTTTTTAATCTACTCAGGAATTGATGAGAAGTAGTAAAAATTTGTTTTTAATATGACTTCATCCTCCTCATATCCTCAATCATCTAATGAAAAAGACAGATGATGACTATCTTAATTTCTAAAATGTATCCATGTATAAAATCCACCAGCATTTTCACCTTTTATTGACCCTATCTTAGAATTTGGATGGTACACAAGCTGGCAGAATGACAACCAGGAATTTAATCAATACAATACAAAGGTAGTTCAAGGTTCTTGAGCTAAATGACAAAAGGAAGGAGGAGGGGAGGAAAAAGGGGTAGGGGTGGGTGTTGAAGGAAAGAACATAATTGAAAGCTGCACCTTCTTAAAATTTTCTTAAGAAAGGAAGGACTATTGAAATAAAATAATCAAGTGCTCTTGGATCTCAATTGAAAATGTGAGGGCAAGACAAGGGCAGAAATATAGTAAAAAGTGTTACAAATGAATGGGTTAAAAAAGAAACAAAAAAACCCAAGAGAGACATGAAGGATGAAGTGTGAGGTAAAATTAGAGGAGAGTTGTAATATTTTTTAAACATAGTCAAGTGCTCTTTCATCACCTGATGATTTTTTCCACAGCCCTGAGAAGTATACCTTATAAGCATGCTCAAGGAATCAGGGAAAAAAATAACTCAAATGAAGGAATTATTTTTTCATTATAATGTTTAAAATCTTGTACTTAGTATTTGTGGCCCTCAATACTCAGCCATGTCAAAATTATCTCAGTAAATGTGGTTTTTCTTGACTGACTTCTGAAGAGCTAAATATTAGACAGGGCTTAAAGGTTCACTTCACATGGTTTTTCTGGTTAAAAAAAACCCAGTTAATTCAGTGAATACATATCAGACACACTTAGAGATAGCAAAGTAATAATTATATCATGACTGCAGTGACAACCATGACCTTTCGGACAGGAAAGTGATCAAGCCTGAGGTTACACAGCATGCTTGGGATGGATCACAACAAACTGCATTCATCATTTTACAGGTTATGCTGGGATCTCTGTGTGGTATATATGGTGCCCAACTTCTGTGCAAGCACAAAACCCCACAAAATTAAGAGCTAATTTTCAATTCACTTTTAATGCTGTTTTCTATTAAAGATTTCATATATAATTCATAAATATAGCTATTCTTTCTTGTTTTTAAAGACTTTCTTCCAAACCAGCTTCATATTTTTCTCTCAATCTACTGCAAAGCTCTTGAATTTTCACATAACTAACAGCAGTGGTACCAATTATCACTTCCCTGCTCTGTCAGGCTGTTAGCATTCCAGGTTGCCCCAAACTGTGACTTTATTTTTAGCTGTAGTACAGCCTAGCATCTATAGAGTAGTGCAGATGAGCAGCTCAATTATCATCTTTTATTTGCATCCCTTTTGCTTCTACCAGTCCTTAGTTAAATCACTCCAGAAGATACTTTTCCATGATCTACTCTGAATCTCATTACAAACCTGATAAAAATTATATTCTATTTTCACTGTTCGCATGAGTCATAGAAACACCCAGCCTGAAACCCCCCCAGAAGTGTTGGCTTTGTTGGGCTTTGAGATGCAGCTATTTCTGAAGTTCAATTTTAGACCTTATGAAGGACTAACTGATACCAAATGACACGCAGGAAAAATGGTGACTTCTGACTCACCAGTTCCCGGGAAAAATATCTGATAGCACTGATAGAAATAGCTTCATGGTCCCTGCTTCAAAAACCTTAGAAAATCATGTTTATTATACATAAGTTTAGTACAGTTCATGTGCAAGAGTGGAAACTCGCTCAGAGATACTAAAAAGGGAGAAAGGAAAAGAATTAAGTTGAAAAGGCTGCTCAGTAAACACAAGGAGAATGTGGCACATTTTGATAATGTGCCTTACAGACTTGACTCTTGCATGCTTTCCCGTTTCTGTGTAGAAACAATTCTTCAGCAAATAAATCTCTAACACAGAAAATGCTTCAGCCAAGTGCAAAGAACAAGGCTTGTCCATAAAGAAAAGTTGCATATCTACACTTACTACAAGTAACCCTCCATACAGGAAAGGACTAAATAGAAGGGTAAAACACCTACAGCTTTCAGTAAGATCATACCAGTTTAAACTGAAAATGTACTAGCATATCATCACTAGGAAGTGTAGTGACTTCTCAAAATGTGTATCTATGATTTTTTTTTTAAGAGGGAAGAAAATAATATTTTTACAAATTTGTCCTGCCCTCATTTTAACTGGTTACACCTATCCATCATGAATACCATACATTTATATATACATGCATCAATACATACTGTAGTAGTTGGTAAAATGTATAGAAAGCCCATCTGCCCCATCTCTTTTCTGATATCTGTCTTCCCACTTACATTTTGTCAAATTAATAACTTAAAATGAGGCAATGAGGCAGGCTTGAGCAGCTTGAAGATCTTGGGTCAGGAAGAGATAGACAACAATAGCACTACAGCACTTGTCTGCAGTATAACCACAACTTAGCCCAGAGGAAAAAAGAAGAAAAAAAAAAACCCTCAACTTGTACATGGCAGGATCTTACAGAAAATGATGTTTAGGCCAGGATTTGGTAGTAACGATTAATACATTCATCCTAAAACATGCATTACCACCATTTCAATGCAACATGTATCAGCCAATGTAACCACACCTTCTGCAAAAGCAACTGCTTGTATGTTTCTGTTTCAGAAACTTAGAACCGCACAAATAACCTAACAGTGCACTAAGTCATTTTACCTCATTAAAGGCCAAGGCAGTTGTGGTTTGTACCTTACTCTGGAAATTTAAGTGTGGCTTATAACTAAGGACACTGCAGTCACTCCACTAAAATCTTTTCAAAACAAAGCTGTATCAACTTAGAAAAGCAAAGCACAGTGCTCATGGTGCAACAATGTTATGCATAATTTGACATGAAGAGGAAGTTTGGTTTATTAGACATTTATAATCACTAGGTGATCATTACCCCATCAGAGCATGTGATCTATAGAAAGCTGCTCTTCAAATCAAATGAAGCACAGACAGAAACAGAGCTCAAAATGAATAGTTGAAGAGTTTCAAACTAGGAAATTCAATATGCAGGAATCCAGTTAATAGCACTAAGAAATTAATCTTATTACCTTAAGAAAGAATCTCTTATCTGTCCTAACAGGATTGTAGGAGGCAAGGTAAGCAGCTATTAGAAGAAATTTGGAGTAATAAGGAAGTTCCACATGGGTATGTGCTGAAAGTCCTATAAAATAAACAAACAGTTTATGAGTTAACCAAAAACCAGTCTGAACATCCACAAACTTCAAATTAGACTTCCCTGCATTCTTCTTCTTTTCCTTCTCTCCTGCTCTAGTGCCATAACTAAATGAGTATGGCTACTTTCTCAGCTCTATTATCACAGATACAAACTCAGGGAAGGGCCAAGAAGCATGGCACAAAGCTAAACTAGCATCCTGAAACCTTTTTGGACTCTCAGCAACTGTATGTGAAGCATCAGAGATTCATAAATCTTCCTGAAAAAAAAATATAAATAACTGCAGGCTACTGTCATTTAAGAGAATTTTTCTGGCAAACAAGGCAGATGAAGAGAGCTATTTAAATACAATGGCAATTTTTTTCAAGACTCAACCTTTAGACTGCTCCAGACCACCAAACAGCTTGTCCAGGAACAAGGCTGACATGGTGAAGAATGCAGCAGTGCTGCACTTCTGAAAAATAGTTCATCTAACAATTTTTAGCCACTGTTTTATATCCTAAAGAAAATGTTTTAAAAATTTTAAACTTGATCCATTTGATTTTGCCTCTTTGTACACATGTATACTTAATTAAGAATAAATACACACATTAAAACCCACAAGAACTACAGTCTCGTGAACATTTGCTTCCCCTCTTTTTTACTTTGTATTTTTTACCTTCACAGTCCTCTGCTCTTGTTTTACATGCTTATGCATAAGAATAGGATCATCAAACCATCCTTCATCAGCTGGCTAACTACAGAAACCATTAAAGCATTTCTCTCATGCCCTCTTTGCTCAGTTTTTTACTTCAAGAGTTTCTTGTTCCTTGTTCTGTGAAGTACCTGTACCTTTATGCTTTAATCCACAAATATCAGCAAATAAAGATGAAAGAATTAAATATGTTCAAAAGTTACAATTCAGGGTCCACACTATAAGGAGAGGTATTCTAGATGAGAGCTAATCATGATTTCCTCTCATGTAAGCACAAAAGAACAGCACTTTTAGTTTCATTTACAATCAAGAGATTCTCTTGTACTGCATGCTAATTATAAAATGCAACACCAAATAAACTCTTACAGATACACAATTTAGTTTAATGCAAAAATATCTGGTTTTTCTCCATTCTTCTGGTCAGCCAATATTGTATCATACATAGAACTATTTGATGATGTATACCTTTATTAGAGTTAGAATTTTATTTATTAGAATTTCTTTTTAAGCATGTTGCTATCAAATGCTGTTTAACAACATGACATTTTTTCTTACTACATATACCTATGAAAATGCATTTTAAATGAAGTCTCCCTTCTTGGGCTTGTCAGGCAAAATATTTCATGATCATCTGGGAGGCAGTTTAATAAAAACACTTTGAATCAAACTCCTTTGTTCAAAAATGTTGAAAATTCACCAATCATAAACCAAGTACAGGAAACAGTCTGATGATTACGCTTATCTGAAGAAATTATTTGTCATGATAAATAATACAAAAAAGTGTTCCCAAACTACACACTGGTCAAAAGACCACGACCAAGTGACATCACCAGGAAAATATTTTAGTATTCCTTCCTAAATTGTAAATGAAGGCTGACAAATATATCGAGATTCAACTTTCCAGCCTGTCTGAAGTATAAAATCAAAGCTCTATTTGTTCAAGGAAAGAACAAAGAGAACACTTGCAGTTCTGACATTTCTCTTTGCCAAGAAATCTGGACACAGGACATGTGTTTGTTTAGGAATGTGCTAATCCAGTGCAATACACCAGGTACAACATTCTCTTCTCCCTACTTGGACGATTCTGCCAGCTGGCACACAGAGGTTTGACCATCAGGGGTCAGGCCACTCCTCACCCCTTCTTACATAAGAAATACTGATGTAAAGAAGACTGCTTTTACCTGCAAAGGGTATTAGGAAAGGTTACTCCCAGTATACATGATAGGGGAAAAATAGTCCTTTGTAGAACGCCTCAAAAAACCTTGATTACCCTGAACTGTAACCGAAGACTAACAGGAAGCCTTGTCTGTGTAGTTTCATTCATGTGTTCTCAGATGACAGAGACCAAATCAAACTGAAAAGCACATTCCACATTACAAGCCCCTGCACAGTTACTGTGTTTTATACCTTTTAACTGCCCAGGCTCTCCACCATCATGTTGCAAACGCTCCCACTGTGAGCTGAAAGACAGATAATGCAAATATGTAACAATGAAGTATTTATTAGTCTTTTAGAGAAAACGACCTGCTTGGTATATGTATATTTTAATTTTGTGACACTGGCTAGGATACAGTTAGTGAGAGAATAATTAAAATACAAGGTCCTACTATCTTGCATGTAAATTTTAATAATCTGCAGACTATGTATTTGAAAAAAAAGAAAAAACCGAAAAATAATGTTTGATTAAGGCATAAAAGACCCATTCCTTCCCATCTAACCACCACGAGTAAGCAAATATCCACAGCGTTCCAAGTTTCAAGAATAATGCAGAATTGGAAAAAAAGTAAAAACACTGATAGTTTTGATTCTTTTTAATCTGCTTAATAACTTCATGTTTGTGAGAAAAAATACTATAATTACTTCATAATGTAATTTTGAAGTCAATGGAAGTCATCAAGATGGATTATCCTGTCAGTGAAAAATGCCCTCAAGTAGTTTGGTATCCTCCTAAACAATAGCAAAAAAATTCACTTTAAAACTTCCATTAAGGAATGACATTGCTAGAAATTTCGTATTTTGGGTCATTTTGTATGCCACAAGGGGATTAAAAAAAGATAAATTTGTTAAAGCTGTTTTGGCTTGTTTTTTAAAGCTCTTCATGAACAGGGTTTATCAGCCATAAGCCATAAACTTATGAAAACAGTGTAATGAGAGCTCATGTAATACTTAAATTACAATGAATGACAAACCAACTCATCAATGAGTTAAGGTTTTATCCAATGTCTATTTTACAGGCAGAAAAAAAAAGGTTCATTTTCCTTTCAGTTCAGGTAGCACAACAGCTGATAGCAAAGTTCTATTGCTATAAATTGCATGGTCAAGAAAAATTCAGAGTAATCATAGTTCTGTGGCCAGAAAAACTGATATAGTGACTTTAATTCCTGAAGCATTTACTGGTACACAGAAGTAAATCCTGGACAGAAAGCTGAAATTTCTAATAAAAATCAAGTCAAGCTCAAATTTATAATCAAAGAAAACTGTAGAGGGAAATTACTTATTTGAAAACAATTCACAAGCTATTTTGTATCATAATCTTTTATTATAACTTAATTAGAGTAGGCAATTACACAATATAAAAAGTCAGGAAGATCCCAAGTAGACTGTGTAATGAAGATCAATATTGAATACAAATAAATATCTGAGCCAAACAGAAAAATGCTGCATTGTACAGTGAAGCCCAGCTTGCACAAAGCAAAATCAATTCTCTTTTTGAAGGAGACATCTCTAAAACACTAGCAAAGGCTTCTACTATGCACTCAGGTTGTGACCAGAATACCCTATGGCCTCAATGACATTAAAAAGAAAGAAATCAGTATGTTTTTATCAAGATAAAGAAAACAAGCAATACTGAATGATCTCTCTTTACATGGTGTAACAACAGAATCACTCTAATCTTAAAGGTGGAGAGAACATTAAACCTAAGCCAATTATTACCACTGTGAATGAACACCACCATCCTTTTTTCTAGCAGTCTGGCAGCTTACAAAATAAACAAGGAATCTAAAGCAATATCACGAGAAATAGCCATTAACAGGACACCAGATTTTAATGCTGTCAAAAATGGCAATTCCATGTAAGAAAAAGTTTGTCCTTGGAAAAGAAAATAAGGGGTCAGAAAGTAGAGTCAGCAAACAAACCTAGCTCTATCAAAAAAAGCTAAGAAACACAGGTACTCAGAATCTGTAATGTCTCAAGAATTTTGAGGCTTGCACACATCCTTAGTTCCATGAGGATCTGCCGAGCTAACAAACATGGCAAAGTGTGTTTTAAACAGTGTCTGTATATTCTGGTGAGGGATTTCCATGCTTGGTAGTTCCATACATTACAGAAAATGGATCGAGCCTCAGTGAAAAGGAGAACAAAACCTGCTGCCACTGCTTTACTTATTGAATCCATTATATGCTACAAATACCATTTTGTTTAAATTTCCTCCTGAGATATACTATTTCTAGCAGTGTATGGCAATAAAGAAATGCACATTAAAGAAAAAAGATTACATCTAGCAGAAAAGGAACACTAGACATGAAACACAGTGAGAGGAAGGTTGTTAAAAACAGCAACCTCAACAAAGCAAACAAACCCATGCTCTCCAAATTACCTGGATATTTCCCGGAGATAAACAGTCTGCATTGCCTTCTTCAAATGAGGTTCAATATTTTTCCAGAGTTTGCGGGTGTCGCGTTCATTTGCTGCACCAAGCCAGAATCAACTCTATTAAACATTTAACTCATACAACACTCATACAAAACTCATCCTTGACACCTGAACAGTCACAGGCATGACACAGTCTAACACCCTGATTCTGACGTGCTGCTTTAGGATGATGCACCACCACCATCCATCCAGCAAGCACCTGTTCCTCTATGACTATTCTGAGATAATCTGTGTCAGTTTGACAGAACCTCTCCTCTTGGTTTCTGTCTTCTCTAGGCCTCAACAGAGAAATAACTTATCGCATTAATTTGCAGAAATCCTGATGGTTGAGTGAGGAGAAAGATCTATAGGAGGAAAGAAAATTTTCAGGGTATTTCCATCTTTGTTTCCTAAAAAACTACCACCAAATACCACGTACCGCTTCTGCTGCAAGTGCTAATGACTGGCTATGACTGGAACAAGCACCGCTGTCGTGACCTGAGAACCACTGTGTCACCACACCACAGGATCAAAGCAAAATCTTCACCAAAACCCACTGAACAGCACCTGCTCTCATACACCCGCTCAAACTAAGGACAGCGCCTTACCTTCCCCTCTGACCACTGGTTCACAGTATTTAGCAAAATTGAGTGCTGCCTACAGAAAGCAAAAAATAGAACACATTAAAGTACTACCTATCTGATCCAGCTACAGAGTATAACTAGTAGGGTAATTCATTCCTTTGCAAAACCAACAAATTCTTTTTCAGTCAATAATTATGCCACTTGCTTACAAACACTACACTGTAAAACATGGTAACATTTTTGTACCATAAAATACAAAGAGAAGCAATCTATCACAAGTTACATGGCTTTGAGCTCAGCAAGATCTGTTTACTGTACTCAAGGGGTTGCATTGTTTTAAACTAACATAACAATTTATCATTATAAATGCAATAAAAATGTTTTCATGAACTTACTCCCTTCATTTTCACATAAAACTTTCCGTTCCAGGAGAAGTTCAGCACACTTAAACACACACAGAAATTATTTATTTTAAAAAATCAACCAATCACAAAAAAACCTGTTAACATATTCCATATGCAAATGAACTTCGTTTGCCTGAAGATTAAGAGATTTTTGACAATACTATAATCTAGACTTTCCTCTAAAATGTTTACATCAATATCACACAGAATTTTGTAAAACACCAATCCTCATATTTCATTCTCTTTTTGTCCTACTGCACTTTAATAAATCTCTTTGCTAATATACAAAACTCAATGCAGTAACTTCGATTTATAAATCTAATAAAATTCCAGAATGTATTATTAGTAATCACACATAATAGCATATACATTTAGAATCTATATTAGACACTAAGGAGCTCAGAAGCCTACATTCAGTTTTATGTGTCTGTCACTATCTTCTACAGAAGAGACTTGTCAACCACATAAAGAATTTAGGGTCCAATCACATAAGTATTTTCATAGTGTTGCACAAGCAAATAGTGCATCTAAAGCTAATGAAATTCTCTTAAGCAGAGCCACTCAAGTACATGTCTGCAGGAACTGTGACCCCTGTTTTCTATTTCTGTCTCCAGCAATCTCATTTAAATATAAAACCTGTATGGTTAACAGACAAGTTCAGCTGAAATTTAGCAATATGTTCCTGAGGGAAACACAGGCAGAACATTCAGATCATCTCTTGAGCACCGATTTGTTCGCTGATACCATCAAACTTGTAAAATTTCCTTGTACACAGTATAGTTATTTAAATAATAATTGAATAAGATGTTTGTTATTGCTATTAAGCTTTTCTTATGCAAAGGTCACCATCAAGTAATTTAATTTTCTTCTGTTAAGTTTGTTTGCTACTACATTATATGGTTAAAATGCCTTTTTCCAAATACTTTCAATGTATTACCAGAAAACCACACAGCATTGGAAGCCCTTTACAGCCACCAAAACGACTGCAACTTTTGTTAGGGATTTTTAGGGCAACTGCATTTTAAGCTAACACATTCTTAAGAGGGAAAATTTACACTAGATATAAAGAAGGCTTTTTTACTATGAAGGTGGTGAGACATTAACAGGCTGCCAGAGAAACTGTAGATGCCCCATCCCTGGAAGTGTTGAAGGCCAGGCTGGATGAGGCTTTGAGCAGGCTGGTCTACTGGAGGGTGTCCCTACCCATGGCAGGAGAGCTGGAACTAGATCTTTAAGGTCCCTTCCAACCCAAAACATCCTATATTCTCTAATTTTCTCTTTGTCCATATTCAACAATAAATCTTGACTTTCAGAGCAACAATAAACATAGACTTTCATTTGGCAAAAGACAACCCAAAACAAAACAACAACTCTAAAGAAGCTCATCTCACCAGATGCTGAAGTTCTTTCAGGTCCCTACAGACCATGTAGAAGACACCAAGTAAAATATTGATATATGCAGAGTAGAAATCTGCAGAATATTCTGGGGGATGATTCTGAGACAAGATCTTCTGCAGATGTCCTGTTTAAAAATAAACGTTGCTTGTTTAAAGCCAACTTAATGAATTGACCACATTTGTGGAAAAACAAACAATAGCCATCACTAAAAAAAACCGCAACAAAATCCAACGAAACCTACACTGATTTTAAGAACCAGCAAATGTCATGGAATCAAAACATTACTTTGAGATGTTCTGGCAAGTGGAAAAAGACAAGACCTTTAGAGGTTGTGTGAATATAGGCTTTTACATTCCAGTAGCTATTACATATTCCAGGTTCTGTAAAAGGCACACTGATAAACATGCAAACAACCTTTGAATGGCCTTTTGACAAAGTGTTCTACAACCCCCAAAAAGCAGGTTTAAAAATTAGTTTACCTATGCTGTAATCAGGAAAATACATGGTGAATGGCTCAAAGCATCCAACGTTTGGACGGAACAACTCCCACACTATTTCACTGAGCAGGACAACTGTCACATTTCTGTCAGTCTACACAGGGAAGAGAAAAAACTGAATGAGAGAGTGACAGGCAGAGAAATAACAAAATAACAGTGCATGTTAGAGCATCAATGAGAAAAATTATTATTGTGACTTTTCTGTTTCACAAAAACCATTGAATTCAGAGTTTATTACTATGCTAGTAATTTGTATTAAAGCTTCAGCTGGCCTAATCAGGCAGCTCATACATTTGCAAATCTTCATAATTATATGATATTTCTCTCCAACCCTTGCCATTTCACTGACATGTAAGTTTTGTGGGGTGATACACAATACCAAATAGATTCCATCCCAAAATTAAGAGAACATTTTACTTTAGTAATTAAACACAGACTTTCAGAGCAAACAGGAAAAGTTAAAAAGCAAAAAGAAATCTCAGCACTTCTGGAACCAAGCTATCTTGTACTTTATTTTAAAGGCAATCTGGTCTTTAAAAACAAACACATACATCCCAAACCAAGCATGTAGTAAGTATTACCTGTTTACTTTCCCAACTGTTTTACTAGTTACCAACAATGGGGCTGTTCACAGTAACATATTCTTTTTAACCAATTTTTTATTGACAAAATACCTGCCTCAGGTTGGATGTTTTGGTCAATAAGTAACAAAATGCTTCATATTACAAACAATATTCCTTATTTTGGTCACCCTTAAAAATATTAACTACTTAATATGAAGCTAAAACTATCTGTGAAGATGATGTGTCATTCTCCCTCTTTGCAAGGTTTTTGCAACCATACCAAAAATTCTGAATAACAAAAGATGTTTTTAAATATGGTTCTTCAAGAAAGACATTTGAAAACTATTGAGGCACCTCCATAAAACAAAAGGAAGGAACCTGACTGAATTGACAGTGCTGTGAATATGAGCTATGAATGACTTAAAAGAAGTTTAAATGCTATTCCTTTCCCTGAAATTTAGTGAGAATCTTCTTTTTTTTATCTCACTTTTCCCACTTCTTGGTGAAGTGGCACCCACCCATATTCTTGACTGTTTCTTCTTCCTTTTTTTAATGGAACATAAATATTTTTTGCCCTTTCAATAATACAGTATCTTCCTGCATTTCTTTCTGTTGGTTTCCTCTCCCAGAATTCCTAATGTTCACAAGTACTAAGATATGTTCAGTTTACTTCCTGACTGATCATCCAATATAAAGAACTTCAGCACTTGCCACCAAAATTCTCAGAGAAATCAAGCATCCTGGACCTATTCTTCAGCAGCAACCCTCCAGTCCCATGATATCCTTTACTACTAGTGGAGTTTCTGGTCTGTTTTCACTTCAGGAAAGGAAGAGATGCAGTAGATTCGCACCAACAACATTGCTCTGCAACACTGACTGCACAATTGTTTTAAAAAGTCTCCCCAGTCCAGAATCCAGAATTCAGGCAACTGGAATATCAGCATTCAAGAAGACAGACAAGCTTATTTGGAGGTTACTTTTGAATTTGGGAGTGTTCCTCTGAAACATTTAAGTTTTAGTCTATGGGGTTGTGATCCCTGAACAGCATTATAAACCCAATTTTGCCTCCTTTCTCTGCAGAACAGGTTGTTTCTGCTTCAGGAGCAGCATCATCCAGAACATGGGCAGAACAGACAAAAAGAGACAGAAAATGCACCAGCTGTCAGGATTAAGAACACAGCTGTGGATCAGTCTTCATTCAATAGAGAAATCAATGTGACCAGAAGATTAAGAGCACCACTAAAAGCTTTGAGATAACAAGTATAATTTCAGCTATTTACATGTTCAGACATTTCAAAGTACCAGCAACTTCTGGTTTTGTCTTGTTTCTTTTTAGGAAATGTACCATTTGTCCTTATTTCAAAGCAAAAGCTTTGATGCTTTAGAAGTGAGAAAGGAAAGCACACAGTGGTTTACTCCAATCAGAAACCTACCGCAGCACAATTCCAGGAGAAGTGTGAGAAAACTCTAGCAAGTCAAAGCACGTTCACAGCTGCTGAGCTGTACAGCTCCAGCCAAATTAAACAGCTGGTAGTCTCCTGAAGATCTCATTCTTAAAAAGACAAATAATCTAGAAAAGACAGCTACATATCTGACACAAGCCTCCAAAGAATCTGCAACACATCAGATTGTAAATAAGATACCATTAACCACAATTTAAAAAAAAAAACCTAAAGTGTCTAATAAAAATCTCCCAATGTTTAAATTCTAGTTTGGTTTCTAGTTTTGACCACTGTTTTGGGGGAGTGAGGGTTAATTTCGCAACTTTTCTCATCTACAGAATCACTTATCTGTGAGCCTGGATGTACAGATACCACATGTTCAGTTACTTTCAATATGCAGGACACATACAATAATTTCTTTCCAGACACTTACCAACTCTTGAAGCCTAAGAAATGCTGGCAGGATGTTTGCTTCCATTTCCCTCAGCTGTTCTGCTCTATCCAGAACCTTTTAATAAAACAATTATATTATATAGACAAAGTCAACTTCCACCCTCGCATGGACTTAAAATAAATTCTTAGCTGCTGGAAACTGAATTGGAGAGATTATTGCTACAAATGTGCTTCCAGGAAGCCCAAGCAGCTCTGCATCTAAAATGCATACAATCCCTAGACAACATTCTCATGCCTTATGGCAGGAAGAACTATTATTCAAGTCCAGTCAGGAATATCACAACAAAGTCATTATATCCTTAACAACCACTGAAACCTCAGTTTTTGCTCAAAATTCTTCTTATATTTTAAAAGTGCATGCAGTACAGTAGCACTGTAAATACTTGCTTACTTCTACGAGAGTTATCTTTTCCCACTATGAAATTACTTTTCAGAAACAAGTAAGAGCTGATATTTTCAAAAAATTAGCTATCATCTGGAATTCGCTGAACTGAATTTTGAGAAAAACTTTTCTTGCCATAGTTTGTAGCCTAGAAATTTACAGGACTTATTGTAGGCAAACCCCACATAGCAGTAACAGATGCGTAGCATATGTACAGCTTAAACAAGAAACAACTTAAGCAAATAACATTTTGGAGTCTGGAGAAGAAAAACAGAAGCATGAAGACATGCATGTTTATCCTTTGGTAAAAAATGTGTATTCCCAGTACCCCTAAAATCTTGACAAGAATGGAAAAAAGAGAATAGAAACACATTTCTTTTGTGGCTTATATACTACTTGCAGTATAAATCTAAATCTGAAATTCATTACTTCTTTTGAATTATTGCTGTTGAGATAAAAACTATAGGTCCCTAGAAAATTATATTTTCTATCCTATTACATATCTTCACTCTACCAAAATCTTATGACATCTCTCATTTCTGTTGCCCACTGTAAGGAAAAGAATTTTATGTGGACAACCAAACATTTTCTGAAAATATTATTTCAAAATCCTACCACACAAACCTGAAAGAACTCTCTCTGCATGAGTATCTCACACTTCTTGGGAATTTATTTAAAACTACAACATATGATTTTACATTGGTATCTGCACTTGATTCATGTAATAAATGACTTCAGGAATGAAAACTGCTTCACACTACAGACCAAAGAGAGGCTTCATATTTTTACTAGTAAAATAGTGGTTATTGGACCCAGTGACATGCAGCTCCCAAACACAAAGATTTAAGGTCTTGACCTGAGCAGATCGCACTTTTTAGGTAAATGGGAAACAAACTACAGTTCCTACTTACAGCAGAAAAAATACACTGTGACCCTGGCTTGTGGAAAAAGTCAAGTGGTTCACAGAAACAGCCTTGCCCCAGGTCTATAAATCTATGTCTTATTCTTTAGTGTCCATGTAAACTTGTCACTCTACAATTTTTTAAAAAAGCCTATACTTTCTAAAACTGGCTGCTCACTTACATTAAAAAAGTAGCTTGATGCTTCTGTAAGTGCTAAATATTGTAAATGTAAAAATGACTACAAGTTATATCTGCTCCAATTTTTCAGGTCGTTAAAATGAATAAATTCATTTTTCATAAGTAATCACAAGCATTCAGCACCTATGCTTGGGTTAAGAGAAAAACTGAGATTCCTTTTCTTGAAAGTAAACATTTATCTTAATTTACTGAGTTAATTGAGCTGAAATATTGCATTATTTACTACCGAAATTAAATAGAATAAGTTAGCATTGCCAGTTTATGCTAGCAGCATGCTGGTTTTCCATCAGTCTCAATTTAAACTGCTCTACAATAAATCCAGACGGCATAAGTTAATAAATATGAATTGATTTCTCCCATTCCTGTCTGTTCCCATGCAGAAGGTAACTGAAATACTAATTTAATACTTAATTCTTCATATGCAACAACTATTTTCATGATACAATTGAACCTTTGTAGTTATTTAATGCTTTATTTTCTACAACCGTTGTTCAAGAACTTTCTAATTTTCTGAGTGATGCCAATTTTCATAGAATACATGAAGAATTCTTTACTGCAGTAGAATAGTTTTTAATCCAAATATTAATCTGAAACTAAAATTTTACCATAAGAAGTATTTTGCGAAATTCACTGACGGTTATTAGAGAGATAAATTTTGTGCTTATGGAATTGCTGACGAATGTCAACACACTTTTGTGACAGTGAGTTACTTGTCTATTTATAACTTGTTATCTGTTTTACATGTTGGTACATTGTTTTCTTCATTGCATTTTTAAGAAGTATGTCAAATTTATTAACCCTGTGACCTATAGGAAACGATGAGATAGTAGTTTCCACTAAACATGATGTGAAGTTATTTAACTCAGTGGCTAAGTATTTTTAAATGAAAATAAAACTTCTTTAACTATAACCTGTGAAACAGAATGAAAAATGTTCGGTATAATTATGAACTTCTTGTTTGATTGCAAAAAACCCCCAAAGCAGTATGGGCACACTGAGAGCTCAATGACCCCGGGTAATCACTCTGCATGTTTCTCACAGCAATCAATCTTAACCACATTCTTGTTTTCTTATATAATCAATTTCAACTCTTTTAAAAAAACCTGAATTCCTACTGCTGGCCTGAAATTTCAGTCTGTATATTTTGCAGGTCCACAATATATATATACATTTACACATCACTAATACTACAGCCTTCATATTGTCCTTTCATCAGACCTCTTGTATGACTAAAACTTGTTTCCATGTTCATCTCTCAGCACAATAAATGCTGTTATAGATGTCTGCAAATTTTGACCCCTTCATGTAGTTACGATTATCACATTAAAAAACCCCAAAGACCTAAACCAAATCCTAGTCTTCTAGTACTACATTGATTCAATCATTCCTGCAACCTAAATTCTGATTATTTTTCCTGCAATCTGCTGTTTATTCCACTTGAGCATATCATCAATTTTTTCATTGCAAACTTTTTTTTCCACCTTAATTTTAAAACTACAGGTCCTGTTTCAGAGGGCCGAAAGTGTAGCTGAAGATGAAAAATCTCAAAAGCACTTTTACAGAAGAAGTTATGCATTTCAGTTCCTTAATATTATTCTTAAGCTCTATTCTAGCCAACCAAGCCTTGTCAATTGCATACTCCATATTCCCTTCTGCCCTATTCCCCACCTCTGGTTTCTCATTTGTGAAGCTATTTTCACAAGGAAGCAGGTAAGCATGACTCACTAATAATAAAACAAATACAGGCTCTCTACATTTAAATACTTTGTAACACTATTACAAGAGCATCTGTCTTACCAGAGATTATGGAGTTGTGCAGATAAGCAATGTCTTAAAACCAGGGTTGCTAGAAAATCATCTTTTTTTGCCTTAGGTAGGTTTGACTACTGGTGCTATTTTGTAGGTTAGGTTTGATGCTCCAATTCAAATGTGTGGTATAATTTATGCTCATTATTAGTTATACTATATAGTTTTTCTGTCAAAAAAATTGTAAAACCAGCAAAAATAGAGAACCTCACCTAAAGCCCGTAAACCAACAGAAGGAATCTGTCAGCAGGTTCTGAATGAGGTCTACAGCAAAATTTTGTGCAAACTGCTCTATGAGGCACACATTTCACAGTCAAATTATTGATAGCAATTACTTACACCCTCTTAGCAAGAATGGCACTGGACAATAAAATGAAATTACTTACAATGTATAATGTTTGATCTTGCAGCTCCCGACTCGCCACAGCTTGTTTAAACAGACGAACAAAGTCATTCAAAGTATCACAATGCACAGGACAGGCCTGCTCTGTGTCAGAAGAAGAGCTTTGCAACTGGATGAGAATTTCTTCTAGAAGAAGTCGTGATGTAAAGTACTCCATACAGTTCACAAACACATGAGGAAGCTGAAGAGAACAAGAAAAATGATACAACTGTATTTGGCTTTTTCAGTGTAAATACTCCAGAAATAGTTTTCTGTTCCATATGAGAGAACGAAAGAAACCATACCCTGCCAACAGAATATAGAGCAAAACAAAAAAAAAACCTTGTTAAAAAAAAGGGATCAATTATGTACCTAGTCAAAATACTATGTATCACAAACTGAAGAGAGCTGATGAATGTTCAAATGGAACCGTGTACCTTCTAATTATGTTTAAAAGCTGAAACACAATGTATCCTTTAACTTTGTTGAAAAATTGTGAGCAATACATAAAAAGAAAACCAAATAGCATTTAGTTCAAAGAAATTTAGACAATTGTAAGACATTACAGTATCATAAAATGTCTTATTACAAATTACAGCGTCTAGAAAACACAGACATCTCAAACTTACATTACAAAGAAAGTAATCTAGGAGCACACTCCCCAGAATTACTCTGAATGCTTTTGGCATTCAGTGCACACAAATGATAAAGTGTAAGCTTCTATATCAGACTTGTGTGATCAGCATGATTGTGAAGAGTACTTTTAGAAAACCAGATCTTTTCAGAGCAAAAAGTTAGTGAAAAAAACAGGGTATGAGATACATTATCAGTATCAATTTAGTAATACTGAAAATCTACAATCATTTGTCTTTAAATAGAAGACACTATAACCAACAAAATATTACCAGTAGTCAAACCTATGTAAGGCAAAAAAAGATAATTTTCTAGCAACCCTATTTTTAAGACATAGCTTATCTGCACAACTCCATAATCTCTGGTAAGGCAGATGCTCTTTTTCACACTTAACATTAAAACCTCTGGAAAACATTAGTCACTGGGATGGAGCAATGTGTTTGTCTATAACCAAAAAAAAAAAAAAAAAAAAAACCCCAAGTACTTCGTTCCAGTCTTTCTACTTAAAATACAATATATGGCATATGATTCAGCAGATGTGGGGAAGTACATGCTGGCAATCCCACTCACATAGCAGGTAATAAAAAGCTTTTATATGATTTTGAACACCATTAAAAGGAAAGGGTTACATCACCAAAAGCAGCTATTCAAAGTGCTGCACCTCCATAGCAGAAGGAAAGCCAGGTGCCTCAGATGTGATTCATACCTCTACATTACATAGGAGACACCTAAACATGGTACAAGACATTCTGTAGAAAGAGTTGCTGCTTAGAACCAGCTGCTTTCCAGGGTCTGGCCACATCTTTGGATACAGTGCCAGAGGTCAGCACAGTGCTGTGAGCAATGCATGAAAAGGCTACTTCACGGAAGAGAATCACAAAACCCTGCCTTCTACTCTTCTCCCTCTGCAGAATTTTTTATGAAGGGGGTTTCCACATAAAACCCAGTCCTGCAGGAAAGTGATGAACTCACTGTGGACAAGCCAAAAGCACCAGGGCCATAGAAACACGTAAGTGGAAATTTATGGTTTAGGCATTAAGTGGGCACCTGTCATCGGATTTAAATCCCTGAATTTCATGACTGACAAAAACAGAGATATTAACAGATCTAGATGAAAATTTCTGTAATGACACCCTTCAACTTAGGAGGACTTTAAAACATGTTTTGGGAAAAATTAAAACAAGGAGTCAATGGAGCTACTTCAGGCTAAGTCATGGAGACAAGCTGAACAATATTTGCCTCCTTTTTAATCTTTTTTAAACTTTCTTAAAAGTTATTATGATTTATATCGTATCTCAGTATGTACAACTTCATTTTATCCTAAGTGCATTAGTGAGAAGAGTGATGAATTCACAACACACTAAGTGGAGGAGAAGAATCAGGAAGGCAGAAATGGTTGAGGAAACAAACCATTTTGAGAAAGTAGAGGCTGTTTTGAGGAACCGTGGTTATAAATTGTAAATTCAATATCCACTGTGACCATTCTTACCTGTAAGGTAGTTAGAAGAGTTTGCATCACATAAGTCTTTCCACTAGATGTATGTCCATAGATAAAGATGGATGGAAAACTAAACTGCTGACGCTAAGGGGAGAAAAAAAAAAGCTGTTGCTGTTTCAATTCTTCTTTCTCATTCAATAGATGAAAGATTTATCAATGAACTTTCCCTCTTAAAGAAAAGTTATCTTCTAAATTGAGGCATTAAATATAAAATACACCAATTATCATGGAATTAACACAATCAAGTTTTATGTTTCATCTTCACTGAAATGATGGGAGGGTAAGTTGCAAGAATCAAGTATCACATAACTGTCAGTGAAACTGCTGTAACAAACAACAAAAACACACACACAGAGAAAAGCAGCGGGCTCTTAATTCAAATTAGTTAACTAACTGAAACTAAATCTTGGCAAGCCCAAATTGCAAGCCATACATTGCCCTACCTTCTGCAAACACTACAAACTGCCTTTTCATTAGCACCAAACAGAAAAGAATTAAATGGTATGCAAGTGGAGATGGTAAAGCCTACTTTTCTCTCACAAGGCAATATTTTATGTATCTACTTATTTAATGGTCCTGATGCTGTTTATTTCATGTAATTTTTTTCTTAAGATGCAGGGAAAATAACTGAATTGTTCTTTTTTTTTCCATTCTGAACAGGTACTTATTTTTGTGGTTTCATTTCTAAGAACTTTGTATCTTGACTTAAAAATGAATACAAAAATAAAATTTATGCTTTTTATGAAAAACACTATTCAATTTATCCAAGATGAAACACTCTTGTGCAAGACATGCAGGTTAGAGCATCTGTATATTTATCAAGAATTTAAGTATCTATTTTTAAGAAGAGTTGTTGCCACTATGCTTGTAATATATATATAAAACTTGAATGCTGTAATTTGATGTTATTATTTTTATCCATAGTTAAAGACAGAAAACAGATACAAATTTCCATTTTGCTACTGAATGTAAGCAGACATATAAATTGCTTATAAGTTTGCAGATAAAAATCCCTATTACTTTTTACCACAGTTTTGTGAAGCAGTAACAGAATCAACTAACAAGCCAGTGATTTCTGACTCTTACGACCAGCCTCAAAACTACCAAGAATCAGAACAATTTAATGTACTTAGAATTTAGGCACTCAGATATTAGATTAACACGTCAAAACCAAACAGAATTTCCACACTGACACTGAAAAAAAATTACCCCAGAACTTTAGGTCCGAAAAGAAGAGGCTTACTCCCTGGAACTAACTGGCAGACAGAACAGAGTCGTGGCAAAATGTGGCTTCAGAGAGAGCAAGGCACAAATACCTTTAAGTTTGTTTAAATCCTTCCAGCTGCAAGACAGCTTTCAACCTTCCAATGTACTAGAACCTACTGCCAAACACTAATGTGAAAGATGGGTAACAAAAAATAAAACCTCAACAAAGAGACAACCAAAGCATGTTCATGACATCAAAAAAACACTCTTAAATTTCTATTCTCCCCTCCAAGACAGTGGAATGTCTGTTCTCTTCAAACACAGAATACAAAAAGCACTACCTCTCCAAATATTGACAGCAACATGGACACCTGGGATTCTCGACATGGCACCAAACTTTCCAAGTGAAGCAGGTCAGATGCTGGGTATGCTGGATGTTCAAGATTAGGCATTTTGATATTCCTGTAGTTAGTCACCTAAACATGCACGTCCCTTCTGAGGTGCAGAGACAAGAAATAGAGTGATCTGGAAAATAAAAAGTTTTCATTATTATTTGCTTCCATATGCATGAAAGGGAAACAAACGGGAATTGACATAAAAACTGAACAGACATTCTAGCTCAGGATAAGGGTGTAACTATGATAGATTTAAAAGACTTTGGCAAAATTGGTCTTAACTATGTAAGGCATTATACAGACATTTCCACACCAGACAAAATGCAAAAAAGCAAATCAAAATGGAAAGGCACACAGGATATGAGCAATGAATACAAGAATGAATTTTCCTAGTTTAGTTAACTGAGGAATTACATATTTAGTTCTGGTTTTATATACACTTAAAAGTAGCAAGAGAATGAAAATAAGTAAAGTAGATAATTCACAGATCATCACCTCCCTGAACAGTCAATAAAATAGGATTTACTAACAACAGGAAAGACATAGGACATAAGGAAAGATAAGGATGACAAAGTAATAGCTCTCTGGCTGCTTACAGGAACGCTTACCCCATCTTGAAAGCAGCAGAGGCATATCAAGAAAATTCAGTTGATGGCAAAGACTAGAAATACTCCTTAAAAATAGTAGGAGTCCAAACCAGTTACATAAAACTGTAATATTAACACAAATCCACCTTTTAGACAAGGACTAGACAAGGAAAAACAAAGGTCTTGATTGCTGTAACACTGGGAAGGCTGGATTTTAGTGACTGAATATAGAAAAACACCTCAGTCAAAGACATACTTTGTCTGCACTTCCAAAGCTGCTGGAAAGATGCTACTTTTACCTGTTGTGATACAGACAACATGCAGAGAGTCAACTGAAGTAACCTCAACAGCTGGATTCTGACTTTGTCAAACATAACATAACTTGACAATCAAAAAGAAAGTTTAGAAATTTCATTAAGGCAATAAGGATACCAACTGACAGGATTATCTCTATGTTATCAACATCAAGATAATAAAGCACTGCAAACACTTTTAAACAAACATGTTATGCTGGGTATAAGTACAACGGCACAGGAAAAAATATTAGGTTAGCAGAAGAGATCAGAAATAGCAGGGGAAAGGAAAAAAACTTCTGAAGGAGAAATGCAATAGCGGATTGCACTAACAGGAGAGCCACTGGGGTACAAGGAGGTTAGTAAATGCAAATGTATCTATAGAATAGTTTAAAACAGAGTTCCTTTTGGGATTAATCTCTGGTAAGTATTTCCATAAATAGATCTGAGAAAAGATTTTTTTCTTTTATTTTTACACTTTGCCTTCAATGCTTTCTGAGGCAAAAGCTGGGATTGTAGAATCATCAACAGGAAAATAAGTGGAATTAATGAGGAAAAAAAGGACATCCCTGATAATATAAGTAATCCAGTACTTGTAAATTATCATATCAGACATTATAATAAAGACACACTTAGATATCAAGACACTAGGTCTGAAGTGACTTGAAAAATAAGTCTATTTATAAGTCAATCACATATTAAGTATGGGAAATCAAAGTAATCCTGCTATCAGGGGCAAAAAAACCCCATAATCATATGTATCAAGCAAATTATTTCCTATACAGAGAACCACACAAATAGCCTTGGCCCATTTTAGCAGCTTTGAATGGGTCTGTGCATCTCTCCATAATAACTATTCAGTTGTCTATTCAAAATAGAATGAAGACACAAAAACCCAAACAGCTTGATTAAGGTTGCTCTCTAAAAAATTAGCTAGGTATATGAAGGATGAAAAGAAAAAAATTATGAGAGGAGCCTCTAAAACCAAGGACAAACAAGTGGGGGAAAAGTTCTAGAAAAGGCTGAAACAAGTTGTGTAAATTTAAGAAAAAAAGACAGCCCTTTTTCTCCACTGGCTGCATGAGGACAAGGCTTGACTGTGTCCTAAATACATCTAAAGCCATAAAGTACCACAGCTTTTCAAGGCCATTCCCAGCCAAACTTCCCTCCGGGGAAGCACAAATCGCCTGCTGATCGCACCGTATCTGCCAGCCCTGTCTGCTTCTCACACACCCCTGCAAATGGCAAACACATTTCAGCCCCTGGATGAAAACCTACATCTCCACTGGCTGTATGTAGGCGTCTTATCTCCAACGGGACCCCATTCATGAGCTCACAAAAGAAAGGATGCTTAGAGCAACGTGTTCACAAAACAATTAATTTAGATTACATGGCAATGATAACACAACGGTAAGTGTCAGCCAAAACTTGAATTCAGGATGTTCCAGGCCGGGGAAGGTTGCACGTGCGACTCCAACCAGACCACGAAGGTGCAAAAAGCACTTACTTTGCAGCTGAGACCAAGTAAGGCTGTTAAGAGCACAAATTAAACTTCATGGCGGGACTTCATGATTTACTAGGACTTCTCTCAACTCACTGGTCCTAAAATACCTACACTTGGCAGCCTTTTCACACTCTAGCATAAAAGATGACATTAAGAAAATGACAGCACTTAAGAGATTAGCACGATTCTGCGTCCCCTCAGGCCCTACAAGCCCCCTGGCCGGCACAGGCGTGCCTCAGCTGAGGGGGAATGACGACCCCCGGCCTCCACAGAGCGCAGCTTAAGGGCTCCTTCCGCCACGCGTGTGCGAGGCTGAGGGTGCTCCCGGCCCGGCGGGCGGCTCAGCCCGCGGCTGGTTTCGCTCCCGCACCGATTCCCACAGAGAAAGCGGAGCAGAAGCAACTCTGCCCCTTCTGCTTCTCACTGCCCTCCTTCCCGCCCGCCCCGGTTCCTCTCACCGGCTCCTCACTCGCTCCCGCTCCCGCCGCCGCGCGCGCCGCCGCCGCCCCGCCTTCCCAGGCCAAGCGCATGCGCTGTGGGGACGGCGGGTCTGCCTGGGGCGGGGCGGAGCGGCCGTGAGGGGGATCCGGCGCTTACCCAAGAGGGATGTCCCAGAGGATATCCTGTGTTATCCTACCGGGAGAGGTGCGGGGGCAGTGTGCCACTGTAGGAGCCCTAGGGCTGAGGCATTTATCCCACGGGGACAGGCGTGAGGGTGTTGCAAAATGCGGAACATGTAAACTTTTCCTTGAGAAAGGATGTTCTTTGATTTTTGTATGCATTGAAATCCAATCAACAAGAAGGTAGAATTAATCCGTGAAACAGAGAGAGGCTAGCAAGCTCTAAGTGGTGTCCAGGTGATAGAACGGCGAATTGCTTGGTAGAGTGGCCGTGTTAAGGTTTAGGGCTGGACATGTTTCAACGATGTCAGACCTCGGGGGAGGTTAACAAGGCTTGCGAAGAAGGATGTACCGCTGCTGGTGGACACAAAGGATGCAGGATTTATGGGCCACAAGGACCGTTGGCAGAACTCCCGAGATAAAGAGAAAACTGAAAAAGCCAACTGTGCTAAATCAGCTCCGACTGGGTAAAAGGCAATTCCGACAGGGGCAATCGTGACCACGGACCCAAGAAACCCCCAGACCCAAAAGAAGAGAAAGATTGAGCATGCGGACTAATTAGCATGAGAAGCGAGAGCATCATTAGTTCACAGAAGAGAGAATACTAATTAATAAAAGAACTCTGTAACTTGTAGGAAATTAACACTAATTCCTTAGTTTGGTAAAATGTGTAAATAGTAAAAAGTTTTGGTAGGGTGCTTGATTTCTGGAATACCATCAAGTGCCCAGGCTTGTGCAACTCAGAAATAAATAATCAATGTCTCTCTTGAGTGTATAATTACTGGCTTGTTGCACGCCAGGTAACAAATCTGATTTTTGTGGACAAGTAGAGCCTAACTTACATATTTAAAGTGCACATAACTTACATGGATTCATACACAAAACCTGTTAAATCCAAGTCTGTGGAGCCTCTGCTCCAGTCAAGCTCTGAAAATCCATAACCATAGGTTCAAATTACAGCTGAAGTTATGCATCAGCAGTGCACACTGTATTAGAGGGATAAATGTGACAACTGCATGCTGGGTTATGAAAGCTAAAGTGATAAATTCCTTTCGTAGTTCGAGCTGGGTGAAATGTTAAATAAGTAAATAAGACTTATGTGAATCAAGTATGACTTACTTTTAGCAGTCAGGTTTTTTTTGTAAATACGCATGTACATGCACAATCATCATAGCTTGGCCTGAACGGTATTTCAGGTCTTTAGATACACATTGTAAATTAATGGACCAAACCAACCTGAATGAAATTAGATAAAGAGAAGCAAAAAAAAAAAAAAAAAAAAAACCACAAAAAAACCCCCCACAACTGATTTATGATTATCTATACAAATTTGTGTACAGTTTTATTTTTTTTAAATGGCCTGCTATTTATCACAGTTTTGACAAAGCATAATAATATGGTGAAATTATTTTTACTGTTATTGAATTTGCATATATGTGAACAAAAGCTGTAGTATTACTAATTCAGTCAACTTCTTGATTTGGGAAAAAATCTTAATTTAGAACAATAGGTATGTTTTAAAGTGTCATATCAAGACATATGCTTCCCAACAGAGTGAAATACCTTTTTTTCTAGCTTTTGAAACCATGGAATCTGTTGGGGCAGATTGCTCTGCATACAGATGGACCATGTTTCAGAAAAAAAATCCCAAATATAATAACTGAAAGAAGTCTCAGTAAGTCCACATTTGTATGGAGTATGTGGGAGGTGAAACAAAATACTTTGGAAGCAGTTCTTAGTGATGTTTAGAACTTGCTTCTTCTATGGGTGACTACTGAGCAAATCTGAAATTTGGTTTGGAGTTGAGCAAGACTCCTAAAACAAGAGGTCAGTTTTTAAACGTAGTTTTCAAATCAGTGGTTCTGTTGGAGATTCAATGGTTCATGCTGGAGTCTCTCACAACGTCACTTCAACACAACATAAATCCATATTACTTCACAGAGGAGAGTCTTATTCTCCCTGTTGTGTCCGCACTTCCACTCATTTTCTGTTTCTAGGATTTGGGTGGTTTATAAAGAGAGCTTGTTGAGGGAGCCAGTCCAGATTAAATCAAACCAAAAGATATTTCAGTGATTGCAGCCTCGCTTCCAAAAGTCCGCTTATTAACTGAGTGGGACCCCCACTCCTGCCTCATTTAGCTTCTAGTCTGCAGCTCAAACAAAATACCCAATAACAATTCTGTTTATTAATCCAAAGTGCCACCATTATTATCATGAGGTAAAACTCTTTTTATTTTCTGTATAGCTTTAATAATTTAAAATTATTAAGAATACTGTTATTGATTGCAGTGGTGGGACTATAATACTATGTTTTTGCAGGGCTGACCTGAAGTAACTAACACAGAAAACTGGACTCTTAAATCTGCAAATGAAAAACTACCACAGAAGACCACTGAACACAGTTCTGCTAATTACTTGGGCGTATCAGCGTCCATATATTCCTACAGAAAGTCTCTACTTCCCAGTAAAACTGCTTAAATTTAGTAAGTGTGATTTTTATTTTCATTCAAGATGCCAAAACTAGTAGCAGTTGCTAGAGAGAGAATTATGCCTAAGTACAGCTGGTTATGTGTAGCATAATAAATTTCAGTTTAGATCTTTCATCAACCACAGTTTTCACTGATATCACTCAATATGCATTTCTGAAGAGCTTTAAATTATTTAATTTATACTAAGCTGTCACATGTCTTTTTATCTTTTCTGACTATGAGTTGCCTAGATACCAAATATATTCAAAATGAGAAAGCAAACAGTAAACTGAGGCTTGAAACTTGCGTGTAACGGAGCAGGAGATAGTCCTTTCTCACTGTGTGGTCTGATATTTTATATTAACACTTTTTTCTTTGTGGAACTTATTTTCAGTACAGGTAGTGATTAATATTCATTCAAGTTTTTGCATACATAGTTCCAGTTCAGCAGCAAACTTTATATATAGAATATACACTCCTTTGGTTCAAATCACTGGGTTTCCTCATTTCTTAATGTATTTAATTTCTTATGTATTTGAGTTAATTAACATAACAAGATTATGTTCTTTATGTATGTCTTTATATCTAAATAGAACCATGTGTCAAACACATCCATATTTATCTAGGTTCTGTATGTATGTAGAGCTATACAGAGGGAATTATGTATATAGAACATGTGCAGTGATTTTTTCTTTCTTTCTTTCTTTCTTTCTTTCTTTCTCTCTTTCTTTCTTTCTTTCTTTCTTTCTTTCTTTCTTTCTTTCTTTCTTTCTTTCTTTCTTTCTTTCTTTCTTTCTTTCTTTCTTTCTTTCTTTCTTTTCTATTTTACCAGAGACACCATTGTGTAGGATGCTATTAAGACTGTATCCAGATTATTTTTTAGCAGCCTCTTCCTATTCCAGAATGTCAATTGCAGCTGACAAAGGTGCAGAAAAGAGCTTTGACAAAGAGCAGGAAGAAATTATTACTTTGGAAAGATGTTCACCTTAAAGCGCTAATGAGGTGGTTTAAGAAATGACTGCCACCACATTTCTTGCCTTGTTGGATGATACAACTCTTTCAACAGAGCAAGGATAGTGTCATCATCTACCATTACACAAGTCATCCACTTAACTTAAATTCCCAGGTAAAGATTATTTAAAATATATACAGGGTGATTTTTCTTCGAAATGGATGAAAAGATCTCAAGTGACTTATCTCCTCATTGTCCTGATAATGAAACAAGAAAGTTCAGGGGTAGTTAGACTTTGTAAAAGCAGATTTGGATGAAAAGACTCTTAGTTACATCAGGAAAAGCAGTCTCTGGAGACAGTTCTGTGGGCTGTGGATGGCAGGAGCACAGTATATTCCCTTCACATCTTTTTCTGTCTCCCAGTCAGCCCCTGTGTCAGTGCCAAGGGGTAATGCCAGCGGTGACCTGGCACTGCTCATAGCCACCAGGGGTTCTCTTCCACCAGCACTTGGCAGCAGAATCAGAAACTGAGATTTGATCCATAATTTCTCATTAAGTTTGTTAAAGATAGACAATGATGAATGTTTAACAATCTAATAGTTAGTGATTATAATCACCAGCAGTGGATTTTCAAGGAATTAGTAGTAATTAAGGTCTCATTTATAACTCATTAATATTAAAAACAGTAATTCTATGGATTAAATACTCCCCTAGTATCTAATGCAGAGGATTTTGCAGACAGAAATATATGATGAACGATCTAGAGTTTGAGATCTCCAAATGAGATTTGACAAAAATATCACCATAGGCAATTACTGCTAAATTTCAGCTGGTTGCTCAGACAAATCTGTTGCACAGTATCATAACAGTTTACTTTGAATTTAGGCCTCAAGGGAAGCAATCTGTTAGAGGTGAAGGAAAGAAAATAAATACCTTTCCTCAAGCTGCCAATAAATAAAGTCAATTCATGCTGGAGATATCTTAATTTTTTTGTTACATTTCCATTAGTTCTAGGCACATTTGTTTTCCATATTATTTTTCTGGGGAAATGATGTTCTACCACCAACATCCTCAGTTAAATCAGTGTATTAACCTGTATGTTTATTTCTCTCAGAAGGTACACAGAAGATTGCAGGAATGTACGTACTCCTCACAGAGAACATTTACCAGGAGTGTATAATTTTTAATACAAAACTGCATAGTTTTGATAAGTTATTTTATATTCTTTATAAATCAGAAGGCCAAGGAAGGTGAATGTCATTATAGGTATGTAACCAAAACCTGTTACTTATCATTATATATTCAGATTATGAAAGCCATACCAAAGTGATGTCATTTCTAGCTCAGGTTAGTTCTACCTGGAAATTCTTGGCTTACAGGCCTAAATGCCTGAACATAGACTGAATTGTTTAGGCATGTGAGTTTAGACTCAATGAATTTGCATAACTGGCATTTGTTTGTATATCCCAGTGTAAATTGAAATAAAACTTAACTTGTTTTCATCTGTATTAAACTCCCCATAGTGCCAAAAAGTAACTCACACTACATTTATCTTTGTTCATATGCTGGGACATATGTTCCCCTGAACAGAGCCTGACAGCCTTGGCTTGCAGCTTTACTCCAGTTACAGAGTCTCCAGCACTGGGACATGACATCCTAGCAATTCTAAAGTGGTTTTTTATCTCTCATGACGTCATCTGTGATGCAGGATTCACATTCCCAGGGAGCATAATCTGTTGAGAGGATTTTGCTTTCCTTAAATTGGACATATAACTGTTGATACATTCGTTGTGAAATGGTTTTCTTTCATTTGAGGTTGGTATTATTTTGGAAGTGGTTGAGTTGATTGTTGTTTCATACTCACAGCAATATAATTTCCATGGGATTTTTTTTGCTAGCTTCCAATAAATTATGAGAGATAGAGCACAACATTTTTTTGTCAATATGGAATTGAAAATTAATTTAATGTTTAAAAAGAAAATCAATAAAATATTGAGTCTGCAGGAGAACACAGCAACTGAGTCATCACATTTTTGGACTTGACTTAACTTTAATATCACATTTTTAATCTAGAAAAGTAAAACAGCAGCTAAATTTCATCATGGTCAGATAGACTACTTACTGAGGCTAGTAAAAAATCCTATCTACTTCTCAGCTTGAACTTTCCTTCAGCTTATTTTCCATGATCATGTAACTGTCTCAGTCTTATGCCAAACTCTCAGCAAAATAAATTTGGCATTGAGATAACTGCATTGGAAAAAAATTCCATGCTAACAATTTTTAATAATCCTAATTAATTATTGATTAGTGCTAATGACAGCAAAAAAATTGATTTGCTGTTTGCACTGAGCTGAATTAATTTACTTGTAAAATGAATGCAATTAAGCACTAAGACTAACAGTGATAAAGTATTAATCTCCCATTTCTAATTCACTATATCAATAAAAAAGTGTCTGTTTGTTAAGTGATAAGCAAAGAAAAGCAAGATAGTTTCAGGTGGTAGATCTTTTATAGCATTTATCACCAGTGTGTTGTGGTTTCTTTCAACTATGATAAATAATATATGATTTGGAGAGAAAAGCAGTACAAACCTTGGTAGATACAGGTATTTTTTCTTTCAGTACCCTTTGGGTAGCAATAAATGACCATGTAGGACTGACCTCTTTCTTCTTCATGTCTTTGAGCTACTTTGTCAATATTTATAACAACTGTAGTTTTTCTCAAAGCATTCTAGCACTTAACTTACACAACCTATACTCAGCTTTTATCTAGAAAAATCTGTGCTACCTTTGACATCTGCACTTAGAAATGTTTTTTTCAGCTCTTTACTTACTAGTATGGTCTCATAGTGGGGTATACCCTCTGCTTGCGACATGCAAAGAGTATTTTTGCTTGTTATTCTTTTAGTAGTCAAAACTGACTATATAAAATCAGCGTGGAAACCACATGCAGTATTTCACCGTTACCACACTCTGAGCACCATATTCCACCTTCAGGCTTCTGCTTGGTATCCCCATCTGTAGGTCCAGTGATTGTTGGCCCCTTAATTTACCTCTTCATGTGAGAAGTACACAATCAACAGGCTGTTATTGGATCATATAGGTGACAGGTATATATAGATGACAAGTAAATGTCCCCTTTCTGGGTTAAGTGAAGGTGTCAAAATAGGTAAGATTTAAGTGTGGGTGTTTCAGTCTGTCAGCACTCCTCAATGCAAAACAGACTTTGCCCAACTACTAAGAGTCTTCCCCACCATTCCCTAGGATCTTTGCATAATATTATTTTATTCCGAGATATGATCACATGCTTCATACTTATGACCTGTATATTCTGTTCCAGTGTGTGAGGCTACAGATCAAAAAACTGGAAACACGTAGATGAGAGACAAATCAGGTTGATCACCAGAGTAAACCATAATCACAACATAGCAGAAGTCTAATTATTGTTTTTTTAATTCTTTTCCTTAGTATGTATCATAAAAAAGGGAAATGTTAAGGAAGGAACTGGAAAGAGAGAGCTCTGCTGGGATTTAAGATGTATAAAAACCCTTTTACCTGTAGATGACGTTGATTGGAAGTACAATGTTATTTGATACCATGAGCTGATCAGAGATGCAGGCAACATTTCCTGTTAAAGAGTAAGGAAATGGTGTGTGGTGATGGGTTATATATGCAAAAGTCCTGTTCTGAATGAGACATCATTTCAGAGTAAAGAGATCCATGATGGTGATTGGGTTACAAGTGACCAGGAGGATGGAGACATTGCCCACAGAAAATCAAGGAAGAGTATTCAGGCAGGTTAAGAACTCTGGATTAGACCCTTTAAACTCAGCATGACTCAGAGGACTGATGTGAGAAAGAGAGGCTGTGATTTTTGCTTTTGTACAAAAGAGGACTGACTTAAAAAGAGAGAGTTATTGCTGAGCTAGAATAGAGGTAGGAGCTAAATCTGTTTTCAGTAGAGAAGATGAGAAGATTTAAAAGAAAAAAGGTGTCTGCTGATGCTCTATCAAGAAGAATTCTTTCAACTGTGAGTAAAAAGAGTTTTCATTTGAGGACATTTCAACTGATGATTTCAAACTTCCAGACTACAGTAATTGTTTTCTCTGCAAAAATAGTGATTCTGCCAAACCCCACCTTTCTGTCGATATGTATTCACTGATACCTCAGTTTTATTTGTTTACATGTCTCAAGACACTGCATGTCTTGAATTTTGTTACATTCTGAAAAGATCTGAAAGGCAAAACAGTATAACAGCCACATCAATTATTTGTTAATCAAGTCATGATGTTGGAGGTGTCACGATTAAAATACAGCTGTGGCTCAAAAGAGAATGCTGACCTCTTCTCCAGCCGAGCCTAATGAAGAAACTGGTATGTCAAAGCTGTTCATTTTTAAGTTGTCATTGTTACCGAGACTGCCCCAGCAGATAAAACCCAACAGCATTAGTGATCCTTGAATCCAGGTGTGGAAGAAATGCCCAGTGCTGTAGACCTCCTGCATGTCCTGATGGATTGTCACATGTTCACAGAACACTCCAGAAGACACTGCCTTCCTCCCTGAGAATGTGATGCTGTTAGGGGAAAGGGAAGTTTCTACTTGTGTTGAAGCATTGTGTGGAGCTGGACTGGTGCTGTAGTGGTGAAAATGAAGCTGTTTGGCACCATGGGCTACTGCATGGGGGATCCTGAGCCTTCTGTCCTTCACAGTCACTGCATGAGTGGCACTGGCTTAAAGGACACACTTCAATCCACGACAGTAAGAGATAAACCAAGAAATAAGAAAACTTGGTACAGATTGCAGGGATGATCCCACATTCTGCATGCAAAGTTATTGTTGGAGGATGAATACATCCTGCAAGAAAGCCTGCTTGGAACATCTGCCAAGATCATAAATATCTGCATATTCCCAGGAGATACGAGAAGGTTAAATAGAAAAAGATACTCTACTTTGTGCCGGCTGCTGCTAGCCAAAATAGTCATTAATATGGATCACAAGGTAGGAGTGAAATTTGTAGCCAGCAGCTGATCCAGGTGGAGCCCATTTCTTACTAGTAGTTCTATTCTGAAACTCCACGAGCATTGAGGAAGCCATGGAGGAGCAGGCAGAAATAATTAGGGAATCTGTATGTTTAGAGTAAAGATAAGTCTCCTGCTACTGACCCCTACTTCACTGCTTTGCGGGGCTTGGCAGTGTCTACAAGCTGCCAAAAATGTGATGGTGGAGAATGGAAATAGCATTATTCAAAACAGGTTTAAAGAGCATCCTAACATCCCTGTGCATCACCCCCAGCTAAGCTTCATTTCAGCACCCAAAGACACACATTACGCAGAGCCAGCAGAACCACCAGAGACAGAACAGGAAAATAAAGTTTCCTCATGTCTGTAACCAATTTTCCCATTCTCCTGTGATGGAGACTGTTGATTTTGGGCTTTGTGCCTTCCTTAATAACCTCAGTGGCTTAAAAGCCTTTTGGAAATGAGCACACACTATGTTCTTAAGAACAAGTCATAAGCTCCAGCATGTGTGTGATAGTGATGCCATCCTGTCTAACCACAAACACAAGGAGCCTGTATCTACAGCTCCAGCTCAGAAAATGTGAGGGAACTTTGCTCAGCTTTGTTAGAGTGATCTTCTAAGTGAAGATGAATTTTGTCACATAACTAGATTTTCATTCAAGAAAGCACTTTTGCTTTCTAGTGTATCTCTAAAACAAAATTCAGATATACTGTGTTACCCCAAAGCTATGTTTCACTTCTAAAGCATTATATCGAAGCAGACAAATATTTGCAAGTCAGCTTTTAAAACTATAATATTTGACTTGAGTTGCATTTATGTGGGGTGAGGAAAGAACCTCTACAATGTTTTTATTGTATAATTTACATTGCAGTCAGGTTCTCGATAGCTCACTTGGCAACTATTCGATATTTCGTGGTTTGTGCTGTAGTGCCCACTAATAAAACCAGACAGGACAGGAGACCACATGCCACATCACTTAGGGATGACCAGAGCCCTGCTCCTGACCCAGGATCTAGCTGGTAAAAATCTGCCTCTGCTTTGAATGCTGTTTAGCCTGTTCAGGGGCCATTAAATCTCCTTCTTGTTCCTTTCTCCTTGTCCTAAGGCTTCATCCAAGTAAGCTAGCTACAGATGGAGCAAAGGCTTGAGATGTTGTCCATCCAACAGCTATGGGAGTGGTTGAAATCCTTCATGCAGGCAAGGACTTCTGAGCATGAGACTGTCCCTATCTGTGTATAGAGGGCCTCATCTGCTTGGTGTTCCAGTAGCAGAACCCCGCATACTTAATGTAAAGCATATGCTTAAATGCCAACAGGATGCCTGGAACAAACTTTTACAGGAAAAAAGTTATCAGCCTGAACTGATGTGCATCAGCCTGTATTTGAAGCACAGTGGTTTCAAATGCATTGTCAAATCCCCTGTGTGACTCCTGTGCATGTTTGACTTAATTACTGCATGTGATAGCCCTAGGGGGAACCATCTGATTTTTTTTTATGTACTGTATCAGTTGCTAAATCTCGTGTGAAGGAAACCAGCCGGAAGTATTCGTAGCATGAGAAAGACTAATGTTCACATTTCTCCTGTATTACTCAGGCTGTAACTAATATTAGCCATTCCTCCAAACATAAGGGCTCTGAAAGAAGCTTATACAGCACCTTACTGACAGAAAAAATAGGAGCCTTAAGTTTGGATTCCTACCTAGCACCCTTGCAAATTCAAGTCTTCATTAGAATTGGAATAGGAGGGAGAACTCTGGAGCAGACTAACAGGGGCTGCTTCACACTGTCTTTCTGAATCAATGAATTCACCAGAGTTTGTGTTACTGTTTCCATTAAGTGTTAAAACTGTCTTTAAAGAGAAATAGCTGTCCTCTTCAGGTTTTTAGTATGTACTCTGCAAGAGACTATAAGCATTAATTAGCATCCCTGCCACCTTCTCTCTTTTCATTCAGCCAAAAGCCTGCATTGGATTCCCCATCTCCTATGTTTAGGCTGGAGGCTGCTTAGGGCTCCTGCCCTACAGTTGGTTTACCTCCTTTTACAATGGCTCAGAAGAAGAGGGGGCTGTTTCACAAGTATTGCTACAAGAAGGATCTCTGAAAATTGTGTTGTTTATATCATTCAGAACAGTGCCCTGCATGCCAAAATCCCGTGCCATTCTCTGGGTTTACTAGTCTGTCCACATGGACCTGTCACAGTCCATCCAAGTAGAGTAATTAACAAATCATTAGTTTGATGACAAAATACTTGCAATTTCATCCTTCTTCTTTTGGATTTCTCTGTGACACAGGCATTTCTTCAGTCCCAGCTTCTGTTGTCTATGTTATGTCCAGTACATCCATCCCAGTCTCTGGAGAAACACACAAAGCACAGAGTGTCAGCCACTATTAAAATAAACTGAATAAAGTAAAAGGCAAGCCCAACCATTGTCATTTAATTTCACAGCTGTTTCTTTCAGCAGCTTGTAAGTCTGTGTCCTAGATTATGTAGGCATACTTCTCACCAGTCATAGGAGAAGGAAACATACCTTGGAGCATACCCAGAAGCAACATTTTCCAAGTCTACCTTAAGAATGGCCAGTTATTAAAATAATAAAAAATATAAAGAAATACTAGCATTTCTTTCAACCTGTGGACAGCAAGTACAGTACTTTAATCATCCCCTGGTCTCTTTGTAATAGCATGTTATTTCAGTGCACTGCATGGCCTTAAATGAGTGGGTCCTGGCCATAGGATGCTGTAAGCCTGGCTGCAACAGATTCCTAATTTCAAGTACACTGACTGACTAATGCTTATTACAGCTCTAACATTTCTTACTTTGAATCTTTGAAAAGGCACAAATGACCAGGTGAGCTCCAGCAGTGGCAGGAACTGAGTACTGTTCTCCCCACATCAGCAGCAGAGGAGTTAACCAGGCAGTATCTGAGATGCACACTGGCCCCAGGATCAAAACAAAGCTAATGGCAAGTGACAGCCTGCTCTCCTGCAGCTCCAGCTGCAGAATCCCTATGGCAACTTAGCCAAAATGAAACTGTCCTCACCCACGTGTCTCTGCAATTGCGGGAAGCTCTCTCTGAGTGCCCAAAAAAGCAAGTGAACCTGACAGCAGATATGCTCTCTTGTCACCACAGGGACAAGTTATATCTTCAGCTATTTTTTACAGAGACCATCTTATCCAGATCATCTCCATAACAAAAACCATGACTACTTTTCACTCTATTCTTAGCAAAAAGAACCCTCACAAAAAATCCTGCGATGCTCAGCGGTGTGTAATTCACTGATCTCTGCAACAGCCACAAATCAGCAGTAACCTGGTCTTTGAATACATTGTTAGCACCACAGACAGAGAGCATGAACAGAGACTGAAACAGACGAGTATACTAAGGACGTTTTAATGGTTGTTTTAAGTTCTCCTTAATCCAATCTCTGTACTTGAATTTACAGAACTCATGCTACGGGGTTTGTGTTTCAGCATCACTACATCGTCAAATACTGCTGGAGGGGCCTCAACACATTTAGATTTTTTAAAAGTCTGAAAAATCTGAAGAAACCTTCAGAAAATATCAAGCCACCTTTAAGCAAGTTGCCTTCTCCACTAACAGCAGGGAAGGTGGCAGACTGGTTCATTTGTGCACCAATGCAATAGCATTTTAACCTAGAGCTGTTGATCCAGAAACTCTGGAATTGGATGCTTTGAGCCTCACCTTCATTTTCCACTGAAGGACATTCAAGAAACTCAGTATTTCCCCGATTTTATTTCACTTTACTTAACTTCCAGTCCAGTATATGTCCTCACACCCCAGTTTACATGGCTCTTAGTGGGTCAGATTCATACAGAGCTCTGGTTCACACTCACAGGGCACAGTCAGCAGCCGGGAAGGGACAATCATCTTCACATTCCTGATGTCAAGGAAGAAGAACTCTTTGGACCTTTTCTTTCCTTTTTTGCTGGTAGGCCAGAGTATGAAATATGGAAATTTCCCTGTAATCCAGACTGGAATATTAAGAAGTAACCTTTGCTGGTTTTTTCTCTCTGTAGAAGAAAAAATGCTGTTCAGTCTTTCTTCAGTGCAAAGACCTGCTACTGAATGAATCTACTTGCTTCTGAGACTGCTGCAAAGTTGAGACTCCATTGTCTGAGGCCTAAGAAAGCCTCACTAGCATTCAATAGACTTTGATGTAAAATGTTCAAGAAAAGGATTGTTTACATAGGAGTCATGTATGGGATGATTTAAGAATATAAGCAAGGTGGGCCTTTGACAGCATGGTAAAATCCTATTAAACCAGCAGAAAATTGGATAAAAGGGGTGTGTTTTTTCATTCTACCCAAAGGGCTTTTGCCTGAAAGCTCTGCTCTCTGTTTCCAGCTGCATCAGGCAGTCAAATGGAGAGGTAACCTCTCCACACAACGCTTGTCTCTAGCAGTAAGAAATATCTTTTCTCCTCACCTGCTCTGATATGGAATTGCTATAATTTGTAACTTGGTTTTCTTCTCAAAACTGTTCTCACTGTCTGAGTCCAAGTGTCTTGGAACGATTTAAGTAATAACACATTTCTCCATACTCAGGTTGCCTCCCAATAGAATAATATACCCCTGTTTTAAAGCAAACTGTCCTTTCACAACCAATACAATAAAAACCAGGTTTGTTTTTTTTTTTTTCACAGCATGACCAAAGTCTTCCTAGAAGAGGCAGTGTGATTTATCAGTGGGAATGTGGATCACGGGTCAGGAAATCCATCTCCGTTCCTCGTCTGCCCCTCAGCAATTTTACCATGTGCATAGGGGTCAGGCTGATCTGTGTCCAAGAAGAAGCTGCACAACTACAGTTCAGATAAGGCTCACCCCCACACACATCCTGCTATGAGAGAGTTGCACCTGCTCTGGGTCAGTGCATGCTGGCACAGCACAGGGCTGGCTCCAGGCTCAGACCAGAAATATGTTTGCATCTGCCTGCACAAAGCACACAAAGAGGTGTCTGTGCTTCCAGATCTCTCTCACTATCTGCATGGTCATTTTACATTTTAAGTTACAGAAATTTTTGCATCCAGAATCTTATAATAATATTTGCAGTTAAACTGTGATCTTCTTTGGGGTGATCCTATGGAAATTATTCATTTATATGCCACATTACTTACTACTAAAAAAACTCAACCCTTGTCAGGGTAGTAGGGTACAAGTAGTCCAGGGAACTCATTATCATTCTTTACCAGATGAATCTGGAAATGCAGTAGTACATGCTAAACGATGAGAAGATGTCCAGGTGCCTTTCCCAGGGAAATGACTTCTCTTCCCTGTTGTGTTTTTGTTGTGTATTGCATAAGCTGAGATGATGATGCCTATCTCTTCTCCTGCATGATTAGAAACCTTTCTTGTCAGAATATATTTAGAATATGGTTTGTCTGTCATTGCTTTCAGTTCCCAAAGCAATTACATCAGAGAGACTTAGGACTGGACCAGTGTGATTTTTTTTAAACAGATGAAGTTTTATCACTAGAAACCTACTATTGATGCATATTCTGGATGTGTGGGTGCCTACCCTGCCAGAATCATTATTTCCCTGATGATATTGAAAACAGTCTCTTCAAGAAGAGGATGGTCCTGCTGTACCTAAGTCAGTATGGGTAACATTGTTAAGTTATGAATTCCAGTTTTAGGAAGACCTAAGAAATAGATACAAGTTTAGTATGGAGGTCGCTCTGACTTCTCATTGCTCTCTGTTCTTGATTCTGATTTCTGTACCTGACTAAAGACTGCTACTGCTCTGAGGGCATCAGTTCTGGACTGCCTACAGCCCTTACTTGTAGAGATAATGACATAAACTTCCATAAAGTGAAAATAAAATAAAGAATAATGAATAAAGTTATAATGGTGGCTGGATTGGGTAACAGTGTGTGTTTGTAATTATGCCATCTAAATTTATTTGGCAAACCATCTCCAAGGCATACATGATTGCATGGTACAGTGCAATTCCCCTAAATGCAAAAGAGAACACTAATTTCTGAGCTGTCATTGTATCTAGCAAAAGCATAAATATACAACTAAAAGTCAAATAAAAAAATTCAAAGTCTTTATTTTTAATTCCTCCTTACATCCTAATGGAAAAATAGTTATTTGAAATAATACGAATTAATTTAAATGAGTAGAGAGTGCAAGGGCAAAGGGGAAGAAAATCCAGAGTACAGAGAGGACATGGTCTAGTCTTGCCTTCTCTAGAACTGACCCATAGAAGTTCAACAGCTTTGGACTTAGTTTCGCAAAACCGTATTTTGCAAAAAACTCAATCTTCTTGCAAGGCATCCAGCCCTGGCCCATCCTCTATAATCCACAGAGAATTAAGTTCACTTCTTTGGTAACACAGATTAGGTGGGGGTTTCTGGAAAGAACTGACTGTGACTGGCAACGGGACTGAAGAGGCTGGATGGTTTTGTGAGAGAGATGCAGGGATGGGGGGAAGAGTGCCAGCCCCAGTCTGCAGTGCAGGCCTGAATTTTAATTTCCATTAGATTTAGGACAAATTAACAAATTTTCTATGTTTTAGCAGGCGGTTTTTAAATCAACACACAAAAGAAAGGCAATGCCACCACTGGTTTGTTTTGATTTTAGTTCGAGTGTATAAGCTACTTTTCTGTCTCAGGCTATTGACACAATTTTGCACCTTTCTGCATGTAATCTTTCTATCTCTTATACAAGCAATACACATGCAAATGTAGAATACTGGTTTCTGTTCTGGCTAGGATATAAAGCCAAATAACTTTGAAATATAATAAATAATCATCCATGGTCAATCTATTTCAGACAACTGCAGCAAAGCAGTCAATAACTATCTCTCTGTGAGTGGGACATAATAGCTTGCTAGGCATTAAGAATCATCTTAAGATAACTTTGAAACAATAAATATGTAGATCTGTTTTTAAGGCCATATGCAGTATTCAGCTATTTCTTCCTTCCTATACATCAGTGTCTTTTCCCTTCTCTCTTTCTTCTTTCAGATCAGGCCTCCCAAAAGATGAGCTGTGTTTCCATAGTAGTCTGAAGAACTGAGTACACAAAGGGGCAATATCTTTCTCAGAATTTAATGGCCTGTTCATCAGCAAGACACTGTGCCCATGTGTTAAGACACAGTCCTAGTGTACTTTTTCCTGCTGTTTCTCTGGTAATGATAGCTCAAGCTTACAGACCTTGACACTTAAAGGAGCATTAGCCCCATGTTGCTTAGAATATTTGCAAATGTGCAAAATGACTTTCATGTTTGCCCCACAAAGAGAAGGAAGTAATTTAGAAAAAAATAATGTAATTTAGAAAGAAAAGGCTCAGCTTCCATGTCATCAATTATGTGGTACTGAGAGTGAGGGAGGATCATTTCTGCAGAGTGCAGAGGTCACCTGCCTTTTACTTCAATATTTGCAGGTGCTTTGGTAGGATTTCGGGAGAGCAATGGAGGTGGCTTTGATAAAGAGGTATTTCATGCATGGCAAAGTCTGAACCACTGCTCTGAGCACTTCATTCTGAGCTTTCCATGGGGTCTCAGCCTCTGCTGCACTTGGCTGAATGCATTCAATTTGGGCTGATTTCAGCAGTTAAATGTCACAGGCCTATGTCTTTACTTGTAAACATTGGGTGCCAGGGACACAAATGAAGGAGCTGTGGCAAAACCAGGCAGCAGGCTGTAAAAGTTGAATTAATTGCTGATAAAATGGGGGAGGCAGGAGGGTAATTTTGACCTTTCCCTTCTAAATGTGTCTTTCAGAGTTACTTATTTATAACTTTTGATATCATTAAAGTGGCAGAAGAGTGACAAAACAAAAAAAGAGTGGGAAATACAGAAAGTTGCAAGCTGAGACATCCTGAGGTGGTTTGCAATAGATATGGATGAATACCCCCACAGTACTTAAGCTGTTGAAGTTTTACATGTCAGCTCAGTACCAAACATGAGAAATGGATGTGACATACAGGGAGCATAAGTGCCTCACCAGGTGGGAGGAGGGAGTGTGATGGTCTGAAGTGACTGGAGGGATGTCTCCAGTTTGAAGGTACTCTGGCTGCGCTTCCAAGAGGCCAGCAGCTCTTATCAAGGCTGTTTCTGGTTCCCAGACTCATGGCTCCAGGCTGGCAGGCCTTTTCTGTCAGTATTTTTTCAGCAGACAATTTCTTCTGTTTAGCAATTTTCCCTTTCTAAGCAGGCTGTCCTGCTGGCTGCTCACATCAAGGTTAGTTTCTTGTCTTTTTCTCCATTGCAGTTGTCTGCCAGGTTTGAGCCTTTGTTTGGTTTATGACTTCTCTCTTTTCCTTGTCATCCCATTGACAAGGTCCTGGATCAGACAATCTTACCAAAATTAACCTTATAATATGTAATATCCTTATCAATCAGTGTAACTGACTTCCATCACTGCCTCATATATCAGTTGTTGTTTGGGTTTGCATCCTTGTGCCTTCTTGCTTGTGGTTTTCTTTGTTTTTTGTGATCCCCTTTTACATTAGGAAGGTCCTTGGCAAAACACCCTTCATGGAGCAGATGCTCTCTCCTTCTGCATGCCTTTACAATAATAATTATGATCTTGCTGAACAGTAAGGAACATGCTACCAGCAAAGGGAACCAGTGTAACATCCAACATAGCCTGTACTAGTAGCAGGACTTTGATCTTGACACAAAATTTCACCAGAAGCCAACAGAGAGATTTTAAAAAGGGAACATTATGTTGAAACAACTGAGTGCCCAAAAGATTGTGAGCTGCTGCATCCTGTATCAGCTGCATTCGAGAGATAACACGGTTGGTAACTCCTGCAAACAAAGAATTGCAATAATCCAGCCCTGAGAAGTCAAACCAATTCAAAATCCTCCCCCCCTAGGAAGGAACACAACCTGCTGTTATTTCATAGGCAGCACAAAGAGGGCCTGGTAGTACAATGCACACATATCTGTTGATCAGTCTGACAACAATACCAAAGCATAACTCTGGGAGATGGATTTAAAACTGCAAGATGAGGTGAATCCCAGGATGGCAGCCACATTGAGAAAATGTCTCCAACATGAACCTTATTTGACTCCGCAGCGATTCCTGTGTCCAAGGACTGACATTCTCCTCCAGTGTCCCCTTACAGCTTGGCCTAATACAGTTGCTGGTGTCACCTTTGCCCTGTCCTAGATCTGTGTCCCTGCTGTTTGTTTTTTGTCTGTCTTTGATCCTTTTTAACACAGAAAGCTCAAATATGCTATTCACAGCCACTGGGACCCCTGTCAGACAAGATACCCATTAAAGGTAAATGTAAATGGAAACTGTTAAGGCATCTGCAGCTGTAATCATCAGACAAAAGAAGTTTAACTGATAGCACTGAATGATGCCAAAAAGTAAAGATTCAAACTCACCCTTGTTTTTCTCCATTTACCTGTCAGCAGTTACAATAATGAACATGGAGTGGGACAGCACAGTGAAGGAGAGTTAAAACACCCTTTTTTCTTTGTATAAAAATAAAGCCCCAGATCTGCTGTCCTGTCCATACTCCCCCCTGCCACAAGAGCCTGTGTCCACTCGCACCATGAACAACACATGATGGCTTCTGCTCTCCACACGTCTTTCTTCAGAAAATCCTGCCTCTGTGAGGTAAGACAGTGTTAATTCAGTCTGTAGAAAGCCTGAACTATTGCAGTTAAGAGAGCAGTGCAAGGGCAAAGAGGCACCCCCTACCTTTGCATTAATCAACATTTCAAATCTATCGCATGCCTTGAATTAATTTCCAGACAAAAAGCACTCATTTTTCAAGCACTTAATACAAACCACATGCAGAAATTAGACTTAGCTTTGATTGATGTTGATTTTTCTGATCAAAATGGTTATTTGTGACATTTTCAAATTTCATTTCAGTAAACTCCAATTTTTTTGTTGATCAAACTGAAGAGCATTCCCTTGGCAATTCCTGTACCACAGAGACCCCACCTAACCTTGTATTTGAAAATCATCTCATTGGCACAGTCGGACCTAGGGAATGCCTCTGCTGCAGTCACTGATGTGATTACATGGAACAGAAATGTTCACATTAACTCCGAACTCTCAGGGATAGAGGTGATGGTGCAGTCAATGGGACACCCATCAATAGAGCACAGTCAGGTAAGGTATCACACAGCGCAGTGTAATTGTGCAGTTGACTTCTCCTTCCTTCTCCTCTCAACCAAATCAAGCTTGATTCAGTCTTGGAGCCAGCTCTGCCAGTCCTGCAGCAGCCACACAGGGCTCAGAGAGGACTAATTTAGACTCATCAGTAGAAAATACTTAAAGAAAAGAGCTCATTCCTCAGTCATCACTGCGAGAGAGAAGGCACAGAACTATTCATTTTGAATTGCCCTAAAGTTGTGTGATCATTCCCCGAGAAAAGCTGTAATCTCAGCAAATTACCACAAGGCAGTGCAAGGATGTGCACACTGGCACGGTTGGTATGTTATTGACTGACTCTACATATGAGGCTCATGCACAGCATTCTTACAGGTGGATCTCTCAAAGGACCAGCCCAAGACCTCAAGCCAGCACCCAAAATCTCTGGAACATATCTCCTGGGTGCTTAGATGGACTTTTTCAGTGCCCTGGTGGGACTTGAGCTCTTATACCTTCTCACTGATCATCTGGAACAGGGGGAACGCAGCTCAGGAACAGGATGCTTCTCCTTCCACCCTGAGATGCAATCTTGATCGTCTCTATGATGGGAAAACAGTCCCATGGGAGCAGGCCAGCTGGGGAAAGAAAATGGTCCTACTCTACCTGCTGAAGGACACCTACATGACAGTCACTTGGTGAAGTGTCAGTCACCTTCCCCAGCTGAGCTGTCTGCAATACAACAGTCACATGCTGAGTTTACCCTTTGATACGGGCACACACTGCTGCCGCACTCTTCAGAGGCAATCCATAATGATTTAGTATTTAGGAGGCTATTTGTGGTGTTACAGGAGTAATTCACACAGCTCTTCCAAGAGGAATAATCTCAAAATAGATTTGCTTAGTGCTAATGAGAAGGTACTGGTATTCAATTGCATGTGGTTTCCATGCATTGAAAAAAAGACATGCAGTCTCATTAATCTGCTTTAAATGTGAGCCATTTTTCTTTTGCTTTTAATATTCTCAAGCCTAGGGAGTGCCAAGGAGAATACAGGACAGGCTGACTACAGAGGAGTTATTTCCTCTGATATCACCCTCATCTGTCTGTCGGGAGTTCTTGAAACAACTGCAATAAATCCTGAATTTTTAATTTGGTTCACAATTTCAGAGACAGAAAAATCAGTGCTCAGACAGCTGGGATTGTGGTAGTTATCTACTATGTCAGAGTACACATATTTTTGTATAAGGAAATCAAACAGGCAACTGTACTGAAAAAAAGTGATCAAATATGGTCAGAAGACAAAGAATGACTGCTGGCAAGCAGAGGAAGATGGGTCAGTAGAAATGAGTATGAAAGGTCAGGAGAGAAAAATCAGCTCTCTGCCTAATTCATTATTGTTCTACATTGTAGTCAAATATATGGGTCTATATTTGCTGACACCACACACGTAAAGTAGCAGTACCCAAACAGTGGAACATAGTCTGTTGTGTTAACTCAAAAATCCAGATAGTCAAATCCTTGGTTGCAAACACAGCAAATGAGATAGATTTCTTTGGATGGTCTTGCTGTTCATTTACTGACTGGGAAATGCTGGTATGGACTGAAATCTCCCTCTGGTCCCCTCAGCCTCGGAAGTGAAGCACACAAGGTGTACAGGGAGGAATGGCTGCTGCTCACCATGTGTGTTTGGCAGCTGCAGTTGTGGCCCCACCAAGGCCAGACAGTGATCAGAGGAACCCGGGCAGCCCAGCCCATGAGAATCAGCCTGTCCTAAGCCCATCACAGGAGAATGATTAAGCAATTGCCCTGTTCCAGAATCCATTAAGATTCTCAACAGAAGAATGATTAAGCAATTGCCCTATTCCAGAATCCATTAAGACTCTCAACAGAAGAATGTTGCTCTGCATTGCTCTACAAACCAAGGGGGACTTTTCCAAGAGGACTTACTATGGATTGCTGGAGTGCACTAGATCTGATGGTCCTCAACAAACACCTACAATGCAAATACATCTCCACAAGATCCTCATTGTGGAGAGGTCATCCTTGCAGGGCACAGTTGCATCTTTGACTGCTGAAGATTAATTAGGTATTGTCTAGGTCAGTCTGAAACTGATGTAGAAGAGTTTGGCAAGTTAAAACCTACATAAACCCCCTTCATTCTGACATATGAGACATAAAAAGCCTGAGTCAGAATATGTCCAGAAAGAGAAGGAGACCTTGGGTGACTTGACCTTGTATTTAGACTTTTTATGTTGGGACCTTGACAAAATGTAGCAGATTGGTTAGCTGTTTTCAGCTAAATGGGGGTCATCTGAAGAGGAGGAGATGAGAAAAGAGGAAGTACTGCTCCCACTAACCATAAGGTGGAAGGCTGCAACCACGTCTGCCCAGCAGTTTTCCCTGGGTAGGGTCTGCACTGCTGCGCACTATGAAAACTGCCAAGGAGGGTCCTTTCACTGTGTACAGACACACTGCCAACAACCACCCCCCTGCACAGCTCATTCATCTGCACACAAATCAATGCTTTCACTTTGCCTACAGATACCTCACATCCATCACAGCAGTGACAGAACCTGTGGCATCAACAGCCCACGAAAAATGGAGGCAACTAGATGGCACAGGCTGTTGCACAACATAAAACAAAAATAGTGAAAAACATGGAACTGGTTGGTAGGAGCTGGGAGGGAGATGGGTTAATGTCTACTGAGATTTCTGTTTCTTTACATATACAGAAATAAATGAAAGCGTATTGTGCACATACAGAAATATACTATGCATATATTGAACTGCTAAATTAAATTGTTTTAATTTAGCAGTTCAATTTGTATTAAATTGCTAAATTGTTAAATGATGCAGATAGTGCACAACCCCAGAAGAATGACAGCCAAAGACTTATTTATTCTATTCTAAGAACAACACAATGACTTTTGCAACTCCTTTTGCATGCCATGGATTTTAGTGGGAGATGGAACCAGTTTAGCTGTAAAACAATAACTGCAAATCCTCTCACAAGCATTGACTGTGGATCTGGGGAAAAGGCCCTTTGTGCCTTAAATGCCCACTTCCAGTGAGAGGAGCTGCACATGAGAGCTGCTCACAGCCAGAAGGATGGCTCGAGGATGGCTTCCAGTCACAGTGCTCACCTAGGACTTCCAGGTGGTTGGTTGCCTGAAGTACTGGGTATCTGAAACCTGGTAGACTGCTGGTAAGTGGCAGGTTTCTGGTGAAAACAGGAGTTTGATACTGATGTGGAAGATGAGGCAAGTGTGTAAAATGATAGGAATTTCTACAGCAGCAAAATGTCCTTTCTGAATAATTTCAGGAGACCAGGAAAAGCTGGTTGCTTCACATAGACTATGTAAGTCCAAATAATAAATAAAAAGCCAGCCAAACACTCTTCTTTTAAAATTCTCATGGCTTCCAAGGCCTATTTCTTGATTTTAGAGTTTTGACTAGTGACTTCAGATCATGAGTGAAAACCTGAATCTCAACTCTTTCATTTGTCTCTGTGAAGTAGAGTTTAGGACACTCTGAGCTCCCATGCAATTGCAGGGGTCATTGAACCATCAGCCCAAGAACAACTTTCTTTGCAGCACAGTGTACTTTTTTTTTTCTGTTTGTAAAAGCACAACAGGGACTTACAAGACCACCCCTCTTCAACAAAGTTGGTGTACCTGAAAGGAAGCAAGCAGAATGGGAGAGAAGAAAAGCAGTGAGTGGGCATTCAAAATGAAAGTAGTTTTTAATTGATTGCAAATGATTAAAATTACAGCAACACTACAGGTGGTCTGCAGGTTCTTTTCAGTTTTGATGGTCTTTTATTTAATAGGCTGAGAAACACTAGTCCAAAACGTGAAAATATGTCCATCAGTGCCACTTAGTGCTGTTTTGATGGCTTCCACTTTCTATGAAGTTGTCCAGCACATACCTACTAGTCTACTGTGTTGGTTGCATGCGCAGAGCCCATGGCAGAGCACTAACAAAGCAAACCACTTAGCAGATGTGGCAAATTCCGTGATTGTTGTTACTCACATCTCTGCATCTGCTGGTCTGGAGCCCCAGAGGGTCAAAAAGTCACTGCTGTCATCATGAGTAGGTAAGAGCTTCATGAGAAGAGACACAAGGAGAATGTTCACTGTCAGCATCAGGCGATTCAACCTAGGCTTGAACTGCAACCCGTTTAGGCGGAACTTTGACTATTACTGTGTTATTAATTGGCTTTGTAAAATTTATGTTCCTCCTGTCTTTAAGTTCTCTTTGTTCAAAATCAGTTTAAAATCAGCACTCAGATAAGGTAAAGCCTTGGGTTTCCGATGGAAGCTTAGATTGGAATTATTTCTATGTTTGTTTGTGAAAGAACCATGATATGATGATGTCCAGATAATATTGCCCTATTTAATGCCCAACGCAGCTGGCAAAGTAATTTTGTGTCTAAAAATACCATGGTTTTGTCCTTTGCCAAGGATTTTCAGTATTTTTCTGCCATTTATATGATACCTTTCTTTTTCTAAGGCTACCAAAAATAGCCACAAATCCATCAAGTAACCCTACTGCAGTCACAGTTTGCTGTCTCATATCACCATTAGTTTTCCTTTCATTGCAAAATGTATTCAGATTTTATATTTGGTTTCAAGACTGTATGCATTTACTATAGTATTAGTGGCAGCCCAGTCTGATTTCATATTTATGGTCCAGAAAAAATATCATAAACATATGTGATTTCAATAGGACATGGGATAAGCTGTGGATTAATCTTCCATCTCCTCTGCACTATTCATGAAACCTCATCCCAGTTCAAGCATCACATGCACTTCCTTGCAGATTCCATCTCTGCCCTTTTCCACTAACTTTCTGCCTACTTTGTCCATGTGCAAAGATCTTTTGTGATCTCTCCCCATTCTGGCTCAATCACTCTACTAATGTCAGTCTGGAGAAAGTCCTCTCCCAGATCTGTATGAGCTTCTTACCAGTCAGGGAGATAGTTCTGAGAGGATGCCAATACCTCTTGATGTCTGCCTGCTTGATCCAAATATTCCTGCTGAACACAGTTAATGTCCACATCTTTCATAGATTGCCAGATACAATGGGTCTGGATCTAAGTGGATTAATCCATGCATACTGAGAGTAAGTCTGCACATTGTCTTCCAACTTTTAACATCCAATTTTATTACTAATATTACAAAGTAATCAATGTAGTTAATGACTTTTTTCATATCTCTTTACCCCCAGCACCATGATTATCTCATATTCTGCAGTGGTTCTCCTCACTATGAATATGCAAGCACTACTTTGCACTTTAAAAAGGACATAATGGTCTTCCCCATACTTCCAGACCTCCTCTTAGTGTCTAATGAAGGGAGATGGCGACAGAGTAAAAAGCATGAAGGAGAAGATTTAAGACAGTGAGAAATCAAAAACAGGAGTCTGTTTGCTAGTTTGAAAGAGAGTTGAAATCAGGTGTTGAAGGAAGTATTCACAAAGAAATGGAGGTCAAGAAGAGAAGGAGAGTAGCGAAAGTGGGTAAAGAGAGTGTGTGGAAGAACAAAAGATAAATTAGAGACCCTGATACATCTTCCTTTTGGAGGAAGAAAGATATGTCCCCCGAGAAAGAGAGAAAGTAAAAAGCTTGCAGAAAGTCTGACACAAAAAAAGGGAAGCAGGGGGAAGAACGGTTTGTGGGAGAAAAGAACAATCCCATAACCAGGAGTACCATCTGTGTTAGAGATGCAGTTCTGTTAAAGGAGAACTGTAGATTTTCTGTAACCTAAGCATTTTTAGAAACACTGTGGAAGAAAGAGAAAAACTACAGAATCACAAGTATACTGGCCTGTTTGTCTTAAGTAAAATACCCTTCAGTTAATTCATCCACCTTGTGAAAAGGGATGTTAAATATTTTGGATGCCATTCTTAACCGATAGTCTATGCATGTTGCTTTTGAATGCCAGGGATTGTGCCAGATGAGTCCTCCCTGCTCTGCACACCTCTGCTGACCTCCACACTGTGGACTGCAGGTTACACTACCCTCCACCTGGAAACACAAGCTGGCACCTGAGTCTAATGGTGAAGATAAACATTTTAGAACATGTCCAGGTCCTTTAATTCCAGGAGCTGGTTAGTGAAATGAGCAGGTGTGCAGACAGCTTACCTAATCCAACTGTACTGCTGATGTCCACAGAGGTAATCCATCTGGAGGGCTGCTTCCCTGGATAACGGCTACTACAGCCTGGCTCACCAAGAGAAATGTTTAAAGGGAATCCCCAGGGATGAGTGACCATGTCTTTGAATTCCCCCCAGCTTTCACTCACTTAAGGTAGTGCACATATGCCTCCTTAACTGAGAAGAAAATCTGATTTTGAAATTGCCATGAGGTCTGGTAAATGTGCATGTTGTATTTGAAGGGCCATGTGAATACAGAATAAAAATCAGGGTCCACAGAAGCAGAACACATCACCAGATCTTCCCATTTTGCAGCAGGTACCAACATCATAAAGTATTGGCAGCTCCTTGCTGCAGTTACAGCTGCAATGTGGAGTACCTAAGCCTGCTAACTGCAGCTCAAACATAGCTTATAGTTACTTGTTTCAGTGTTGGGGAAGGTTTTTGGTTTGGCTGCTTGCAGTCTTCTTCGAAGCAAGAGATGGAATGGAATTGAGAAAGGTGAGCAAAATGGTTCAGCTAGCAGAGGATGGAAAAGCTTAATGAGTAAACTCAATGAAAGGTATCAAAGATTTCTGGCACTGGTAGGTCAGGTGCCATTGGCAGATAGAAGAGCTGCAGCTGGAACGTCAGCTTTATCTACAGAGCATGTTGGCCTTTAGTGGTTCACGCTGCAGTTTGCCTGTGTACTCTGTCTCGCCTGTATCAAGGTATGAGGGATCAGTTCACCTGCCTTTACCTATTTTAAGCTGCTGTCAAACACAGCAGAGCAGCAGGTGATCTATGGAAACACACCCTCCAAGCAAGCCACCCTACCAGAGCATGCAAGTTACCACTGCATCCCAACTAAGCTATCCTGCACCTGCAGGACAACAGGGGAAATCTTCTTACAACCTTCCAGCTTCCCGATGTAGCGCCACATCCCAACACATCCTATTCTGTGTACAAGAACTTCACTGTAAGTCTTCTCTCAGGCAGGTCAAAGGGCATTTCCACCAGTGACCAGGTGTTCCTGGCACTATGTAATGCTCCAGACAGAAGTGCACCATTTGTCTTCATTTATAAAGTAATATGGTTGGCTTCTTATTACTCTGATATCCATGCTGAGGCCTCTACTGCCATACTCAGATCTCCTTTTCTCCCTCAGGAAATTTTTGTCTTTTCTGAAAATGACTGCTTCATACAGTGGAGGTTTAATTCTCCGTTTCATTTGCATAGCACAGTACAAAGTGGCTGCAGTAAATCAGAAAATTTAGTCTGTGTCCTACTGTCTTTTTTTCATCTCCTTCTACCTGGACAGATTGCTTATCATGGTATCTATTATCACCTCCACTTTTCATTACCACTTGCTGACACTAGCCAATTTGAAATCTCATTCAGATAAGTCTATTGCCTTTCCCTCACTAAGCTCACTGTGAACTGAGATGGGTTCATTTCCCTGAGTTCAGCACCCAGAAAGGAACGGTACATTTAGCAATTACAGGAACAGTGCATCCCCACTGTCACACCCTTATCCACCACCTTTTTAAATAATTTCCTCCCACATCTTAAGAAAAACCTACCCTTCTGGAGTCATCCTCACCTGGAAAATGGTCTTTACCCTGCTAGTTGCTGCATTTTGCATGATTTCCCATTAATCTACCTCCTAATAAGCCACTTCTGCCTGTTCCCAGTTGTGCATCTGTACCTGCTTTCACCTTCTGCCAGGACTATTGCAAGCCCTATCAGTATAGTTTCAGGTCTATATTCTTCTTCTGAAAGACCTCTCTTGGTTTCCCACCACCTACAAACCCACCCTAATCATCCCAAAGTTCCCTTCTGGGGCTAATGTTGGTATCTGGGCACAGTGCTGCAGCCCCTCCCTCTGACCTCTGTGCTGTGGCTCCCAGACCTCAGACCAGCCAGAACTGAAATCCAGGATTTTCTTTCCCATTGCAGGGCTCACTGCTGCTGTCACTCCAGATACAAACATTATTGTTTTTCATGCTATTATACACCTCCCCTATTAACACCTTGTCTCTTTCAAAATTGCAGCTCCCAAGTGCTCCAGGCTGTTTTGCTTACAGTCTTCCACGCTATGCCCCATGCCTGCCTTATTCCTACTAAAGCATTCCCTGGTTTATGGCCCCACATCTCCTCTGATTTTATACCACTACACTTTACACTGTTTTCCCTTGCTGCAGTTATTGTGATTCCTAGGATTTTGTATGCACAATGTCTTATAAAAATAAATTGAACCTCTGCTCTTTTTGCTGTTTTCTACCCATAGGGGAAAGTAATTAATTTGTTTGAGGAGAGGGGTGTTGAGGAGGCACCAGCACTAGGTCAAAACACCTCAAACCTAAAACAGATACACTTTGCTGAAAGGCAGAGAGAACAAAATGTTTCTTCAAGCAGTACTCCGGACATTTGGAGATTAAAGTTAGAAATAAAATTGGTTTCTATGTATTTCCCTTCAGTTTGTGTCACTTTATCAAATATAGTAATTTTCAAAAATGTCTCAGTAATAAATCAGAAATAAAACTTTGGAGAAACCAATGAATCTTCACTTATTTTTCAAAGATGCTTTTAACTGGATAGCATCCCACAGATACACATGATCTTTCTCTGCATGGATATTTATTACTGCTTCATCTGCCTCATGTGCCTTTTAATAAACAAATTAAAGTGTCAGCTAGATTCATTGCATCTCTGGAAAGAAGCAATTTTGCATCCTTCACTTAAAAAACAGTTTTGAAATGTCCCAAAGCAATTATTCCTCAGTGAATCACAACAGACAACTTGGTATTGTTAGAGAAAAAGTGCCTAAGGGTGCTGCTCTTTTTTTTAGGAACCAGAAAAACAGCAATGGCACACTCACACCTCTAACCCCTCTGCTCTCTATGTCTCAACCCAGAGAAACTCTGCTTTTACAGTGATGTCCTCAAAATGTATAAAAAGGCAGTTACATAAGAATGCAGGGGAGTATGAAGATAATGGCCAAACCTGCACAAAATTTTACTCTGAATCTTACAGCATTTTATTTCTCAAAAAATATATAATTTATTGCATATTTTCACATCAGTTCCTCATAATGTAATCTTTCCAGGAGGCATTGCATCAGTTACTGCTCTCCTTCTCACAGCAGGAACTGTGCACAACTTCATTTGTAGTTTGTATTAATTACAGAAGATGGCGGTACTTAAAGTAATTACAATGCATGACCTATTGGAAGATTCCTTCATCTTTTATTCCCTCACAGTGTGGCTTTAGAGAGTCTGTAGCACACCAAAGCTAGACTGGACTTTGAGGTAGAAAAATTACGAGCTCTGAGACAAAAAGAAATCTTGGTATCTTCAGGTGAATTAAAAGGTTTGGGCTGTATTCAGTATGAATAGGAATGATTCTTTGTATTAATTATGCTAAATAATATTAGATATACTATTTCTATCAGTTCTGTACTTCTGTCCACCTTCTCCAGTAAAACATTTTGGGTGGACTGCAGAATTTTGGAAATTGAAAGTGGGAGATCAATGCATTGGTACTGGAAATGTTGTTCAATGTGAAAAAGGTGCGAGGGAATCATTCCACCATACCCTAAAGGTGTGGGATCATCTGTGTTGATTTGAGGATGTGGACATTAAGTCCTCTCTCTTCCTCCCCCCACCTCATTCCCTTTGCTTTGTGGGGCACTCAGTACCTCAGGCTGAGGAGCATGGCAGTAGCTGTCCTTGGATTCCTCGGTGACCAGCCCAGGTAGCTGCTGGAGGCTGCAGGAGAGCACACTGTGACTGTGCTGGGTGGCTTCTCACTTCTGGGGACTACAACCAGTTTTAAGGAGCCTTTCTAACCTGGAGCAGGACTGAAGCAGTGAAAGAAGTTCTTCAGGATGGACAGTTCTGAAGGTTATAGCCTGTAACATTATTTCATGTATTTTTCTTCTAATTAGCTTCCCTAAATCTACATAAAATACAGGAGATGGTTTATTACTAGAGGATATTTTTCTTCTTAGATCCTCTGTATAAAGGGAAACAAAAATTGACTTCTGGGGATCATAAGACTCTTCTCGCAAGTAGCTGGAAAAATTGCTATCTGCATTTCTGTTCAGAACCTTTAAGATGCAAATCCTGCTGCAAGTGCACAAAGCTTTACTAATGAGACTGATGCAAAATTCTGTGAAAACCTTAACCACCAAAATGAGAGTTTAGACTCTTTTAAGGTCCAAGGAATAAATCAAAGTATTTCAACTGGTTACGTGATTTCATTATTATTTGTGCCTGGACTTCATTATCTTCTTCAATGCAGAGATCACATTCTGAGAGATAAAGACAAAAACCTAGTTTAACTACTAATTTCTGTGAGAGTTAATAGCCCAGTGACTTCAAAAGAAATGGCACATAGATCACCAAGCCTGAATTTGGTTCAGAAAATATAAAGTGAAATATGCTTATGCAAAACAAAATCGCATAAAAGTCTTAAAGGATGAAATCTTACAGTCATGGAGCCCACAACAGAAGCAAAAATTGAACAGGAGAAATTCTAACTCTGCTACCACAAGATTTCACAATTTTTTGTAAGAAGTGTAGGTAAAGTGATTTATTTCTTTAAGCAGGTTGTTTCTTTACTTAAACCTCCCCAGTCGTCAGTGATAAGCCTGCTGCAAATAACACAAGTAAGAGTGTGCAGATAATATTAAAAATGCTGCAGAAATGGAAAGGCTTTTCCTCTCAACAGACCTCAAGTTCTTCATTTAATTTTTGGTTATACTGCTTTTATTAAATTATTTTCCATAACTTCAAAGTTAATTCCAAAAGGAATTGAGGATGGCAAAAACTACTTAAAGAATGAAGTGGGTAAGCCTGCTTTACATTAACCTGCAAATTGAGACAGACAACCAACAATTTGAGGGAGAAGAAGCAACCTTGATGATCCACTTATGTGCATAACCTGGTTTCCAAGTAAAGGATATTATCAAAAATAAATACAAATCAGAGGGGAAAGAAGGGAACTCCCCTGAAATATTACTGGGGTATGTCTACAGTTGTTGAGCAGATTCCTCTTCCTCTTGAATAGGTGCCTTTGTGCCATGTAGGTGTAAGTTGGGAATGCAAAATGGATTTAAACTTGGTTTAATCAAATCCTGTTCCTGTCAATCTGTCTCCTCTTGAATAAATTACATCATGATATTTTTAATCAAGGCAAAGCCAAGGCAGTTCAGCCCACAGGATCAGAGACCCAGCTGTGCCCTGTTCATCATTGTCCAGCTCTTGTTTCAACTAAGAATATTTTGAAAATTATCCTGCCTGAATGGCACTGCAAAGCTTCCAACCACCTTAACAGGAGACCAGTTTTGCAAAATGAGGACACTATCATGATCATTGGAGAGTAATTTGTAAGAAATTTTCCCTTTCCACCCTCTCTTGCTCACAGCTGCCTACAGTTGCAGTCTACCTCTGCCAGGCATGAATTCATGCTCCAGGATGCTCTGGGTCATTGCTGTGAAGCTGCAAAGGGTCTACTTTATTAAGCATATCCTCCTCCTAGATTTCCACTGACACAGCATTATTCTATCCTTCCAGCAAACACTTTTTTTATACATCTGCTGAGAATCAGATGAGCATAAAGTACACCCCATATATTTGTTCTAGACATCTGAATCTCTCAATGGTACTGTTCAAACCAGAATCAGTTCTAGACCAGATCCTATCAAGCGCTGCTTCTACTTCTGTTAACCTGGGTCCCAAATCTTTCATGGCTCTTGGTCTCATACAGTCCTTGTCCTCCCGACCATACTTGCACAGGCCATATTTGGCCCTGGCTAGGGAACTTGACAATATTTGTATACAGGCCATCACTTATTAATGCATCCAATCTCCAGCGATACAGAAGAGGCAGGAGATCTGAAGCTTCAGAATGCAAATTTTAATAGGCAAATGAAAAAGGTGATTATCTGTGGCAGTGCTTGGGGAAGTGCTGATATGCACCCTTGGAGTGCTGATGGGGTGTAAAGGCATTACAGACCAGTCCTATTTCAGCTGGTAGTAAAATAAGAATAAACATTAAAAAGTTGTGTTTCCTTATTAAAAAGTAAGTCACAGGTGTTACTCTGTGGCTTGGAAAAATGTCATCACCTATGAACTCTTTGTGTGATTTAGCCACTTTGAGGTGATATTCAGTAACAATGGGAATATCATTTGAATAGTTTCCTTTATTATAGGCAGAAACAAGCACCTATGAGCAGTATGTGGGGGTGTTCAAGGATTTAACAGTGAAACCAGGTAGCTGTTCACTAGTCTTTTACTAGTAAGAGACTCAGCACAAAAAAAAACCCCCAACAGTTACATCCTTTTAGTGCCTTTCATTTAGTTATCTTGGAGTGCTTTGCAAAGCAGATTCAGCCACCAGATGTGGGGATCTGTTAATCCATTCCTTCTCCTATTTCACATGTTCCCCCTGTTCCCTCCCCAGCCTTGGCCACTCCCTCGGTTTCTCCCTATTTGTTCTGTACCCAAACCCCACCCAGGGACCGCCCCTGGGCTCCTGACAAAACCACCCCGCACCCAGACCACGCTGCCTCTCTGCCTCTGAGCATTGCTGGGACAAGATGTGATTAAAGCCATCTCACACCCTCTTGAGAGACCCTTCTCTGCCTCCTTTACCCCCACTGCGTTGTGACGCTGCTGCTGCCGGAGCCAGATCGCGGGGCTGTCCCAAATGGACTCCGGGATGCGACTGATGGCATGGCCCTGGGAAACCCTCACTGAGCTCTCAGGGAGCAGCAGCCTGCTAGCCAGAGTGCAGTGGTTACAATCAGCCAAAGAAGTTGAGTTACTTTATGTTCAGTGTTGCCAAAGAAGTTGAGTTACTCTATGTTCAGTGTTGCAAGGCCAATCAGTCTGGGCAAGTCAGGAATATGGTCCCGGTAACTCTGATCACTGGTGTCTGCTCCAAATCTATGGAGTTCGGATTCATCAGGGTAAAAGTCATTATCATTTAACAAGAGCATTAACTATCAGGTGGAGTTTTTCATATGCTGAGAAATGTTCAGTCCTGGCTGTTTATTCATAAACAATTATTTACAAAACCAGACAATTAATTCTATTTTGTTTGGATGTGGTGATGTTAGAATTCAGATACCCACAAGCCTCTCCCATAAATCATTTTGTACATTATCTTTTCATTCCTACTGAAAAAGTCTTAACCCCGTACTGGTTTGAAACACTATCTACATTGACTTTATTGATGGAGTTCTTAACTTAAAAAAAACTTCCACTATGTCCCCTTGAAGGCTCTTTAATAAAAAGCAACAGAGCTCCTCTAGCTTTGCTTTATAGCCTGTTTTGCAGAGCTAGTGTAAGCTTTGTTGACCTGGCCTGTACCCACTCCAAGGTAATAATAACCTACTGATGTGTGCAGGAACGGATGTAGTGCTCAGTATTTGAAAGAGTGCTTGTCAAGTGGCTCATACACAAAAAGCATTGGGGTTTTTTGTCGCTTGCCTTTTATCAATACAACATTAGGTGTATTTTTCTTTCTGAGGCATTTGTTGGCAGGAAAATTCCAATTATTGTTTTCATACAGACTCTCAGTATTATTTGATTGTTCCATTTAGCACCTATTTCTTGGGCCGTTTCCTCGATCTTGGGCTAATTATTTTACAGAATTCTACACTGAATTTCCATTACCGTCTGCTGGTGTAATCCAGCTAATGATCCATGTCCTTGGAAGCAGAATGCATTATTCCTCATTGTTTGCTCTGCTTCTGGCTTTACCATCACTCGCTTTGTAGACTGAGGGCTTGGCTCCAGTGCTTGGCTGCTGAAGAGGGCAGTGACAGAGCAGGTTTAAGCAGATGGAAGATAAGGTTGCTTCCCAGGGTATTGGTATCGTCTCCTAGCACAACTCAGAGTAGCCTGAAAACTGCCTGAATTGAGAGCAGGCACCATTGATCCCCCCAGCTACAATTACTTAAATACATGGATTCAACAAAATTGTGGGGGCTGGTGTTACATAGCTGTGCTCTACATGGTGCCAGAGGAGGGGGGGATAACCCAAAAGCTCACTTCGTGCCTATATGCTACCAATGATTTCTCCTACCAAGACTGACTTGATGGCAATTTTATACTGTCTTCCAGGGTAAAGCAGTTAACTGCTGTCAAGATCAAGACCTTATTTTCAAATACTTTTTTGATTATTTTGATGTAAAATCATTGAATGTATGAATCAGGGCCCACAAAACTGACTCAGAGCTATTCCAGCTGTAAAACCAGTGAGGCAGTAAATAATTGTTCAGGATCAGAATGTCACTTTTTTTTCTGTTTTAAAGGCATACACCTCTACAGTAAACAGAAATAAGCTGAAGTTCAGCTTAAATTGATGTTTAAGCTCAGATTTAGGGTCTAACACAGCTGCTCATCCTCACTACTCCTGTGGAGGCAGTTCCAGGGAACACATTGACCATCAGACTCCTGACTGAATTAGAAAAACCTATTGAATACGAAAGATACTTTTTCTTACAAGCTGAACACTTGTCTCCTCAGGTATAGAACCTACTGAAAAAATTCATAACATGTCTTCAGAATACAAATCTACAGCAATATACTTTCTGCAGGGTTGGTGTTAGACACTGAAATAATTTTCTTTAGAAAGGTACCTTGATTTCCGTGTATCTTCAGAAAAAGATACCTACTTTGTTTTCTCTGCAGCAATGAACATTAAGGGTTCTGTATTTGGTTTCTCACAAATAGGTTGTGAAATCCCCTACAGTATCAGAAATATGAGCGGAAACACTAGTCAAGACCCTTGGGAGACCCTTCTGAGATGGCAGTGAAAGGTGCAACTCTATTCTCCAGGTGATATTAAAAACTCCGCCAACAGCCAGGGAGAGTCCTAAATGGAGCTTAAGGATATGTACCAAATCCTTCCCTAGCATCATGTGGAGTTACTTTGTAGAGACTATCTGTGGTGGCAAAATCCCCTAAAAATGTTGAACCATGGCAAAGAATGGCACAGGGATGGGGAGGAGGTGTTCTGAATGGTGACTGGGTTATGTCTACAATGAATATGTTGGGTGTTATTTTTGCAAAAAGCCAATGGAGCATCACATACTGCCAGCCCATCCAGGCCATTGCACAATTAATATTTTTTTAGAAACTGTGATTTATAAGAGCTTTTAAAGGGAAGGAAAAGATAACCATTGCACATTCAACTGCCTGAGAAGGTAAAGCACAGATAAGAAATCAATGTTGCATAGAGGCTCTGCAGAGAGAGCACATCCTGGTCCCAGACAAGCCTGACAACGTTTGCATTCTCACAGAGAAGAAGAGCTAATCAAAGCTGTGACACGGTTAAGTTCCCCTAAATTAGAAGATAAGGAGGAAGGGGAACTGAAGTCCCCAGGAAATTATTTGATACTTCATTTGCACTCAAGAGGCAACACAGCAACTGTCACTGTCAGAGGGGGGACAGAAACACAGGAGAGGTGCTGATTCCTTAAGATAACACTGAAGGAGCAGAGCACTGCTGATTTGTTTCCTCAGCTTCTGTGCCCCAGAGAAATCTCACAATGACAAGTACATGGGAAGTTGCTTTTGTTGTTTATTGTTTCCCTTTCAGAACCTGATTTGTAATCAGGAATTTAACCTTCTCTTTTATACATAGCTTGTTTCATAATTAAACTCGCCAAGCTTCTGAAGTTGAGGTGAATCTTGTAAAGCCGTGCATGTGTGTTGCTTCAGAGGCGATGAATTCAGGGAGAGTGTAGCTTGCAGGCATTCACTGAAGGGAAGCAGGTCTGGAAATTCAGAAAACTGGATGTTTTGCTCACCACCTGGAAAATTTGAGTTTGGGGGCTTGCAGCAGCAGGTGTCCCAAGGAGAGAATTGCCACTGGCAGGGTGTTACCAGAGAGGAATATGGGGGGGAACCACAACACTGTGGCACTGAAAATTATGTAATACAAATAAGTGTGACAATATTTTTTTCAAATGTTTGACCCCATTTAAAGTGAGCATTGAAAATTAAAATAGGTTTGCAGGTGGCTGCATTCTTTGGGAAAGAATACGTGAACCCCCAATCCGCTATAAAACAGGGTGAGAGTCACCTGACCTGCATAGTGCAGGCTAAAAATTCTCCTTAAATGAACTGCATTTGTCAAAACATTTGTCTAGAAAGACCTCTGTCCATTACCTGCAGGGTTCCTGCATGCAGGAATCACAACAGCAACTCTCAAATCCTGCCACTGCTTTTAAGAGCCTAAATGTAGCTGGAATTCATCTGAGTACAATTTTGAGTCACTGAATCATCATCTCCATTTGTCTAATGGTAAGAAGATATCTATTACCAAGTTTCTTTTGTGAATATAAGTATGGATTGATTAAATCCTCTTGTAGCCTTGTGTGTGCCAATCACATGGATTTGGGGTCTGAGGTCTTCCAGGTTAAAGCAGGTCTTCTCCTTTCACTGCTGTTCTGCTCTTTATGTGAACCATTTGAAATTAATTAATATCCTCCATTAACTGAGGAACCTGCATTACACATGACAGTGTAAAATGACTGCCAAATGCTCTCATTTGTTTTTCGTCTGCGTGTGCATCCCAAAATCCCATCTATAGAGATGTTTCCCATCACTCATATGTGATGTTGATTATTTATAACTTCAATTTGTAAAATTAAATCCAGGACTAAATTAATGTATAGAGATTAAGTAATATTGAGTAAATAGCATTACTATTCCTTTAAAAGCAAAAATGCAGCTACAAGTTCTCTTTATTATTTTTCAGATGTGTGTTGAAGGTTGTTCCAGCTTCCATTAGAAATTGTTATCTGGACTTAATGCTTTGTCTGTCTCAAGAACATCTAACTACTACATTATCATAGTGTATAATTCTCTGAGCGGGACTTTCAAAGACCACAGTCTCTGTAAAACTGATCTCTGGAAGTGACCCTAGCAAAATGGCTTTATGGACAATTCCTGTATCTTTTGTCAGCATAATGCAGTTAATGCCGGTAGTCCTACAAATAAAATGTAGGGACATTACCCTTCATCTTTCATATTTTAGTGCCCTCAAGGTTTTTATTCAGTTTTACCTTGGGATGATATTATTTCTTACTTGTCAGGACAGATAGGAAATTTTATGGCATACATGGAAGGGAGATACCACATGTATCATTTTTTGTCACTGGTGTCAAGGCAGATGACAAGAATAGATAAGGAATCAAATGCTCAGATAGTTTAGAGCCCTTATGGTTGAAACTACTCATAAAATTGATCCCATTGAAAATGCAAAATTAAAATATTAATGCTTGTATGTAGATTGGCCATGCAAAAAGGTGAAATGTTTAGAGATTGATCCCACATGTAAAAAGGTCTCTGTTGGACACTTTCAGTAGTATTTAAGAGACTGGTAATTATTAGGCTAAACCACTATTAGCCTGTTCACTGATACAGTATCATGTTGAGATTGTGAAAAGCAGGCAAAAAATTGAATGTGCGAGTCTGTCGCTGTTTCCCCCAGAGAACGGCGAAAATCACGACACAAGTCCAGGTCAGATGATATGGCCGAAGCAACCTCGCTTAATCACCCATACCTTTTATAGCATGGCTGGCAAAAGAGAAATTACATGGTTGGCCTATTGATCCACCACCTCTCAAGGTGATAGGCTGAGCAGTAAGACACCCATTTCCAAATATTATTCTTAGAGAAGGAAAATAATTTTCACAGTTCTCAAAACAACTTGCAGGTGTAGAAATGGTTTACATTCTCTCAAACTGTTGTCCATCCAGTTTGCATGAGAATGAAAGCTTTCACAGAGAAGCTGTGAGAAGCTGGATTTCTCTAACTGCTCTCTCATGAGAATGAAAAGTTTCACAGGAAAATTCCTCTGCTAGCCCCTGCTAGCATCCACACAAGTCCTTCAGCAAGGAGAGGTTATTCTGCTTGTGGTAGTGAGGGCAGGTCCTATGCCCCTGTCCTGGAGGGGATAACAACTCTTGGTGAGGTGCTAACCACTCCACAATCATTTCAATTCACCTGCAGCCTCACAGACAAATAATGTTTGCAGGGTCGACAGAGGCATCTAGACAGCCACTCACTGAAACAGAAGCACACTGACTTCCCATGCATCAGAACTCTGGAAAAGGATGGAAAATTCACTCAGGGATGCACATTTAAGAAGGCTGCCAAGAAAGAGCTGATGTCTTGCCTGGGAGCTGCTCCCTGCTTTTGTATCAACAAGTCTTTTAGAACTTCCAGCTGGGTTTCATCAAACACTTCAAAGTCTAGGGCAGTTGCTGTGACCATGCTGGAATTGACCTGAGTGGCATTGAGAACCTAGTCTAATGTCCAGAGTCATTCTGGCATTGTCTGCTTTCCAACCACAAAGACATTAATAACTTCTAAGGAAAAAAAGGCTTTTTCAGTGTAGACTTTCTATGCACTTAAATTTATTTCTGACTAACAAATATTCTTATGTTTTACTTTTATGTGATATGTAGGAAATGAAGAACGGTCTCTTTTTTTGGTGACTTGTCTGTCTTTGAACAGTTGCAGCAGGGATTTTCTCCTCTTCTGGACTCTTACAAAGGAGGAGTTTTTAGGGTTTTACCTTGCTTTGATATAGTTATGTATTAAGATAAAAAATCTGCAACAATTTTGTTTCAGGAGTCACATTGCACAAAACAAAAGTAAGGAGTAACTAGAGGAATTTCAGTAACCTTCTCATGCAAGATGAATACTTAAACATCATATCATTCAAGGAACAGGGACATACTTCACACTGAGAAAAGAGGATCTATCCACTGAATTACTGTAGGAAAAATTTAAATCTGTGCTTGAGGGCCAAATAGTACCATACACTGTCCATGTAAAAGAGCAAGGAAGAGGCAGTTGATTAAAAGACTTGAAGGCAATCTCCCTGCAGGCAGATTTCTATGTGATCATTCTTGCTCTACTCCTCTGGACAATAGGGAAAAAAACCCACAGGGGAACAAAAAACCGAGAGTGGAGAGAAAAGTTTTTGCTCATCTGAATTTTTCTTGAATTCATGAAAGAGCTGCTGAAAGGCAGAAAGGCAGCCCAACTTGCTCCTAAACACAGTTTCTGTGGACAGCATTTAATCTGGTAAACAATTTCTTTTTCCAGTCCTTTTTCTGTCCTGTGTAGCTGTGTCATGGTCCTGAAGCTGACAGCATGTGAGCTGCTCAGTCCTGCAGCCACCATAGCTCTGCAGTCATGAGCCACCCACATGCCACATTTGGGCTTTTGGCTAAGACAAATGGCCCATATTAGATGTGAACAGCTGTGTCTTAGGAGGTATAAGCAGGATGTTTATCATGGTGAAGACTGGGATCCACCAGTGGAGGTTCAGGATTTCTGCTTTCTCCTGGTGGGTAACTGCTGGATAAGTCACAGCCTGATGAGGCTGAACAGGGGTCTGATGATAACTGCCAGACCATGGCCTGTTTCTGAGGTGTCTGCAAAAAGTGACAGAGAAAAGTGAAAACTTGCTACACGAGCTCTGCGCCTTCCCTGGGAAATGTTTATGGGTCTGCAAGCTGGAAAAGGCTGGGGCTCAATGCACAGCTCTGCTGGAACATGGTGGCTGTTCTGCTGCAGCACTGCTGAGAAATCCCTCTCAGGAGTGTGCTTCATTCACCCTACGCAGGAAGCAACAAGTGTGGATTCCCCAGCATGCAGCAATTTGAGAGCCACGGGAGAAATATGTGGGAGTGAGGAGGGAATCAGCCTGTTCTCCAGGTGGCAGAGAAAACGTGACGTGTAATTACTGAGCGGTGTCAGGTTCTGAGGCACAGCTTACTGCTTCTCCTGCAGACCTAAGGGATAGCTCAGGTTCTGCTTATAATGAGAAGCCTGCAGCCTCCCTGTCCTCCCCCAGCTTGCCAGCTGCTCTTTCCCAGGATAGTGCCACTGTCACTTACTGGCTGACACTTTCTGGATGTGCCACTATGGCTCAGGGTGTAAAGTCACCAAGGTGCTACTGTGTCCCAAGATGAGGACACCCACTCTTCAGGAAATTACTTTCCTGAGCATCCAGATGGCTGGGAGGAAGTTTGCTGGCAGAAAAAAGATACAGAAAGTGTAGCCCTGGAAAAGAACAAAAATATCTGAGAATAAGGGAAAGCAAATGTACCAAGAAGGATAACAACCTGAAAAACCAAACCCACCAACCAACCAAAAAACCCCCCAACAAAACCACACCCCAAGCAACAAGAGAAAAACAATAACAAATACTTAATACACCCCCCCAAAACCTCCAAAAATTAAAAAACAAAACAAAAAACCAACCAAAAAAACCCCAAACAAAAACAAAAAAACCCCAAAAAACCCAAAAGCACCAACAAAACCAAACCAAACCAAAAACAAAATCAAAACCAACCAAAAAAAAAAAAACCCCAAACAAACCAACAATGACACAAAAAAAAAATTTCAAAAACCAAACCAAAAAAACCCCCAAACCCATCAGACTGAGGTTTGGCTCCCCTGCAGTGCACACCACTGAATACAGAAGAGGAACCAGAAGCTGCAGTGAAGCTGTCAGCTGGGTCAGGTTTGCCATACAGAAGGGACAAGGTGTTACCCAGGGCAACAAAACATCCGTAGCTGCTTGGGAAGGTGGCTGCATCTCTGCAGCAGGTCCGAGAGTCTGCCTGCAGCAATGGCCATCCCTGGTTGGCAGCTCTGAGGGCAAAACTGCTGCTGACAGGCAGTTCATCAGTCCCCAAAGTAGGGACAGAGCTGAGAGCACAGCACACTCAGCCCTGCTGCCCTTTGAACCAAACTCAGAGGTACCAGGATGCATTAGATACACATCTTCATCCCACTTAAGCAAAATAATTTATTCATAAGTGTCTCACGAGAAAGAAAGGCACACCTTATTCAATATTTTATGTAGCTGATGTGGTTTGCAAAGGATTTGTAACTGACAGGTTAGTAAACAACCTTTTTAAAACTCCTACAGGAAAAGTGGGCAAATGGTTGCATTCAAACTCCTGCAGAAAACATTGGGAACCCAGACACTGCCATGTGTCTTCCTTTTAACAACATAGTATGTTTACAATTTTGCAGAATTTACAGCAAAAGAATAAAAAGTTAGAAGCTGTTTTCTCCAGGAAGGCAATTATGCTGAAATGTGTTGAAAGATGTCATCAATTTCAATTAACATTTGAAAGAAAAAATCATAAAAATTCAAGATTGAGATGGAATCTTCCTTATGTTTAATTTCTTAAAATTATCTTGGTTGTTGATATACATAGATGTTTATAACATGTTTACTATTTTTCTTACTTCATTTTGTGCAGATAAGGCAGTTCAAAAAGGTCATATCAGCATTTATGAACTGAATTATTCTGTGATTCCAAATTTTTCATTTTTGTTATCCCTGGGCATAAAAATCAATCCCATCACCAATTCTGACCTTGGAAGTGGTGGATTGCACTCTGCATCCACAACTGTGCAACACAAAGCATAAACAGAATATAGTAAGGTCAGGAGAAAATCCTACTGTGGGACTTCACAGTTCCTTTTACTTTGTCATGCATGCAGCATTCCTGGAAGCACACTGTAGGAGAAAAAAAATCTAAGCAAGTTCTGTACAAAAGAGGCTGTCTGTAAATAATTGGAAGTGTTTTGTAGTGAGGACTGTAATTCCAAGTCTGTCTGTTTTATAGAGTAGATGGGATTTAATTATACTTGTTGCAAAGCTTTTCCAAACTTTCTCTAATTCTTGAGATTACTGAGCCCATACTTAAAGCAGTAAATTCTGCAAACTTTATAGACCCTGGAAAAGTGGAAATGCTGTACAAAACTGCTGTGGCATTTTTGAATCATGCTAAATGGATGGTCAGCAAATCATGGGTCAGTCAAGGTTGTAGTCATTCCTAGCAAGAGAATGGGAAATGGGGCTTTTTCAAATTAGTGTGTCAGAGAAAGAGTTCCATAGAGCATTTAACCTCCTATTGTGTGACCTTTTGAACCAAAAATTAACACTGTCCAGTGTCAATATCGCAAGTACTAAGTTATGTTATGTTTTACTGGGTATTTCTTAAGAAGAATGCTTAAGAAAAGAAGGTGTCTCTGAAAAGTTCTGTAATGACAAGTGCCTGGCCCAGTACTGATCATTTTTTTTGTTGCTATTTTGTTTTAGTAATGTTTGGAAAAATTCACACACTATCAGAATAGCAAATCATGATAAGAACTTCTGGAGCACTCTATAAACTGAACACGTATCACGGGGGAAAAAACAACAAAGCAAACCAACCAACAAACAAACCCTACCATGGCCAAGATTCATGCTGCCTTTGAAGGAGATGGGGTTTTACACGACTTGTTTTAACAGAGATGGACAAAGATCATCCTATGTGAACAGGGATTGCAGTTCTGCCTGTGAACACTTGGGCATTGTATTGGGATGAACGGGGTTGAAAATATTTGTAGTTGGTGACAGATCAATCAGCTGAACAAAAGCACTGATGATCAGCAGGGCTGGACTGGGAAGCAAGGACATTTTAGCCTCACTGGAATGGAGTTCCTGGCCTGAGCAGGTCTTGGAGCACCCACTATGTTACCAAACAGCTGAGTGGTCCCAGGCCAGATGCTTCATGTTTTCTGTCGTTACTTCCTAGTTGATGATGAGCCAGCCTAGACGTTTCTTCCACCTCAAAAGTCAAAATATTATTTATAAATTGGCAGAGGTTCAGAAGTGAGACAGGCAAGTAATCCAACACCTGGGAAGTGCATATTACAGTGATCTGTATCTTTGGCATCTCTGGCAGTTTGGCTTTTTCAAAGAGTAAGAAGCAACTTGATCAAGGTCTTTATGTAGGAAGAAGACACCATCTGATACATTTCCGTTCTCACATCTGTTAGAGAAAGGTACAACAAAATCTAATGCCTGGAAGCTGAATCTAGTCAGGTAATTACCATTCTATTATATCCTAAATCTTCTGTGGGGTCTTGTCACAGGCTGTCACTAGACACTTTTCTGGACAAGTAAATCTGCAGAACAGACCTAATATTCCAGTATAGCATCTTGATTTCAAGGCACACATTTAGCATCTGACAAGTTACTGTCCTTAGTTCTGACTCCCCCTAGACAGGCACAGAAAGGAGCACTACAAAGGAAACAACCACACTATTTTTTACTCAGATTTGTTTTAATTTATGAGCAGTAACATTTGACACAGCCAAAGCCTGAAGCAGCTTCCCTCTGCCAGGTCTCCCTAGCCCAGGCACACCAGCCCTTTCCATCTCCTTGGCCACAGCATTCCCACAGTGAGGGAGGGACAGAGGTCCTGCAGGCTGAAAGCAAGCACCTCTTCTGTCCTCTGCCCACGGTGGGCTTCTGCAGAGAGACATCCTGCATGGCTCTGTGCAAGAAGTCTCCATGGTACCGCAGGGAAGAGCTGCATGATGCTGATGGCCCTTTGTCCCATCTTCTCCATCCCTGGTGGCTGGAAAGGACCAAGGCAGTGCTGTCACTTGAAGGCTCCAGCCCATGGTGACTTCTACAGGACTTCAACAAGACCAAATGGGATTTGCAGTTTGACAAGGAAAGCTCCCAAACTGTGAATTGGTTTCCTAAACACATATCCTAAAGACCAAGCACAAGTTTTTGGTGTGGAGACAAGGCATTCTGGGTGAATTTTTACAACCTGTGTTTTGCAAATGGGTCTATTGTAGTCATTTCTCAAAAAGACACATTATGAATCAAAAATCAATTCACATGTTGAGATATTCATTTTGAGTAATAGTACCAGGGAAAAAAAACAAGCCAGAAGTGCTCTGTTGCAATATTTTCAAAATGAAATGGTCTTGGCTTTGTTATCTAATATTCTTTCATTCTAAAATTGATCTATGTTTAGTGTTAATAAATAGTAAAAATATGTGAAAAGTGAGTAATGTATCGGACTGGATATTAGTTTCCCTTAATTTATTTTCAGTATTTTCACCAAATAGGAAAATCAATTTTTCTCACAACTCTATTCAGTATGAGTCTCTCTTCCAACATATTGGTCTCCAGTTTTCTCCTCTATTACGGAGACTCTTACTTTTTCCAGTTATATTAACTTGTGGTTTTCCCCAGATGATGACTTCTGACATTTTCATTTACATAAGTTCCCTTTAAATTTTTCTGCTATTAGTTGTGATTATAATGAGTTAGCCTCTACTGTAAGTTTCATTAATATAATGTTTATTGCCTCCTTTGGATAATGAAGCTATTAATTTTTATCTAACAAGGATCCACTGGGTATGTGACTAAATATTGCTCCAACATTGGTTTTGATTATTTTCATTGTCTTTCAAAAGGTTTTCAGTACACATTGTAAAGAGGCTATCCAAGTCAGTTCAAAAATTTTGGACAAGATACTAAAAAATGCAGTATCACGTTCTCCAATAAAATCAGAATGCTATTCCACTTCCCTCCTATTGCCATTTAACTGGCAAGAACTATGTTGGATAAAACATATGCTGTGTAAACTCCCACTGTTTAATGCTATTTGGTTTCATTAGCCTCTTCATGTTGGTGGCCATTTCCATCTATTTTTCCCATCATTGTACACTTTTTTTATGCATAGTGTAATAATATTGTCTTTTTCCCACTGTAAAAGTCTGATACTTTTTTTGAGAACTATTAAAGTGTTGGCTTTACTTAACAGCTCTTTACCTTGGTACCACTATTAAGATGAAAAATTAGTTTAGAGACATTTTTGGGCCAACTATAATTTCAGCAGTACATGTGAAGTAAATATTTATTCAAATGACTGCTTGGGGCTAAAAAAAAAAGGAGACATTCCAGAAGTCCATTTGCATCAGGAGAAGGACCAAAAGCCTACATAAAGTGTTGTTCTATTTCTCAGTGAAAAGGGAAAGTTTATAACAGATGACACAAGGACTGATATTTGGTGGGATTTTTTTTTTTTTTGCTTCCTCCTCGGTGTTAAATTTGATCATATGATTAGTGCCATTATCTTTATTATAAAGAGGTGAAATTTCAGGTGTGGAATAAGTTAAAGACCATGTACATGAGTTTGCTTATTAGGGGAGCCTGCAGAAATCACTGAGGGAATTGTAAATCTTACAGACAAGAGGCTGAGACAATATTACAGCACACATGGGGGACGACAGGTTTTAGAATATTAGGAAGATTAGAAAAGACAAATATAGTGTATGTATTCAGAAAGGGATGAGAGAGGGGTATAAACATGGAGCATACAACTGAAGAAATAACAGATAGGTAAGCTTTAATTCCTAGAGTAATATAGAAACAAACAATGTTTTTTTATGGGTACATGGAAGATAAAGCAGGTTTGAGTACAGATTTATCAAGGAATGATCTTGTAAGATTTAATTTCTTCCGTTCTATTGCAGGATAACTCGTAGATAAAGGCAAAGATATAGGTATCCCCTATCTCGCCTCCTTTAAGGCTTTGATGCCCTCTTAAGTAATATTTTCACAGCCAGATGAGAAAAGGTATATAGGTGAAGCTCCTGGGAGGTGAATGTGTAGGTAGGTGGCAAGGAACACTTTAAAAGAGCAGCTACTTGCTGCTCACTGATACAATGGATGTGTGTATCTTTAGCAGTTCCACACAAGTCTGCCTTGGGTTTGGTGTTACTCAATACTGTTATTAATGGCTTGAACAGTGAAATAGGTTATATGCTTATTAAGTCACTAGATTATATTAACCTAAGTGAGCTGCAGGCACTCTGGAGACCTAAGCAGTTAAATACTTAAGCTGTGCCCAGGTTAGTATAACCTGCTTGTCATCAGGGCTAATTAATCACATTAACATCTTGCTAATGTGACCATACTGCTCGGGGTAGCTGTGATATCTGTGACTGGCCCTGCATTATGCCACAGAGATTCTCTTGAAGAGAGGAATTCCACGCTTTCTCCATTTAATCACATTTCCCAGTCTGCTCCAGGTCAAGATGCTGATTTACTGGCAGCTCACTTAGGTACATTTAAACATTTTGCCATAAATCCTCCTGGAAACAGCAGACTCAGTTGTGCTGTGTTGTGTAATGCCAGAGTGAATGCTCACTTTATGCTAGGATATCATCTTGCGCAGCATCAAAATCACACACTGCAGCTCCCAAGCTTCCCCTGCAGATTCCTCTATCCAAGTATTGATCAGGCCCTGTGTGTTAGAAAGGTCTGCATAGTCCCTAGTACCTACACTAGAAGAGTGGTAATTTTCCTGCTTCACATGAAAATATATTAGATTGCAGGAGGACTATGATTCTAGCAGATCAATGCCAGAGGAGTTAATATCACCTACTTTTGCCTCCCCGTTGTATAGTTCTAAAATTAGAAGCAAGCAGAAACACTGTGCAGCATCCTAATTGGCTTGTCACTAGGGTAAAGTAACTGCCCAGCTTCTGACTTACCAGAGATCAGAAGGTTCTCTTGCTACATCCTCACTTGTTTGTTGCTTAGCCTCTTGGGAAGAAATATTTGGAAATAAATGTAACATGTACTTAATTAATTAGAATTTTTATCTATTTAAAGCATATTTTTTTATCTGGTGTGAGGTAAAATATTTTTAGTCATTCTCCACTATGAAAAAAATTGCCTGCAAACATTGTAAGTCACATCCTGACTGCAGTAATTTTACCTTGTTAAAGGCAAAGAAGGGGACTTCACCACTGGCAGGTACAATTTTTGAGAGCAACATCAAAGTTATATTGAGCATCATATAATCCTTATACAAATGACTGAATGTTTACCGTAGTGAAGTTTTAGCTACCTACATGATTCTTGGGGCTCTGGAAAGAAAACCTAAAATGCATCTTGTTGGCAGAAGAGTTTATGTACTTACCTTAGACTAGGCTGGTCCAGAGAAATATAAGTCCTTCTCCACGTGAATTTCAGTCTAGGAGACATATATTAACTAAGCTTTTATTACATGAAAAACATGTCTAGACAGCAGCCTTAGCTGCACAGCTAACTTTGAAGATGTACAGCATATAGCCTGCAGCATGGTATTTCACAGCACCTTTTGTGTTGAATCTCCTGACCCTCTGGCAAACAGCTGCTGCAGCAAGAGCAGCAAGATTCCGTCACTTCAGGGGGAGTCTCCGGTGGTGTCTCTGAACGGCACGACACAGCAAGGCACCTGAAAGCTCTGTCTGGGTTAATTAGCAGCCCTGACAAGCAGGCTATGCTAGTGAGGCAGAGCACTGTGCTGGGTGGCTGCTGCTGGCAGTGAGATGACTTGCTCAGAAGAGCCCCAGGTGCAGCACTGGGCCTTGCAGAACGCCCCCGGCATTGTAACAGAGCGTACAGGGCCTCAAGAGGGAGCATTCCTTGGAGAGCAGGGACTGGAAGGTTTAGCTTCCAGCTGGTCCCTAAAGTGTTTTATTTTAGACAGTGTGTGTCAGAGTCATTTTGCAACTCCTCCAAGTTGGAGAGGCTGAGGGAAGGAAGATGAAACAGGTCTTAGCTGACTCACGTGTCATGGTGCCTTAAGTTCTCTCCATCCTCACCATGGATCTTAATAACTGTGTTCCCACCTTCCCTGAACTCACCTCATCAGCTTCATCTGTACTCCCACCTGCTCTCCCCTTCAACAGCCACTCTCCATCCCACTTTTTTGCAGGTGAACCTAGCCTGGGTTATGAAGTCCAATCTTCTGCTGTCACTGGGAACTCTGCTACTTAATCCCTTTACAGAGCTTTTCTTTCTTTTCAAGGCTGGTGGGATCTTTTCTTCCTTCCAGTCTTTACTTCCACATACAGCCCAGGTACTTCTCACCTTCCTCACATCCTTTCCCTCTCATGACAGCCACTGCTCCTTGCCTGACCACCTTTCTCCCACCTGCCCCCTCTCTGCCTACTGTAGTGGATGTCTGTCATTTACAGCCAAGCACCTTGATTCAGGGTAGACTTCAGAATATGTGGCTTTTTTCTGATGATTTCACACCATTCCCCAGTGCTTCAGGATATCAAGTCCTGCAAGATTCTGGGAATGTGGCTCCAGAATGGCCACACTGTGCTTCCCAGCTCTGCCCTTATGGGTGCCCTACAGGACTCCTCCTCCACTATCACCTCCACCAGTAGGACTAAACTCAAGAGAAATGGTACAAATCTAAGCAACTCTCTAATTTTTACAGTAGGCCTAAATTGGACCATTTGTGACTGAAACAGTGATGGCAAGAGCAGTTTCAGCAACATCAATAGCAGTAATTCTAGCCAGCCCTTTGCTGTGCCTCTCCCATGGCTGTTAACACCACAGAAATAGAAAGAAATGCCATTTCCTACTCCCCAAGAAGGAACATTTCACCAGTGCAGCTGGGTTCCAGGGGAAAGAGAGCCAAAATGTGCAGAAACCATAATAAAATAAGACATAATGTAAAAGTTAATGCTTTGCGATAGACAGTAAGTGCTCACCACTGGTGAGGCTGTGGGTTGCCACAGCAACAGGACTACACACACCAGGCTGCACTGTGGGGCTGCTGGGGCTGCACATTGGGGCTGCTTAAAGGCCATCATCCTGCTGCCCTGAGCAAACACACCAGCACCTGTTCGCAGCCAGCTCCAGACAACACAGGACAAGGGAAAAATCGATCCAGACTGACGCATGCCTTAAGATGCTGTCTACCAGCAGTTAAGCTGTAATCAAGCCCAAAACATGCATAGGCACAAAAAGCCCTGCTTGGCCTTCATCATTGCCCCAGCTTCAGCTCACAATGAATTCTGGAAAGCAGGGAGCAGAGTGGAGACCTTCTGCTTTTTCAGGTCCTGCTATGGATATCCATGTATCCTTGGACAAAAGCTGGAGAAGCCTCAAGTCTACCATGACTTGCCTTCCTTCTCTTCAAGACTCAGGATCTAGGCCAGCCCAAATTAAAGTAGTCTGTTATTTGTGTATATCTGTATCTGTTTTGTTAAAAGGTTGTAAGAGTTATATGTAGCTATTTAAACGGGGTGAGAGTGAAATTATAAATTGTTGATAGGCACTGAGTGAACATGGTAGCTAGTGAGTGATACCACAGAAAAAGGGGAGGAAAGCCCTGGAGGGGTAGAGCAGTTCATGAATCCTTACATGCAGTTACAGATATGAAAAAACTCATAGCAGCTTAGACCTCTCTATGAACCAGAGGAAAAAACTTCTGAGGCAGAGCTGCATTTTAGGAGGTTTGGATGGGAGACACTGTTCAGAGGGGCTGGGAGGAGGCAGTCATGTGTCTGAGCAGGGACATCCCCCTCATGGAAGTTTGCCTATGTCTGTGTGAGCCTATCCTCATGTGCTCAACAACTTTTCCCAATTCCCTCAACCGTCATCAAAACTTATCATTCATTGTTTGACACCTTTATTGCTATTTATTCATGAACGTGTAACTTCCTACTACCCCATTCCCTCCTCAGAGACTTTTTTGGTGTAATTCCTCTCTTGATAACTCTTCTCCAACCATGCATTCACCCCTTCCCCCTTCCATTTTTTTTTCATTTCCCACCATGTGAATATCAATGAATTCCCAGATGTGCATTTTTTGTCAGACATTGCCTATGGCCCAGCAACTGAATGCCTGTTTTTCTTACCCATCATGTCCAAGGGTTTCCCAGCACAACACACAGCCTCTCCCCACAGTGCTCCAAACAAAATATTTAAGTAGTTCTCCACCACAGCTCCACCACTGCAAGTAACTGACATGATCCAAAGAGAAATGCTGTGATTAGAAACATTAACTAAATAACTTTGTTTATAAGCTTTTATTTTGTGTTTTGTGAAATGATCTATATAATCAAAAAATGAGCACATCCATGGTCAGATAAAATGATCAGCAGTGTGTTTCAGGCCAATTTGGGGCACAACTATACTTCTAAAGATTGTATAAGTTCTCTTTAAACTTGCCTATTTTTAACCACACATGTACAAGAAAAAAATTTAAGAACAATATAATGGTTGGAAAACCCAGTACTGAAGAGGATGTGCCAAAAAAAGAGCCATCTGTGCCACTTGATTTACGTCCCTTTGTTCTGCAAGCATGCTCACATGCTAATTGGTAAACAGGATCCTATCTTATCAGGCGCAGGAGACAGCAGCTGCTGTCCAGAAAGATCAGGATGATGAGAATCCTGTTTCACCTGTTGAAGAAGCTTTTGGTGACAATCCTGGTTCAAAACTCAGACTTTTTTAGATGAGACTAGATGGCAGCCACAGGGCTGGGACCCAGTTAATTTTCAGGGAGAAAAATCGTGGAGGTACAACATTGTTGGAGAAAATGGATAATCTTCTGAGAATTAAGATGATGAAAGCTGTCCAGAAGAGCTGGGGACTATCCCTGCTTCTGCCACAGAATTCTTCTGTGATGCCAGGCACAAAGCTTAAAATTTTTCATAGATGAACAGTACCTCAGTATGGCTCCTTCTGAGGCCTTGTTTTCAGAACTGCTGCAACCAAAATCCATGGGAAGTCTGCTCTGAGAAATAAGGTCCCAGCTGCCTTTTAACTATTCTGTCCAGAATATTCCAACCTTCTATCTCATAGAGACATTCTATTTTCTAATGCTATGAGGCACACATATAATTGTGGTAAGAACCATAAAAGTACCTCCTATGCCTGTCTTCAGGTATTCTGAAGAAATTGTGATACCAAAAAGTGAGACTAGAGGTTTCAGAGCTCGAGAGGGACAAACCAGAGAGATGCAGATGCCCCCAAAACCAGACATCTAGTACCACTTTCCCATTTCCAATGCAGTAAACTGAAGGACTCATGGGTATCACCTGAAGTCCATGTGAAATATATGCCCTTTTGGTGCTGGAGACCAGAGAGGACATCCTAGGACAACCAAACCAATCACTGCCTAGGCACAGGTCTTTTTTCCACAGTCTTTTACTTAGCTTTTCAGCAGAATCCTAGTTTCTTCCCCTGCTTCTGGCCTTTCCTCTTCTTGTACAGACTGGCTCCCACATTTACCTACCCTAGTCTGACTCTTGTTTCCCAGCTTCTTCTCAAAACTCAGCATTTTGCCCTCATCAGCTCTGTTAGCCCATTTCTTCTACAAGCAACTTGTTTCTTCTTTCCTGACTCCTTCCCAGGTCCATATCTCTGCTTCCTGCCATACCAGTTCCTAGGTTCATCTTTCTTGAATGTGTGCACATTTACAGGCCCACTACCACTAAACCTCCCATTTGGCACAGATCCCTTCCCCACTACTTCCCTTTTTGGGTTTTGGTTTGGTTTTGTTTTTTTTTTTTTTTTAATCTCACAGAACATCCTTCCCAACCCTCCCTCCGACCTCCATTCCTAAATTGTCTTGGGCCACTTCAGGCCTCCTTCCTGCCTTCTATATCTGGCTCGTATTGTCTGCACCTCCACACTGCACGGCCGCTTAGACGGGGAAGAGAGGCATCCTGCACCGAGCCCTGGGGCCTGGCAAACCCCAGCCTGAAGAAAACAGAAGCGAGCACCGAAGAACCATCACTCCTCCTGGTGCTCGAGGCTGGAACAAGTTCAGCTCTTCTCGGAAGGCGGCATATGAGCAGTCCGGTCACGCGCAGCAGCTGCAGCAGGAGCACGACGAGGCAGCCAGCGGAGCGCACCCGGGCACCTCCAGCAGCACTGGACAAAGCCCACTCGGTGTGAACCAAATCTCCAGGAATTTTAGCAGTACTTTGCACATTTGGACCCGCCTACCTAAGGAAGCGAGGCAAGTGTGAGGATTTGGGGTCCACACTACCTATGCTGCCTGTGTCTTAAGCATTCCCATGCCATGTGTCCCAAGGGCAGTGCATGACTGACTGCACGGAGACGGCTCCCTTTGTGCTCCCACCCTTCGGTCACAGCTTCCCCATCTCTGACTGTCCCCGACTCGAGCGCGGCGGTCTGAAACTGGTAGCAGGTGCTGCCCCTTCTTAAACTGCTCTGCGGGAAACTTGGGAAGGGCTGGCGTTGCCGCTGCATTGGGCTACGCCTGGTTACTGGCAGTCGTGGGGCAGAAATCAAACTTCGCATGAAACAACTGAAAATTTAAGGAATGCCAGGAGTCATTTCCACGGGAGGCTCTCTCCCTCCTGCCGGCGCCGCGGAGCGCCAGTATTTAACTGAGCGCGGCCCCTGCCGGCACGGCGCGGCAGCGGGACCGCTCGCTCTGCCGAGCTTACTGCTGTGAGCTCGGGCTCAGCGCACAGGTCGGGGACTGCAAATCCAAGTGTCACTGGCACAGGAACGATTATTACCAGATGCTAATTGCTCGTTAATGTATGCTAATCACTGCTGCATGCCAGCGCGCTCAGCGCACCGAGTGCCAGGCAGAAGCACTGGGCTGGAGCGGAGCGGCCCCTCTCAGCCTCGGCCCCGCGCTGAGAGCCGCCACCGCGCCCCACGGCTGCGCTGTGTGAGCACAGCGCTCTCCTCCGCGGCCGCCATCCCGCTCCAGAGGCGAGGAGCGGCCCCTGGGGATTCCTGCCTCCCCCGGGCTCCAGGCTTTGCCCAGAGGAGGTTTCCTTCAGCCGGGAGACAAGCGTCTCCGGCTCCCCCCGCGCCAGGGCAGTCACCGCCGCTCACCCGCCGCAGGGGACCCAGCAGGTGCCGCCCCCGGCTGGAGAGGGGATGATGTTTTGTGCGGGGACGGGAACACCACACACACGTTCTAAACTTTAGAACTCGCTGCCTGAACATGCCTCCCAGGACGCGCTGCAGGAGCAGCGGCGAGAGCGGGTCCGCTCGGCAGCCGCTGTCCCGGCCGGGAGAGGCGCCCGCGGGCTGAGGGGAGCCGCACACAGGGCTCGCCCTGCCCGCCCGGGGAAAGGGCGCCGGCGGCCCCCTCGCCCCCGCCTGCCGCCGCCACCACCTCACAGCGCGAACGGT